>NC_137424.1:17122378-17537378 GCF_964374335.1 Astatotilapia calliptera
CCATGAAACCAAGCAGGAACACACAGGCAGGGTCTGAGGGTACGACGCGACACCAAGCGTGGGAAAACACAGGGCTTAAATACACAGGGTAGTAATGAGGGAATGGGCCACAGAAGGGAGACACAGCTGGGGGAGCTGAACTTCATAGATCTGAAAGTTGACCAATGCATACATAGTGACAACACATTATTTTATATTATGCTGAAGTCAGTTTTTATCCAATTTTATAACTATATCATATAATAAAGTCTGTTTTGAAGTTTACTATGGTAACAATTCATCTTTTTAGGCTTTTCAGAAACACTGTAACTTCATAGGTATGAACCAACAAACCATTTTTCATCATGACAATAAAAAATAAATCTAAAGGAGATAAACATCACAACTGTTCAACCAAGCATTAAGTCCATTTTGAAACAAAGAACGATGTACACTCAGCCAATCACATGGCAGCAACTCAATGCAGTGTAAAAGGTGAGATGTAAAATAAAACAATTAAAAATATTAATTAATCTTAATCAATCTTAAAATATGAAGCAATCTTCTAACTCCCCTTTACATACAAAGCTGTGGCCAACCTTACAAACCATTTTGAATTTTTTCCAGCCGAGGCGTTCAAAATAACCAAACTGCTAATAGTCACGGTTTAATTTGGGCAGCTGCCTGCCTAATATAATGTAAAATCATCACAATATTTTACACAAAGAGAGTAAATGTATCCTTGTACTCAGCTAAGACAGCTGGGCTGCTGTGGCTTGTGTTTATGTTCAGAGTGACATCTGATTTAAAAGCAGACTGTCATGGTTGCGGCTGTGTGCAGGCAGGATGAGGACCCAAACGCAAGCTCACGGAGGCAGGAATGAACTCAAAACACAGCTTTATTGCTGGAGAGAGAAACCATACAACCTAAACGAGGAAACTATAACGTAATACACAGAGAAACACACGGCCATGAATGAGGGAGAACGCGACACAGAACTGAGGGAGACGCAGACATAAATACACAGAGGGTTAACGAGGGAAGTGGGAGCACACGGGGAACACAGGTGACACTGATAATCATAACAAGACACGGCAGGAGTGAACGCAACACTGACGGGAGACTGTCAAAGTAAAACAGGAAGTACACGGAGGTTCAGAGAGGAGGAGAGACAGCACGGGGAGAGCACGGACATAACGGGCTGGGAAAACATGGAATAAAACTCAAGGAGGGGAAACGAGGGCTCACAGATAAACAGAGGGGCACACAGGAGGTAATCAAATAAGGAACATCTTAACAGAAACCATGGCATAAATAAAGAACAACACACAAAACATATGAAAACTAAGAATGCTGGGCCAACATGGCCCAGGATCATGACAGACAGCAAAAGACACTGAGCAGCATATCAGTCAGCATGGGAAAAATGCCATAGATTTAAGGAACCAGGCTAAAATAATTGGTTTCTAGTGGGTTCTATTGTAAGTGCTCTATATTTCAGCATGACATACTGTATGCATCCTACACTGAGAACCCTTGAAGCTGATCATCAGGGTATGCTGTGTACTTCTTACACAGAAGATAAAATAACATGCAAAGATTTTAGATGGTTGTGGTTGGTCCTTACACACAGATGTAAGGTCCAAAAAAAAAAATCACCCACAGTGGATCGTTCACAGACGCTGGTCCAGTGGAACCCACTTCCACAAAGGCTGCACCTGCTCTGGCAGAACAGGAAGCATCAACTACAGAGTAGCTATTTTCATAATTAAGACATCAACTATAGGTGTTCCCAAAATGTGCCATGTTGTCTGCACACCTGACAGCTCAATAAGTCCTGTGTTGATTACAGATGGTGGTTGTTTCCAGAAACAGCACTTGCATAAAACAAGTACAGAGCACTTTATGAGCCAACCTGCTTCTTTAATGAGCATTTAGGTTGTTTGTATTCAGTGTTCACAGATAATATGCTCATTAAAAGGGGGGATCCACTATGTCCTTCTTCACAATCCTGTCTGCCAACTTTAAGAAGAAATCAGAGTGACGCAGAAGCTTTAAAACAGTGTTCAGAATAATCAGTGATGCTTTTATCTGAACTGATGACAGATAAAGATGAACGTGAGTGTGGCAGAAGAGTCAGTTCTCCCTCTTTCTTGGAAGTATACAAAAGTCTGTTGTTTATAAAAAGTTAATAAACAAACAACAAGTTCTTACAGAATGAGACGTGAAGCCTGGAGACGAGCAGTTCAGACACGCTGTTATTAAATTCTACCTGAGCAGGTTATAGTTCACCTCAGTTACGGAAGAACAAATAACACTTGGCTCTGGGAGCTTCAGTTTTTATACACTGTCGTAGCACCACCCTAAGCCATCATTTGCATCAACACCTACATCACTAGCCCAGCAGTTCTAAGAAACTTCTCTGTTTGTGGTTCAGAACCTAATGTGACACCAATGAGCACAACAGCATGCAGCTGCAGGTTGTTGTTCATACCTGGCTTTACAATAAAGAGCCATGTTTGCAGGCAGCTGTTTGAAGTTTTGTGTAAAATATCATTTTTATAGAAATAAACCAAATGTGTCTAAATATATTAAGTAAACAATCAGAATAAGAACATTTTGAAATAAAATCCAAAAACTGCATCTGGCTTAGTTTTTGTTGAATAAATAATGACTCTGTGTAATATGTCATGTGTTGTATATGTAAGTTGTATTTGTACAATGAAGCCAGGCTTTCTTTGTGTTAGCTGCCTGACAAAACCTAAAACTCTAGTCAGAGATTGCAGGTGTCACAACAGACATGATCAGCTTTCTCTGTCGATCCTATCTTTCTGTTTCACACTCTGTGCACTCATAGAAAAAAAGCTTTAAAAAAAACAATCACATGACTCTTCTTCCACACAACATGATCCCTGAGTGCCGCCTGCTCCAACCAGACATGTTCTCACAGCGACGATGGTGATAATTAAAATCTACAAAGAACGTGATAAACATTATTAAAATGCAGCACTGTTAAAGCAACGTGATTAATGCTGCATTAAAATGAGCCTTTAGCACATAGAGATGATTCAACAGTTTCATTTGACTTCATTGTTTCTAAGGCAGATGCTACACCAGTGAAGGTGCACTTAGTTTTCACACACTGCTTCTGCATTGTGTCTTAGTTTTAGTGGATTAAATAATGACACAGTGTTTGTTTGTTTTTCTTTAGTAACAAATGACCTCAGACCAGCTTATAATATTTTATAAACAAATAAGCATAAATGCATAAAGTCAGCCTGGAATCACATGGGATAAACATGGGATGTGCATTTTTTTATTTGTTTTGTGTTACTGAGTCTTGCAAGAATGCCAACCTTACCAGCAGCAGCTTGGTTTTTTTGTTTGTTGTTTTTTTAATTGAATGAGTGCTGAAAGTTGAGCAACAGCTGTGACAACGAGAGAAGATGGAGCCAATCAGAAACAACTGTGAAAATCTACAATATGCAAGCTAAGAAAGCAAAGTGTAGCAATGTTGCCATCATTTTTGTTATTGTGGGATTTTTTTCAACATTCATTGAAAATCACTTCTCTCATATTTCCTCTTTATTATTTTCATCGCTGTTTAAGAAACGTAACAAAGTCTTATAAAGCGTCTAAACCAGCATCATGAAGTGATGTTTAAAGATGGCAGCAAGCTCACAGCATCTCTCAACTCAAGAGCAACATTCAAAGTGCACAGGCTGAAGGAAAGTATTGATTTTATCACATGCAATTACAATACGCCTTTTCATCTGTATCTGGATGTACAATGGGTATCGTTGTTTGTCCCAGCAGTTTACAATACAGAATGTGCACGTCTGTGGGGCTTTTATAAAGATTTCTATTTGCATTGATACAATTGCTTGGATCACAAATTGTTCTAACTTGATTAAAGTCACCAATGATAAAGGTATTCTTGCGCTTACAGTTACCATTATTATCTCTGTTTGCTATCAGATCATCACATCCCCCTTGTGGGATCATGTTGATGATCTGCTGGTTTTCTGAACACGTCCGTTAGTCATGCAGAGCACAGTGCCAGAGAGCGCCACCAGCAGGAACATGGAAGTCTTCATTGTATTTCTATATGGAAAAAGTAAACAGAGTGAATATATAAATCAGTATTATTTCATTTCATTTATTAACTTGTTTATTTTTGTTTCCTAAATGTTAATCGTGCTTAACTATTAAAGTAAAAATACAGATAGATAGGAAACTCTCTGAAAAGTCAAACTGTTTTCAGTGAGTTTATATATTTGCCAGAGGAAAGGTCAGAATCTGCATATCTGACCACTTTGAATCAATTTATATCTAAACAGAAATCAGTAAAAGTTCAAATCAGTTTTATCAATATCCTCACTTATGAGGATATTGATATCCGTATAACTGGAGTTATTATAGATTTTCATACATGACATTTGTGAAAAAGGCGAGGGTGTCAGGGTCCCTGTGTCTACCCGCTCGCCTCAGTGTGGCTACATGTGTTTTTTTGTTTTGATTTTGTCCCCGCTCTCTCCCTCCCTCCTTCTCTCACTGCCTGGGCGGAGCTCATTTGTGGGCTCCTGCCCTTGGCCCACGCACCTGGTGACACCTGTGGCTCATCACCCAACAGTGTTCCAGTCCCCTTATAAGATGGCAGCCCTGTATTTCTCGTCGCTGGACCGTTGCCGACTCTCGTCAGTGTTAACCCCAGCTCAGTTCGTTCTCGTGTTTCCCTAGCGATCTTCTTACAGTAACCTTTTGCATCTCTGTGAATAGATTTCCCTGGACCTGCCCCTGTGTTACCTGAGCGATCAAGTGTGTGAGGATTGGAGCGAGCTTTTGTGTTTCTTGTGGAGTGTGAAGAGGAGCGTGGAGCGTGGATGGAGTGAGGACTTTGGAGCGTGTGTGGACTGCAAGTGTCTTTCCCCCCTCCTGTTCGTGTGTGGATTCCCGGAACCCGTCTTTTCCCCACTGTGTAAATAGATCACCTGGTGCTTCTGTAAATAAAAAACCTTTATTGTTCCCTACTCAGAGCCTACGCGTGAGTCCGTTCAGTCCCGTTGTGACAGAGGGTAAGGACGTAAATCGACTGGTAAAGAGGGACTGGTGAAGAGTCTGCAGCCGCAGCACCGATCCATCTGTCCATCTCCTGTTCCCTTCTCTGATCACTCGTGAACAAGACTGCGAGTTTTGTAACTTAATAAAAGCAGTAATTTGTTTTCCAGAGGGCCCCTTCCACGTCACACCCTGTTCTTTCCTTCTTGTCTTATATGAAAATTCACTTTGTGTAGCTTTTTGAGAAATTGTTAAATTTCAGGAAGATTCTGAACATGCCCCATCGTTTAGCCAGCTCTTTGGAGCTAAGCAGGTTCAGGCCTGTTGTTGTAAGTTTTATAAAACGATCTCATTTAAACGGATAATCCAGCTGAAGCTTCAGACAGCCGTCAGACAGTGAAACACTGCCATCTGCTGGACGCGAATAACAAAGACGCTGCTTTGACGGGTGAGGGAGTTTCAACAAGTCTGCAACGACTCAAGCATCAAACTACAGAACTATTCTAGCGGACATGGTGCTCTAATGACTGCTTCATTAACGCAGCTCAGAAAGGATCAAACATATCAATAAATCATAAAACACAAAACGTCTCTTATTGCCCAGGGCTCAGGAAGTGAGTGTGTTCCTTATAGCCCAACACGTTCTCACTCCCAACTCGTCAAACGTGTGACGCATGGTCAGGCTCCCTCTGCTTCACTTATGGACCATATGGACCACCAGGTAAGACCATTTAAACGGACAGCATTTATAGAATGACTATTAAAAGTCTGCGAGTGTCAGTAATGTTAATGTGGTTATGTTAGTAATACACCGAGTGCTAATATAACAGCTTTAAGATGCATTTGTAGATATTATTACGTGTTTTACCGTCTTTATGGTGCTAGCTTAAAGTTACGGTGTAAACGTTAGCTTATATTGGAGGAAAGCTGTTACTGTTTAAACGATGTTAGCACAGAAATATTAGCTTCTGTCATGACTGATGAAGTTACTAGTTAATAAAGTTTCCAGTAAAGTGTTTAATCGCAGCCACAGACTGACAGCAAATATCTCGATTAGCTTCAGTGCATCTGTAATAAATATGTGCAAGTTTCAGTGCTTCGTTTAAACTGTATGATACTTATACTGACCCAGGGTCAGTGTAAAATACAATCCTAGCTGTGTGAACAAAGCCTGGCTGCTTTAATCCTGCATGACAAACCTCAGGATGCAGGTTATTATTACTCTTTCCTGCTGGCACACCTGTCACACCTGAGAGTCAGCTAGAAACTCACAGTGACGTGGACATCATGCAAAGACTGCCAGACTCTGTAATAGTGCAAATGATCAGTGACTCAGGTTATCACTAAACTTTAAACGGCACCTCTGTGTCTCTGTGTGCTGAACATCTAGGATTGAGTCAGGCTGCATTGACTGTGGGACTTTAATGTGTTAAAAGCAGGTTGAAGACGGCTCAGAAACATTTGAAGATTAAAATTTAGCATTATGGCTGCTGGTGGTTTGTAAAGCCTCTACTCAGCTGTATTTTTGTTACTAATTTATGTTTGTTGTTGTTTAACACAGATTTCAGAAGAGCAAATATGCTTAATAGTTTAACTAGATTTCATTTGTCAGTGTGGGACTGCTGAGTCACCTGAAGAACTCATTTCATTCATTCTCCACATGATGTTCATTTACAGAAATGTTTCACAGGAACTGATTTCTCCCAAAGGGTGAACTAGTGTGTTTCCATAGATTACCTCTGTATGAATGTACTTCTTAAATGAAGGCAAGTGTTTGTCCTTTTTTGTTCCTCAGGTACAGTACGTGATATCAAGGGCAGGCGGTCATCACTGGGGGTAGACAAGAAGCAGACGTACTTCCAAGAGGGAGCTGCAGTGAGGTCAGAGGTCAGAATCTGAAACAGCTCAGGTTTATATTTTAGAGGTTATAAAAAATCAAAATGTATTATTTAAAGAAACCTTTAAATAATAGTCATAATTATGATTATTATAAGAAATATCAAACATTTAAGTGGATTTTCTGTTACACATATCGTGTTAGCCCTGCAATAAACTGGCAGCCTGTCTTTGTCCTGTATCAGCTGGGATAGGCTTCATCCTCCTGCAACCCTGAATTGGATACATTGTATTCCAATTATGTAATCTGATCATTTACAAACTCAAGGTATCTAATCAAAATGTAAGTGATGCCGCCCTTGACAGACAGGGAGATTTTATTCCTCAAAGACCATCATCCAGTCGAAGTACTAGTTGCCACGTGGTCAGTGTTCTCACAACCATTGATTTTATCTCACAACTTGTTTTCACCAAAGAATTTCAGTAAGTAAATATTCTTCAATCTCTTTTTCCCCCCAGTGTCTGCAGATCAGCATCAGTGTCCACGTGAAGAACCTAGTTATGTTGCCAGTGTCAACCCAACAAAAGGTACTTTACCTTCTTGTATATATTGTGATTCCTTTACTTTTATATTTGTTGTTATAGTTGAGTTAGGCAGGGCTTTTGTGCAGTCCTAAGAAACATACTGCCTAGAGTGTTTTTCACTTTGTGGAAGAGTTTCTTTATTTTTTTTCTGTTAGTGTGTGGAACTGAGGTGCTTCGTCAGGAGCTCCTTCAGTTGTTGGAGGATGGAGAAGAGGACGCAGCCATGACTTGTGAGACGTTGTCTGAGTCAGCTGCTACTCACTGGGCGATCAGAAACATGGTGTCCTTGCTAAAGTGGAAAGAGGCCAGGCCTTGTCTTATAGACAATATGTTAGCTACTCTGGATCCACAGTCACACCGTGTGTGTCAGTGTGGCAAACAAGTAGTTGTGAGGTGTCTGGACTGCCTGCCTCTTCCATTCCTTTGTGCTGACTGTGATATTGCAGTTCACACACGCTTTGTCCTGCACAGCAGAGAGGCAGTAACAGGAGGGTTTTTGCAGCCTTCATCAGAGTTTCACAATCCAATATGTACGGTTTTTAAGTCTTATGCATTTATTGCTATGTACTATGAGTGTGTGCTGTTATTGTATATTTATTGTGTATCATTTAATTTCCAATTCTTTTTATATATATTGTGTGTTTTTAATGTTAGTTCGGCTGTTGCCTGTGCAAAGACCAGACTGTGTGTGACTGCCCAGCAGGTAACGTTGAGGTTTCACCCGGTGCAATTGTGGCTCTTGTAACCATAAATGGTAAGTTGCTCTTTTGTCACACAGTACATACACAATAGATGTGTTTGCAGGTTTTAGTGCAAATTGTACATTGCTACATTGTTTTGAATTACCCTCGGCCCGCAGTATATGTGGGCACCTGTCAAAGGTCATTTGGATTTACCAGACCGCTTTGAAAACAACATGGGAAAAAATGAATGTCTTTGTTGAGCCATGACTGGATTTCTCCTTATCCTTCCTAAAGGCCGTTATAACCTTGCACTGCCAGTGGTGAGCTGCACCAGCTGTGGCCTAATGTGGTCCCCCTCAGTTAAGGACTTCCAGGCTGGTGGATATTGGCCTGGCACCTTAAATTTCTGCACCCTGTTTTCAATGGATGTCTTTCAGTCTTTCTATGACATTAAGAAGCTGCAGCAGGGATGTCACTTAAGGCCTTTGTCAAAGTGCTGGATGAACGAACAGCCCATTTTGGAAGGGTGAGTTTCTAAATTTGTCAAGTTTAAGGAAATTGTGCAAATCAATGTTTATGATGACTGTCCGTGAATATTCTGTTGTTTGTCCTCTACTTAAAAGACTGGCCGAATATCAGCTGATGCCTTCAGCAAAAGTTTCTTGGAGTGGAGTGCTGTAAAGTGTGAGGTGGACAGGATGTGCAAGGAGCCATGCTTTAGCTGCCCTGCCTGCACTCCAGACATGCTCGCCGTCTCAGTTGATGGAAACTGCAAGCTTTATCGCTTTCAATCAAATGCAAGGTACGTTATGCATTGTGTACATAAATCAAATATGGATTTGTACAAAAATTGTATTTTGATGTTTCTTTTCAAACAACTGTCACCGTGTTCGTTCAGCACTTCAGAGCAGGGGAACTTTGAAGGTGTCTTCATTGAGAAAGATGAGGAAGTTGCTGAGTTTGTGAAATACATCCAGAGACACACAAATGATGTAAGATACACATATATATCAGTGCTGTCAGCGTTAATCTTGTTAAAATGACGTTAACGCCATAACCATATACTCATACGTGTGTGTGTGTGGATACATATTTGGATGGGTGGATATTTATTTTGTTTTTCTCTTGGTGTTGTCGTAATACTATTTACTTGACTTTATCTTAATGTGTACTTCATTTTGAGTAGCTCACACTTGGATGTGCGAGGTATACTGCAGCTTGTAGTCTTGGATACGTTTAAGACATTTTGTTATAAGGTTGAATGAATTCAGCAGTCATGTATTGTGACCTCCTTTCTATAGATCAAATGGGGAGGTGCGTTTCAGGATGGGGCCGGTTCTACAGTTGGAGAAGAGGTGGAACAAGTAAACAGTTTCCTGTCTAGGGCGGCCATCACAACGAAGTACATGTCTAAAGCAGGTGTGTGTCTGTGTGTGAGATTCCACTCAGTCTCCTGCTCATTCATTCTTATTTGTATACTAACTGAAATGCAGGGCGAACAGACATGCTGAGCCTCCTGGCTTTGGGCTGGAACAAAAGGAAAGTGGAACAACTGGGCCGCACTTTGAGCCAGAGATATCTAAAGGTCATTTTTTCAACACCCATTTTAATGTGTGTGGTAATGGGGGAAACACCAGTACTCTAAAAATGTCCATATGAATGACATTTATTAATGTATTCTTAGATCATAAGGATCCTTAGAGAACAAGTGGAGAGCCTGAATGCGAGCAGAAATGAGCTGGGTGTGGATGACGACACACTGCAGCAATGGGCTGAAGGTGAGTCTCAATATAATGCACTCGTGTATAACAACAGGACCCACCATGGCCTCATTAAAGAACTTAGAGTTAAGATCTTTCTGACAGTGTCAACAAACAATGAAAAATAAGCTTGTAAAAGCAGAATTGATGGCAGAGTTGTTGCGTTTGATCAAATTGGATTGGACCTGGGTTGAAGTGATGTCGTACTAGTTGGTTTTATAAAGCTGACCAGCAACATACTTGTTATCTCATGATAATGCAGCACATGAAGGCTCCAGATGTCTTATAATGAATATCATCAAGTCAGTGATTACAGAGTCCACTGTAGTTTGGTGACTGTTACTCATCCTGTGTTCTGATTAATATTCCTCTCACTTAGAAACGGATCAAACTGATGGCAGCCTTGGAGCGTTGCAGGCACGAGTAGAGGAGCTTGTCGTCATCATCAGAGTGCGAACACAAAGTCTTTACAGACAAAATGGTGTCACAGTTTCTTTGAAACGGACCGTTTGATGCTCAGTTTGTACAGCTTGTACAGCTACTTTGTAAACAGAATAAAATCAGATCCAGGTTTGTTTAAGCTGGATGTGATTTGTTCTAGCAAACGAATTGATGAGTGTAGATTAAAATGTAAATATATACATTATGTGAAGGTGTTCCTTTTTATGATTATTTACAGATAGCAACAAGAGGCGACACAGAATTCGCAAGGTCATCTTAGATGAGAAGAAACGCTTGGCGGCTGCTGTTGACGACTACAACAAGGAAACAAGCAACAAAGCAAATCGTATCCAGTGATGCCCTCATGCAGAGCGACGTTTGGCCCTGGCAGAGCACAAGTGAACGTAAGCTCTTGATTTCTAAATATCCTTTTTAAACAAACTCCCAGTATCTGAGCAGCAGTTGAATGTTTTGTTCTTGAATCATAATATGCTGCTATGTTTTCCCATCTGATGTTGTTAAACTGCAGCTGCTGCTGACCTCCGGACAAAGAGAAAGGTCTTTGAGAAGGTGATGGCTGTGAGGCGCCTGAGAGAGGAGGAGATGATCCTTTGCAGGGAGATGCAGCATCACTGGACAGTGTTGCAAATGCGATCTGTGGTGTTGGGGACAATCTCCTCAGACTGTAAGCACATCTTTTATTTATTTATACATTTGGTGATGAATTGATTGAAAATAATAGCAGATGCTAAAGTCTTACTGGATCTTTTACCTATATTTGGGTTGCTAGCTAACACTGCCTTCTCCCTTAAAAAAAGTTTATTACATGATCCTAACTCCTTGTGTTTATGAGGTGAGGTTTGTTTGTTTGTTTGTTTTACTTATATTTAATAGTTTTGTTGTTTTTACAGCCTCCCTTGTTGGCATGTCGGAGGATGCACAGAAAGGACTCCATAGCCTGGTTTAAAAACAAAGTGAACTGAAAGCTGAAACGCTCAAAGTAAAGGACGTGTACAAGAGAATCCTCAGCCACCAACCACTCCTGGAAATGGACTCGGAGGAGGAGGAGGACGTTTCAGACGATGAGAGTGATTTGAGCACTTCTGATGAAGACTGATTGTGTCATCATTGATGTTATGTTTGCTAGAATAAAAAGTTAAACACATCTGTTTAATGTGATTTTCATAATGTCTGTTTCAGAAATTGCTTATCAACAGACATTTTACATGTTGAGAAGAAAAATGTAATTCCCTTGGTGCAGTTGTTTACCCTGAATCATTCTTTCCCATCTAATTTAATGACTCGTGTACATGTTCAGATACAATAACATAATTGAATTCATGGGATGCTTTCTGGGCTGCTCAAATTACCACAAAATGTAAAAGCACCAGGCAGCACACTCACAAGGACATGTTTTGTTCAGTGTTTTGTTGAAGAAATCAACAAGTACAACTGAGATGTTTGCTGTAGTGGTGTGTTTGTTAAGAAGCATGCCAGCACACTGGTGAACTGACAGTCCCAGAATGCACCCGAGCCAGTGACTCGCCCCAGAACAAATGACATTAATTATCTAGAAAGACAACCGTGATCAAAGACTAAGTAAAAGAGTAGGAAACAAAAGATAAGGAAAGGTACTGTGGGGTAGGAAAGAAAGGCCAGAGCTGTGCAAAATGACCTCCAGCAGGCCACAAATATGCACGTCTGCTCAAACGGTCAGATACTGACTCCATGAGGGTGGTATGAGGGCTCGACGTCCACAGGTGGGGGTTGTGCTTACAGCCCAACACCGTGCAGGATGTTTGGCATTTGCCAGAGAACACCAAGCTTGGCAACTTTGCCACTGGCGCCCTGTGCTCTTCACAGATGAAAGCAAGTTCACACTAAGTACTTGTGACAGAGTCTGGAGACATATTGGAGAACCTTCTGCTGCCTGAAACATCCACCAGCATGATGGTTGGGCAGTGGGTCACTAATGGTGTGGGTGGCATTTCTTTGGGGGACTGCACAGCCCCCCGTGTGCTCGGCAGAGGTAGCCTGACTGCCATTAGGTGCTGAAATTAGATCCTCAGACCCCTTGTGAGACTATATGCTGGTGCGGGTGGCCCCGGGTTCCTCCTAATGCAAGACAGCGCTAGACCTCATGTGGCTGGAGTGTGTCAGCAGTTCCTGCAAGATGAAGGCATTGATGCTGTGGACTGGCCCGCCCATTCCCCAGATCTGAATCCATTTGAGGACATCTGGGACATCATGTCTCGCTCCATCCACCAACTGCACCACAGACTGTCCAGGAGTTGGCAGATGCTCTAGTCCTGGAGTCTGGGAGGAGATCCATCAGGAGACCATCTGCCACTTCATCAGGAGCATGCCCAGGTGTTGTAGTGAGGTCATACAGGCATGTGGAGGCCACACAGACTACAGAGCCTCATTTTGACGTGTTTGAAGGACATTACATCAAACCAGATGAATGATTCTGTATTGCACTGATCAAGGAACCAACCCAATAGGAGCTAAAGGCATCCTCTTCACATTACTTAACATAGTGAGTTTATACTATGTTTAATGTGCATTTTCTTCATCAGTCTAGAACATAACATGTTAGCGCTCCCTGGTTCTTTTTGGAGACAGATCCTGAGACAGCAGGCAGCTTTGGAGAACTCATGCCAGCTGTGGTCATTAAGGAATCCTTTGATTTAATATTGATTTCATGACAACTATCCTCAGGCACATATTCCTGGATATATACAATGACACGAGTAGACACTAACCCCCAGCAGTCTGGTGCTATGACAGCATAACTAAGGGCTGACCTGAACCAGCCCCAACTATAAGCTCTATAAAGAAGTGAAGTCTTATGCCAACTCTTAAAAGTCTTGACCATGTCCACCTCCAAAACTCATAATGGACTTTGGAGGTGGACAGCTATCAAGCTCCTCACAGAGGAGCAGCTTGACAGCTAACAGCTCCCAATTTAGTTTAGTCCAAATACATGAATTCAAATTGAGGTGATAACTATTTATCAACAGTATGAATGTCTGTTCCCGTCCAACAAAGTTGTTACTACATACCATGTTGAGCAGGGCTTCCACTTGACTTTAACTTCTTCTTTTTCCTGAAAAACATGATATAAACAAACAATTAATTCAGAAAGACATGCAGGTTGCATACAAAAAGGAGCCTACAAACATTTGTGTACTGTTGAATGGCTCAATATATTATACAGTTAGTTTACAAAAACATAAGAACCACTACAATGCTTGTACTGCCAGCATCGAGTGCATGTCAGCAAAGCAACACTGCTTACATTGTGGCTCACAAGCTCCACTCCTTTTCATCAAAACCAAAATTTTATCTACATTCTGTTTTTTACACTTTAAATCCCAGTTAGGTTAAATATTACCAGTAGCTTTTCAGATAAAACAGTAATAAAGTCCTAATGGTTTCATAAATCTTCATATTTTTTTTCATATAAGCATCGGGGACAAGGCTGTCTTGCAACTGTTGAGGTCACTAGTGTGCGCCCTATTTCTTCCAGGATCACTCTTCATTTGTAGGTTTTAGTGGACTCCTACTACTGTGAAGTGGTTTTCATGGGACAGGGGCTTGTATTCCAAGATCTGGGAGATTGTAGAAATGAGCTGTGATGCCCTTCTTGCCATCTTTCCAGAAATATAAGTGATCTGGAAGCTGTTAGGCTGACTTACAGCAGCAGCACTTTCTGCACCTGCAGAAACTCCAGGACACATTTACTAACAGTGTTTGTTGCTGTGTGTGCTGCAGCTGCAGCTTTGAATTTGTTTTGAGAGCTAATATTTTGGCTTTGGTGTCTTGTTATGAAATGTACAAGAGTAAGAGTGTTAGCATGTGTGTCAAAGCTACGTTTGACTGGGAAACTCAAAGCTCAATAACCTGTATCAACAACAATTCACTGCAGCCTGTGTAATATTTGATGCATCATAATTTATTCCAGTCTATCTTGCAAATACATGTTTGCGTTGCAATGTCATGCACAACACACACAACTATTAGAGCCTTAAGATCAAACCTGCGTCATTCTTTTGGTCCACTGCAGTGTAGCAGTCAAACAAGGAGAAGTGAAGTGGCCCCAAATGGCCAGGATAGAGATCAGAGGGTTAATGCGTAAAATGCATAAAAATATTATTGATTACAGGATAATACATTAATGTTAATATCAACAATAAGCTTTTTACTCTGAAGTTACAAGTATAAACAATGCTGTTGCATTTACACTTACATTTTTTACTATAAGTATGGAAACAAGTGAACAGCATTTTATAATAAGTTTAACTGGAATTCTGTACACTGAAAAACAAACAACAGATAAAAAACACAAACAAACAGCCAGTGCCTTCATCTGTCCATTAAATGTCAAACATCGCTTTGACCTGTAGTCTCTGCTCGTCAGCACATGCTTTTAAAAAGAGCTCCATGTCCTCTGCAAACTGAAAAACAAAGAGGAAGAAGTCCCTCTACACAAAAACACTGTGGATGACAGGCCAGGCAAACATCTATTGACCTGTTTGAATGCCTCCTCATCATGTGAGCCTTGAAGTTTTTTTGTAAGAAGACTAAGACCACAGTGAGGACGTTTCATTTTCATGGACTTTCCACAAGCCCCAGTTTCATTTAGCACAGAGGGTGGAGCACATGAATGTTCTACCCAAGATTCAGGAAATGGTTTAGATGCTGGAGACGAGACATGGAGAGGGAGACGAGGCTCCACGGAGAGTTCAGTGGGGAGCAGTCCTGAATGCTGACATGACAATAATTGCCTTGCCATATCCCCACGCTGTATGACTGTCATGTTACAGAAGGGCAGTGAAAGTGCACCGGCACATCATTTTGTCTGTAAGAGAGAAAAAAAGAAAAAACATGTAATTTAAATGTAGTTGTATAGAATGCAGTCAGTTTATCTAACAATCAGATTGTACATATTAACAAAAATATCCAAGCCGTCCTCAATAATGAAAGCAAAATGGTGTGGATCACAAGAGCTGTCAGGAAATGTGGTGAACAGGAAAAATATTTAATGAAAACACTTTTTTCTCTCGCTGATGAATGAACTGAACTGTACAATGTGAAAAATAACTTTTAAGTCAACAAAGACCTGCAGAGGTGCTGAAAAGAAGTGCATATTTATGACTTTAACTATGAGGTATATTTAATACCAACATACCTTTGAAAGGCAAAGCACTTTGAATGTGTCCATTTATATGCTGCTCAATCTTTGCCCTGACAGCAGGGCTGAGAGTGGGGCACAGAGGGCAGTGAAACAGCCAACACGTGGTGCATTCCTGCAACTCTGGCCTGGAGGCAGAACTCCAATTTGATATTTGCATCTAAAACAGAGAGAAAACCAGATAAACACCATATACACATTTAAGTTCAGGTTTTAGCAGAAATAACACGTTACAGTTAGCATGTAAGAGATTTGGGAGAAAATTCTTTACAAAAACATAATTTACAAGAAACTTTTATTTGTGACATACGTATCTATTGACATATAAAAGGCTAACTAACATCTTGGCAATAAAACAGAATAAATAGAGAATATTAGTATTTATACATATATAAAACTCTCTGTGACGACCTTTACAATGTTTTTGCAGGTGGAATGAGAGACATGAATAAAGTGCAATATGCAGTAAATGGAACAATGTGCATTGATGTTACAGATCGTGAAAAGTAGTGAAGTGAATTTGTTCATAACAAGCAAAAATCAAATACGTTTGAAACTGATCACTAAATGCTAACCAGAGGTGTCAAAAGTGCACATTCTTACTAAAGTTTAGATGCCTCGGGGGTCTGACCGTTGTTGTAGCGCTAACAGGGGAGGAAGCCAGAGTCCCCTGAGAGGACCCACACAAACACGGGGAGAACATCCAACCTCCACAGAGACTCTCTCTGCACTAAAAGCACAAAATAAAAATCACACCGTCATGTAATTCAAGAAACTGGTCTTAAAAAACATTTAATCTAATATGTCCACATGGAGCCCGTGTTAAGGTCCGTACTGGGCTTCAGAACATCAAGTGAACAACGTCAGATGGGACCTGAGTGCGTTGTCTCCTGATAGAAAGTGCTGAGGATCAGAAGGACTCAGGGACAACACGATATCTGTCCAGCAGAGGGCGGCATTATTCCAAACGGCTCCATCCTAGAAACATGATGTGGAACAGCTGACCTGTAGATCTGCTCAAGAACAATCGTCACAGTCTGATCACAGTCAGTCCCACGTCTGCCATGTTCTCAGCTTCCTTTAGTACAGGTAGCTTTAATGATCATTTCAAGTGTGGTTGTTTCATGGAAACAGAGAGCAGACTGCAACATCTGTGACAGCCACCTCTAACACTCTGATGGACGTGTGGACAGCAATGCTGCCTGGAACAGTACCGATGTTTCAGGGCTGATGACGTTTTTGGGAGGGACATCTACATCCTGACATATCAAGGTTACTTTACTTTTACGTAAATTTGCTTTACAGAAAAATAATAGCGTTTGTCATCCCTTCACAAACACACACATCGATTTAAACCTGACAGACACATATTTGGAAATTAGACGCGATGAATCAAATCAGGAAAACAGTTATTAGTTATTAAGTTTAGTGACGGCAGCAGGGACAAAGCTGCTTTTATAAGACTTTGTCCTGCATCATTCTCATGATAAAACAGACTCAATGGCCCCAAGATATTTATATGACTGCACTTGCTCAGGTTTGTCCGGATTTCAAACTGTTCTAAAAGTCTTTTGATTGAAATCTGGGGCTGTGTTATTGAAAGCAGCAGAGAAATCGATGAACTGAAGTCCTTTACTCTCTACATGTTTGACAATCAGGTGAAGTAGAATCAAAAGCGCGTCCTCCACTCCTCTGTTGGGCTTATGTGCAATCTGCATTGAATCAAGCTGAAGTTCAGTGTCTTCCATAATCACATTTCTGATGATTTGTTCAAAGACTGAGGTGAGGGCAGCAGGCCTGAAGTCGTTTAGAACTTTTGGACGACTAGATTTAGGACCAGGAACCACAACAGCTTCTTTCCCAAGAGAGGGCATGAACGATTTATTCAGAATAACCTAAAATATAGGACTGAGTTCTTGAGCACAAGTGTAGGAGCCATATGAGTTGTTCCTTTTTGTTTTGGATTAAGAGGGTTGGTTTAAATGCACACCTTGTATTGGTGCACGGGTGTGGGGCGTGACTCGTGGGCGTGTTAGGTGATAAATGTGGTTGTACTCATCTGTTCACTGCACCTGATGAGCAGAAAGGTCGGGTGAGCATGAGGGGAAACCTGTTGACCCCAGCTTGAGTCATTGTGATGCATTTTTGGCTGTAACTTGATGTATGTTTTATGCACTAATTGATGCCATAGGCCGATGTTGTAGTTTGGTGTAGTAATTGGTGTAATTCTTTGTGAGTTGCAGTCATTGTGTTTGTGCAGTCTGTGCATTTGTTTAATAGTTCGATGTGCTGATTTGTATAGTGGACAGTAACACGTGGAATTAAAGGAGCAAATAGTGCAGAAGTGCATCTCATGTGTTTGTTGTTGTCGTCATCAGCGTCCTCATGTTTAGCCTGCTGCGGCCATTTGCTGGAGGAGCCACAACAACTTGTCAACAGAAGAGTTTGTAGGTTTTATTAGATTATTTATATATAGTTTTATTGGTGAGAGTTTTATGGTTCGCTGTTGCCTTTTAGAGTAAGCCTGTGGCTTCACACAGCTGTTTCAATCAGGAGTCTTATTCCCCTGTTAGGTTTCAGCAGTTTCACCTGCATTAGGCGTTGTACTGATTTGCTTTCTATTGTGCATCAGGCGGCTGAAGCCATTGGCTTGGGAGTACCGCCGCAGTTTGTGTTTAAGACAGTTTGTCTTCCTCACAGCTGACGGTATGGAGGTACATAAATACCCATCGCCAGTATGTACGGAAGACTAGGCTGAGTTAGTTAGGTTTAACAGGCAGATTAGTGGGGATGTTACTCCTGTTAATTGTGTGTGTCCAAGGTTTATTGAAAGGAACGTCATTAATTTGATGTGTTGGAATGAAGCTCTGTGGCATAGGTGCAGTTCAGCGTTTGGATTTTGTAATGTTTGAGTTATGAGTTATGTGAGTTATGCAAACAACAAAGTTTTTTGCAGCTGTTTACCTAAAAATGCAGCCAAGGCGTTTTTAAAATAAACATTTCAAACTATTTACAGAACAATCAGCTGTTCGGCATCAAATCTGATGCCACACAAATTATTTGTGCCACTGCAAAAAATAATTTCTGTCCACTATGAGATAAAGGAGAACAACAGCCTGATACCTGCAGGCCTGACAACAGCAGATGTATCACTCCACATCAGCCACGCCGCTTTGCTCACTAAAACACATAAGGACGCTGTCATAGCCTGTCAACCATGTTGATTAGCTGCGTATATACACGAATGTGAATCGCATCATTGGCTGGACTATGGGATAAGGTGGCATCATTCTAATCGCATACAGGAGCAGCCGGACACTTACTGACTATTAACTACTCGATTTAAATCAAGACGCAACCTCTCGCGCTCACTCACTCACTCACTCACTCACTCACTCACTCACTCACTCACTCACTCACTCACTCACTCACTCACTCACACACACACACACACACACACACACACACACACACACACACACACACACACACTTTCTAACAGCCATCTTCAAGATAAAACAAATCAAGCTCCAATAACTAGTGAAAAATGTAAAAACTCTCCAAGACATCTGGATTAACGTTAAATCCTAATAACTGTGAACTCTTTGCCATAAATGATAAACTGTAAGATTCCTGTTAAATCAGAAATAAGATATTTGGAAATTCATCTCACAAAGGACCAAAAAGTAAATCGGTCGTTGAACGTGGAGAAGAAACTAAAAGAATTCAAGACCAAACTGAACTCTGGGCTTTTGTCACGGTTCTGGGTCATTTTGACCCAGCATTTTCAGTTCTTATATTACTTTGTATTATGGTTTGTATCCTGATGCTTTTGTTTATTGGTATTCCATGTTTCTGTTATTCTTAGTGAGGGATTAGTTCTTAGGTTGTGTCTCGTGTTTAGTATAGGTTCAGTGTCAAGTCTGCGTCTGTTTCTTGTTTCCTGTTTTATTGTGAAGGGTTGTCTCATGTCAGTGGCTGTATCCCAATTCAGGGTCTGCAGCCTTAAAGTACGCATTTCAAGGCCGATTACGTCACAGCGGCGCGCCGAAGGCTGTCCCAATTCAAAGGCTGCTCCAAATGCGGCCGTGAAATGCGTCCTTCATTTCCCTGAATTTTAAGGCTGTGGCAGTGTAGACTTCGTGGCCCAACATATCCCAGAATGCATAGCGCGGCAGTGGGTGTGGATAATTTAGCCGAAAAATGGCATTAAAACGGATCTCCAATGTGCACTGGACGACAGGAGGGGGAAATCCTTGTGAAAGTGGCCAAAAGACACGAAAAAGGTTACGGCAAAAACAACTAATCATCCGTGTGGATACTAACTCACTCGCCTGGCTAGTGCGCTGCAGAGAGGACGTGAGTAACATCAGTTCTTTTAAGTGAAGGATGTTTTTGAAAATACTGAGAAAATGTCAGGAGGCGTTGGACAAATGGACATTTTTGATAATGGCAAAGAGGATTGAACAACATATGTGGTGAGAGATGAACAATATTGTCTGGCTAACAAAATAGAGGATGAGAAGAAAGTTGCTGTGTTCCTGAGTGTCATGGGAGGAAAAACATACAACTTGTTGCGCAGCATCAAACAAAAACTAAATGTGCAAAAGAGACCAAAAGCTGCATGAAGTAACTGAGAAAGACTCAAATGATTCTCAGGAGGATTTGGCATGCCTGGAGCTGTACACAATGCAAGAGAAAGACAATGATGCAATATGGCTCACACCAAAAATACAAGAGGTTGAGTTACAGATGGAACTGGACACTGGGTCTGCCCTCTCACTGATCTTATATGAAGATTACAGAGACAAATTCCCCAATCTGAAACTGAAACACACCTCGGTGAAACTGAAAACATACACAGGTGAAAGAATAACTCCTCTGGGAAAAGTGAAAGTGGAATATGAGAAAAAGAAATGAAACCTGGAACTTTATGTCAATGAGACTGGAATGAGGCCTGAGTGCACATTCTGTGGATGAAAGACTGAAACAGAAACTTAATAACCGTGCCCAGGTGATCAAAGATGGAATCAGCACCCTGAAAAATATTAAAGCACAGATCATACTGGAGGACAATGCAAAACCAAGATTTCACAAGGCACGTCCTGTACCTTATGCTTTATGCCCCAAAGTCGAAGCAGAGCTCCAGCGCTTGGAAGAGCAAGGAATACTCACCAAGGTGGAATGGTCAGATTGGGCTACACCAATAGTGTCAGTAAGCAAGAAAGCAAGTGACAGAGTGCAGATCTGTGGTGATTTTAAGGTTTCAGTGAACCCAGTTCTCCACATAGATCAGTACCCACTTCCGCGGATAGAAGACATATTCACAGCAGTCGCAGGTGGCAAACACTTTTCAAAAACTGACCTTGCCCAGGCTTATCTCCAGTTGGAAGTAGAAGAGACATCCAGGAAATATGTGGTGATAAACACTCACAAAGGCCTATATCAGTACAACAGGCTGGTATTTGGTATCGCCAGTGTCCCAGCAGTATGGCAACGTGCCATGGATCAGGTCCTACAAGGCATTCCAGGAACAGTGTTTTCTGGATGACATAATAGTCACTGGTGTTGATGAGGAGACTCATCTGGCTAACCTAACAGCAGTCCTGGCCAGGCTAGAAAAGTATGGATTGAGAGCAAACAAAAACAAATGTGAGTTCTTCAAGGATGCCATTGAGTATTGTGGACACAAGATCGACAGACATGGGCTCCACAAAACCGAGGACAAAGTTGAAGCAGTCCTGAAGGCACCAGACACTAAAAATGTGAGTCAGCTACGTTCATTCTTGGGCTTAATTAATTATTACCACAAGTTTCTACCAAACCTTTCAACAGTCCTGCACCCGCTGAACTCTCTGCTGCAACAAAATGTCAAATGGAAATGGACAAAAAACTATGAAGAGGCATTTAATTTAGTTAAGTTAAGCAGCTCATTACATCAGAGGAGGTTCTGACACACTTTGACCCCAAGCTACCACTTCGCCTCGCCTGTGATGCCTCACCATATGGCATTGGTGCCGTGCTATCTCACAAAATGCCTGATAGATCCGAACGACTACTTGCCTTTGCCTCAAGGTCCCTAAATGCAGCCGAGCACAACTATACGCAGATAGACAGAGAAACACTCAGTCTAGTGTGGGGAGTGAAGAAGTTTAATCAGTATTTATATGGACGACACTTCACCCTGATCACAGACCACCGACCGCTGGTGTCCATCTTTAACCCTCAGAAAGGTATTCCAACCATGGCTTGCGTACGCTTGCTTGGGCTTTGTTCCTGGGTGCACACACCTACACCATTGAGTTCAAAGGGACAAAGCTACATGGAAATGCAGATGGACTTTCACGTCTTCCACACATGCAACCTGTTAGAGCCAATCTATAGAGAAATATTTTTGATACTGTTTCAGTTATTGTTACATGTTTAATTTTGTATGATATGTTGTTAGAGAATAAATGCTGCGTGTTTAATTTGTGTCGGGTAAGAAAACATTACAGCGCATGTGTTGTAGCAGGTTAGAGTGAGCCAGGACGGCAATGGAAGTGTGCGCTGTAGCAGCAAATAGTTTTTTGACCGTGACATCTTTTGTTTGTATGTACGAGTCAGAAATAAATCTGAACAGCTCACATTAAGAAGTGGAAGAATTATTTTTTCGAAGCTTGGGACAGAAATTCGCCACTACATAAAAGTCAAAAAACTAGCGAGTAACGGAGGAATGTTTTCCGCGGTGGAGCCACCGACTGAGACATAGAAAAGTCACCGGATCGTCGGCATAAGGACGCCTACATACAACAACACGGCGAACAGCTAAGTAAAAAGTGTTTTGTCAGATGCATCTTACCTGTGGAAGTAGCATAAAGGAGTTTGTGCAGTACACCACCCGACAGCTGTGCCGAAGAAAATCATTACGGCTTAGCGGTGTTATATGATTACAATGGCGGACGACATTAATGACAGTGTGGGTGTAGTTACGCGTGATGGCAGCCAGAGGGCGATGACAGACAAAGGTCTGGAGTTCAAACTGCATCAGCTCACAAAGGTGAGAAGAGGCAAATTAGGACAAGTGACAGCACAAGAAGATGAAACTGAGCGACTTTTGAGCCATGAAATTCTGCCGGCTGTAAATGATGTGAGAGAGGCACTGAAAGTTTACAAGAAGTTGTATGAAGAGTTTCAAGAATGCAATTATGCAGTGTTGCTGTGTATTAAAGATGAGGAGGAAAAGGAGGCTGACCAACAACTTTGGTTTCAGCCAATGTCAGAACGATGTTTGCAGTTCATTAATAGAGTTAATACATGGATTGAAATACAAACATGTGATCAAGAGATAACTCCCATGGACAGTGCATCCAGAGTGTCAAAAACATCTAGAGTGTCAAACAAGTCTAAAGTATCCAACACGTCAAGGGTGTCGACAGCATCGTCAGAGCGCGTCAAGGAAGAAGCTAACAGAGCAGCTCTGATGGCACGAGCAGCGTCTCTGAAAGAAAAACAGGCTCTAGAGTTAAAAGAAGCAGAAATTAAAGCTGCAAAGGAAAGACTGGAAATTGAAACAGCCATTGCAGTGTCTACTGCCAAAGTGAAAGTGTATGAGGAATGTGAAGGGGTTAAGTCTCAAGTGAGTGAAACCAGACTTACGGTAATGCCACGTCGTGACCTCCTGAAGATGAATAACGAAAATGGTCATGGCAACGTAAAACACACACCAGGGAAGCCAACAGAGATAGAGAGGTCTGCCTCTTGGAGGAATCCTGGTGATCCAAGTACTGCAGCAGGGGCCATGCCTAAGACACATAGAACTCCACTGCAGGGGCCGAGCCAACGCCAAGATGGTGTCTCACTTCAGGAGACCAGACCAAGTGAGCTTTATCAAGTTATGCAGAAACAGGCAGATATCACAGAGATGCTTGTAAAGAACCAACAGCTGGCTCGGTTACCACAAAGGGATGTGCCAGTGTTCCACGGAGATCCTTTGGAATACAGGTCGTTTATGAGGGCATTCATGCACGCTATTGACACCAGAGCTGATAGCAATTCAGACAAGCTATATTTTCTGGAGCAGTATACTCGAGGCGAGCCTCGTGATCTTGTGAGGAGTTGTCAGCATATGCCTGAACATCGGGGGTATGAAAGGGCTTTGCAGCTGCTTCAAGATAAATATGGAAATGAGTTACAGATTGCTGGCACGCTAATTGAGAAGGCATCGAAGTGGCCACAAATTAAGGCTGAAGATGGAAAGGCGTTGAGCGCATTCTCTGTATTCCTGGTGAGCTGTCGTAATGCTATGGAGGATGTGGACTATATGGAAGAGATGGACAACCCTGCAACTATGAGGGTCATCATTTCCAAGTTGCCATTTAAAATAAGAGAGCGCTGGAGAGTCCATGCATATGATATCCAGGAGCGGCGCTGCAACAGAGCAAGATTCACAGAGCTGGTGGCCTTCGTTGAACGCCAAGCAAAGATCATGTCCGACCCACTCTTTGGCGATCTTGAAACAGCAGTGTCAGACAAGGTTATAAAAAAGCCACAGCAAGGAAATAAGTTGAAGAAAGACATTAGACATGGGAGCAGCTTTGCTATCAAGGTTAACCAAGGTTCAGAAATGGACAAAAGAAGCAGAGTGAGTAAGAACCAGAGTGACCTTTCACTCAACTGCGCCTTCACAAGACCTTGCATGTTCTGTGGGAAACTTCATACACTGCAAGAGTGTTACAAGATTAGAGAGGAGACTCATAAGGATAGAGTGGACTACTTGAAGAAAAACGGACTTTGCTTTGGATGCCTGCTAAAGGGTCACATGAGCAGAGATTGCAAAAAGAAGATGGTGTGCGAGGTTTGTTCACTCAAGCATCCAAGTTTGTTGCACTTCTCAAGTTATGAGGAAGAGAAGCCTCCCGATGAGGTCAATATGGGTAGCACTGCTAAAGGCCCAGCAGGGTTGTCTGAAGAAAAGGAGACAAGTGCCTGTACTGGGGCTGGAGGCAGCTGCGTGCTTGCCATTGTACCTGTAAGGGTGAAGTCCTGCAAGAGTGACAAGGCTGTGGAGGTTTACGCTTTCATTGACCCAGGTAGCTCTGCATCGTTCTGCACCAAAGCCTTGGCAAGGCAGCTGAAAGTGCAAGGCAGACGAACCGAGCTAACGTTGAGGACCATTAATTCCAAAAGTCGAGAGGAGAGTTATGTGCTCACAGAATTGGAAGTCAGCAGTCTGGCAGACAACAACTTTATCGCACTGTCAAAGGTCTTCACACAGAAAAGTATTCCTGTTTCCAGAGAGAACATCCCACTCCAGAAAGAGGTTGACAAGTGGCCGTACCTACGCGAAGTGAGGTTGCCTCATATTGAGGCTGAAGTGGAGCTTCTCATTGGAACTAAAGAATACACCATATTGGAGCCATGGAAGGTGATCCCAAGTGAGGACAATGGTCCATATGCCGTAAAGACAGCACTTGGATGGATTCTGAATGGACCACTCAGAGAAACGGATACTGCAGCCAATGATGTACAACCATGTGCTATTGTGAACAGAATAGCCATCGACAACGTGGAACAACTGCTTGTACGACAGTATAACCACGACTTTCCAGAGCGTCACTGTGATGATAAAGCAGGAATGTCTCAAGAGGACCACCACTTTATGGAGTCTGTGTCAAGCTCTACTCGTCTCACTGATGGACACTATTCCATAAGTCTTCCTACGAAGAAGTCGTGCGTTCAGATGCCGAACAATCGAAGTGCAGTGTTACAGCGTGCACTGAGCCTTCAGCGCAAGCTGAAGAGGAATCCTGCACTCCATGAAGAATACACTGCCTTCATGAGTGACATGTTGAGCAAGGGATATGCCGTTGAGGTTCCAACAACACAGTTAAACCGCAAGGATGGAAAACAGTGGTATATTCCCCACCATGGGGTATACCATCCACAAAAAAAGAAGCTGAGGGTGGTCTTTGACTGCGCTGCCAGCTACCAAGGAGTTTCACTGAATAGTGAACTTCTACAAGGGCCAGATTTAACAAACTCATTGATCGGAGTGCTGACACGGTTCAGGCAAGAGTCTATAGCCTTTACAGCAGATATTGAAGCAATGTACCATCAGGTGTGTGTCCCGGATGACGATGCTGACCTGCAGCGCTTTCTGTGGTGGCCAGCAGGGGACCTCAATCGAGACATTGCTGAGTACAGGATGATGGTGCATATCTTCGGTGCGACTTCTTCTCCCAGTTGTGCCAACTATGCACTGCGAAGAACAGCAGAGGAGAACCGCAGCAAATCATCACCTGAAGCTGTAAGCACAGTTCTGGAAAATTTTTATGTTGACGACTGCTTGAAGTCTGTTGCCACGGAAACTCAAGGTATGGAGTTATACACAGACCTCACTGAATTGTGTTCTGGTGGAGGATTTCACCTAACGAAATGGACAAGCAACAGTCGTGCCTTGCTCTCATTCATCCCTGAGCATGAGAGAGCCAAAGATGTCAGAGACCTGAACTTGAACCATGACCTGCTGCCTATGGAACGTGCTTTAGGAGTTCTATGGTGCCCTGAGTCTGACGCATTCAAGTTCAGGATTAACATCAAAGAAAGACCTGTGATGAGACGTGGAATACTTTCCGTCACCAGCTCCATCTACGACCCACTGGGATTCCTTTCCCCAGGAACTCTCCCCGCAAAAGTGATCTTGCAGCAGTTATGCAGGGAGGGTCTTGCTTGGGATGATGAGATCCCAGAACAGCTCAGTCATAAGTGGAACAAGTGGTTACAAGAGCTGTGCCAGCTGTCAGAGGTAACCGTACCCAGGTGTGTGAGACCATTGGACTTCGGTCCTGTCGCAACAGCACAGCTCCACCATTTTTCTGATGGGAGCGAAAGTGGATATGGAACAGCATCATACTTGAGGATGACCAGCAATGACAGACGGGTTCACTGTACGTTAATGATGGGAAAATCCCGTGTGGCGCCCCTGAAGCAAACCACTATTCCACGAATAGAGTTGACTGCAGCTATGGTTGCTGCAAAGACAGACAAAATGTTAAGAACGGAGCTTCAGATGAATCTTCTTGAATCTACATTCTGGACTGACAGCACAACTGTGTTGAAGTATATTGAAAATGAAAACCTTCGCTTCAAGACATTCGTGGCCAATCGCGTTGCGGTCATTAGAGAGCTAACAAATCCCCAGCAGTGGAGGTACGTTGGTACAGCAATCAATCCAGCTGATTGTGCATCCAGAGGGCTTGCACCATCTAAGCTCATGAAGAATCTAAGCTGGTTCCACGGCCCAGCTTTCCTGAAAACCCCAGAAAGACAGTGGCCAGAAAGACCTGACAAGGAAAGGATTGATAAAGATGACAGCGAAGTGAGGCATGCAACCATGGTACATCTCACAAATGCAGCTGAGAATGTTCACACGTTGAACAAGCTGATCAATCACTATTCCAGCTGGCATCGAGTGAAGAGAGCTGTGGCATGGATGATCAAACTCAAAGACTTACTGCTACGACGATGTGAAAAAAGGAAAGAGACGTACGTTAAACAGAAAGAACAAGACAACGAATCAATGCAGACAACACTTACCCTGAAAGATCTGGTGCAAGCTGAGACAGAGATCATCAAGTTCTGTCAAAGTCAACAATTCCAAGAAGAGATCACCATGTTAAAGAAAGGCAAGTGTGTGACAAAGACTAGTCACTTGAGGAAACTTGATCCCGTGATGCAGGACGGAGTTTTGAGAGTTGGTGGTCGCCTCGCAGCTGCTGGGATGCCAGAACATGTGAAGCACCCAGTCATTATCCCAAAGGGCTCACATATCACCACACTGATCTTGCAGGATATACATGAGAAGATTGGGCACTGTGGAAGACTGTATATGCTTTCACGGCTGCGACAGAAGTATTGGATTCCATCCGCTAACTCAGAAGTGAGGAAGTTTCTGTCAAGGTGCGTAATCTGCAGGAAAACTAGAGGCAAACCACTGGAACAGAAGATGGCAGATTTGCCAGAGGATAGGCTTCTACCTGATGAACCCCCCTTTTCTAATGTTGGGGTGGATTACTTTGGACCGTTTAATGTGAAGCATGGCCGCAGCACAGTAAAAAGGTATGGTGTGGTGTTTACCTGCCTTACAACAAGAGCAGTGCACATTGAAATCGCGCACACTTTGGACACTGATTCATGTCTGAACGCCATCAGACGCTTTGTGTGTAGAAGAGGTCAGGTATCTGTCATGCGTTCAGATAATGGCACCAACCTAGTTGCTGCTGAACGGGAGTTACGCGAAGCCATTCAAGAGTGGAATCAGTCAAAGATTCTAGATTGTCTCATGCAAAAGGGAATCCAGTGGGTATTTAACCCACCCGCTGGTTCTCACTTTGGAGGGATATGGGAAAGGCAGATCAGAACCGTGAGGAAGGTCCTGAGGTCTATACTGAAGGAACAGTTGGTCAATGATGAAGGTTTACTGACACTAATGTGTGAAGTGGAGTCAGTACTAAATGACAGACCGCTGACTACAGTAACAGATGATCCAACAGACCTGGAACCACTGACGCCTAACCACTTGCTACTAATGAAGAAAAAGCCGGGTTTGCCTCCTGGACTTTTCAGAAAGGAAGACTCATACTCCCGCCGCCGTTGGAAGCAAGTGCAATATCTTGCTGACTTGTTTTGGAAGAGGTGGGTGCGCGAGTATTTGCCTATGCTTCAAGAGCGTCAAAAGTGGACTCAGGTCAGAAGAAATGTAACTGTGGGGGACATTGTAATGGTGGTCGACGAGTCAGCGCCAAGAAGCTCGTGGATGTTGGGGAGAGTTCTTCGTGTCATTCCAGATGCTAAGGGTCTGGTGCGGCGTGTGATCATCAAGACAAAGACTAACACCTTAGAAAGACCCATTGACAAGCTATGCTTGATCTGTGAGAATGTCATGTAACTTGGAATGAGAAAATACAGTATATGTTCTGATCGGTTACAGGTTTTGTGAAAGATAATTTGAATGACCATGTGTGATACAGGAAGTGTTAATGTTATTTGGCTCTTTTGTAAGTGTTCGCTAATTGTCAGTCTTCACGCCCTCCAATTAGGGGGCTGGAAATGTTAGAGCCAATCTATAGAGAAATATTTTTGATACTGTTTCAGTTATTGTTACATGTTTAATTTTGTATGATATGTTGTTAGAGAATAAATGCTGCGTGTTTAATTTGTGTCGGGTAAGAAAACATTACAGCGCATGTGTTGTAGCAGGTTAGAGTGAGCCAGGACGGCAATGGAAGTGTGCGCTGTAGCAGCAAATAGTTTTTTGACCGTGACATCTTTTGTTTGTATGTACGAGTCAGAAATAAATCTGAACAGCTCACATTAAGAAGTGGAAGAATTATTTTTTCGAAGCTTGGGACAGAAATTCGCCACTACACAACCCACCGAAGAAATGACTGATCCAGCTACTGTGTTTCATGTTACACAAATGGAACCCCTACCTGTCACAAGTGCTCAGGTGAACAGAGAAACGAGCCAAAACACAATCTTGTCAAACGATCTTACTGTGAATGGTTGGCCGTCCTGTAGTGACACTCAGTTCTCTGCGTACTCCACCCGCAAAGACCAACTATCCGTTTGCCAAGGATGTGTCATGTGGGGAACTCGTGTCATCTGCCACCCAAACTACGTACAAAGGTACTGGACTCACTGCACGATGGACATTTGGGTGTTAAGATGAAAGGTCTTGCTAGAAGCTATGTTTGGTGGCCAGGCACTGATTGTGAAATGGAGAATATGGCTAAATCCTGCATTGTTTGCCAGCAGACGCTGCGCCAGCCTCAAACAGCACCTGTACACGCGTGGGAGTGGCCATCTGCTCCATGGCAACGCATTCATATAGACTATGCTGGCCCATTTATGGACCAAATGTTCCTGGTTGTGGTTGATGCCCACTCAAAGTGGCCAGAAATCTTCCCCGTAAAGCAAGCAACAGCTGCCAGCACGATCAATAGTCTTTGGTCACCGTTTGCACGCACAGGTCCGCCACAACAGCTCGTAAGACATATCACTTCAGCTCCCCATCATCCTGCAACAAAGCTGAACCAGCCAGTCGCACAGAGGGGAAACCGCTACAACAGAAAATTGACAATTTTTTTACTGTCTTACCACTCATGCAACAACTGGACACACACCTGCAATGCTCTTCATGGGATGAGATCTGAGATCACATCTAGATTTGCTGAAACCAGACATTCGCAAGGATGTCCAAGATAAACAGTCTTCCATGGTGGAAGCAACAAGAAACAAAACCAGGTTCTTCAATGTTGGACAAAAAGTTCTCGCCAGAGACTACAGAGACCCAAGTCAGAAATGGCATTCTGGCACGATTCGTTCACGGACCGGACCGCTGATATACACCATAAATGTTGGAGCCAACTTAGTCTGGTGTAGACATGTTGATCAGATTCTAGATGCAGAATGTCACGTAGTTCCAGAGCAACCCGAGAGGACACATCTACACTTCAAGATTCAGAAGAGTTTGCCCTCGCTTCACCACCTGAGGTTCAGGGTTTACGTGAAACCACCAATGTTCAAACACCTGAACTTTCCACACAGAGCACTATGGACTCTGACCAAACAGGCAGACATTACCCTGAGAGAAATCGCAGAGCACCTCAGAGACTGAACTTATAGGTTTCCAGTTCATTTTGTAAGGAAAGCGGTTAAAATGTTTAAGAGGAAACAACCTACCTCTATGTTGTAAATCACTGAGTAGGTGTCATATTTCAGTTTAAGTACAATTATTGGGTTACGGCATTTACCTGAAAATATCTCGATTGTTTGATACTTAATGTGTTCATCAAAGCTGGATGGGAGGAACTGTGATGTATTTAGTAAAATCAGTCTATATTTTGTGGTAAAGTAGAGAACACCAAGCGTGGTGCATGTGCGCATTGATATGCCTGTGCCGTTCCACAACATGGTTAATAAAGTAAGTTACTAACAACCAAAAATGTGTTGTTACTTTACCAGTTAAGTTATAAGAGAGAACATAACAAACTGGTTGAGATCCTGGATTAAAGAGGGAATGGGAAGGGAAGAGGAGTACAGAGGACTGATTGGTCGGTTCGTGAGGAGAATCACCTGAAACTGAATGTGGCCAAAACAATGGTGCTGGTGGTGGACTAATTGTAATTTAAAATGTGAAAATTTTAGCTGTCCTCCATCATTCTCCCTGAGGAGTCGAGTTACGGTGACTTTGTATCTTCTACAAGAGACGCACAAGAGCAAGTTTAAAAAAAAACTGTAGAGGAAAATATGGCAAAGTCCCAAGACTTACAAAAGGAAGCTTATGCTAGACGAGTCCAGAAGAAGTACAGAAACCTTGTGTACAGCGTTGGAGATGAAGTTCTTCTCTTGAACATGAAACGTGGAAGGAAGGGAGGAAGACTTGATCGAGATTTTTCAGGACCCTACACCATTCAAGACATCGCTGGCAAATGTGTGAGATTAAAAAACACAGAAGGAGCAACTTTAAGAAATCACTACAGCATTGACCATATCAAGCCGTACAGAAGAAGCCACCATGTAAATATCAGTGACAAGTAAAAATACCCAACTCGCAGTCAGACAGTGAACAGCAGCACAGACCTGAAGATGCCTCCCTGCCATCCTACTGCTAACCCTCAGTGCCAGCAAAGTCCAGAGGATTCATTATGCACCCAAAACGGCTGACACAAGGAGTTTAATTGTGTTCCAGGACCAGAAACGCGTGAACAAGAACTTCCCTCCCAGAAACAAAGCTTAGAAGATGAAGGTGACATAGTGAACAACTCTTTTTGACCAGTTGGTCATTTGTTGCCAGTTTGGCGTTGCAACTTAATTGACTGTTGCATGACTTTGTTTGCATTTTGCAGTCTTCAACTCATATTAGATGTAAAGAAACGTGCACTGAGCTTGTGGAAGTCTGGAAATGGATCTGCCTGTCAGTAATTTTCTCTTTTGCCCACCCGCTGTACCTTTCCTATTTCTCTGCGTGTAAATGCATGCCTATTGTATTGACTTTTTCCTGTTGTGGCCCGTCGGCCTTTACCAAGCGTATCCACTAGAAATCTCATGCATGCCTGAGCTAACTTATCATATTTTTCTTTTAGTAAAGAGGCTATGGCGTGCAAAGGATACTGGGCGCTTGGAGGCAGCTGTTGGACCATACAAGTTATTTTTCGAACACTGCAGGGGTCACGGTGGCTTTCTGATGAGGTAAGAGAACTTATCATTATTGATTCTGATTTCGAGGTTCTGCTCCTTCTGAAGCATTTGCAGTGCAGAGACCATTAATAGTTTAAAATGTGCGAGTAGGTCGGGGGGTTTGTATTGCAAAACTCTGATAAGGTTTCACCCTTTCACTTCAATAGGAAAAAATGTTATCAACCACAACACAGATGTTGTGACATCATAATACCCAGTTTCAGTATATGCAGAAAGAACCTTTATCAGCAATTCTATTCCTTTAGATGTTTTTGTGTACAGCACTCAAGCAGTTACTTCAAAAATTGTTGCTGTTGTTGTATAAACTCAGATTTTTCAAAACAGGTCATTGATGCATATCTGCACCGTGTTATTGACAGACGAAAGGTAAGTAAGAAATGTCATTTACCTACTAATTTTGAAATTAAAAAAAAACCCTATTTACTGTTCTATAACATTTTTCTATACTTGTGCAGAATGCTGCACACCTGCTCTGTTCAGTAGTTGCAAGCTCGTTGTTTTCTGGGCAGTTCAGATGCCTCAACTGGTATGTTGAAAGCTCAGAAGTGGTCCAAACAGTTGACTCCTTTCTGTTGCTGAGGAAAGAGTTCGGTTCCTTTAAAGAAGACTATATTTGAAAACACCCTGAGACGCATGGTACCTAAGTAAATCCAAATTACTCTGCACTTCCAATCCCACAGATGAAGTTCCCAGTTGAAGACGTGGCTGTGCCCTGTGAACTTTGGTACACACTGGATTCTTGTGGTATGTGTTCATTTTGTTATTAATTTGCGTAATTTGTTGTGAAGCAGTTTCTTGCACAAAGTGTTTTTTTTAAATAAGTTTTCAGTGGCACAAACAATTGTAATTTTTAATTTAACTTTTTCTTTAGATTGTCAACATTTCTGCACAGAAAATACTGCTCATAGACCCCATGGGAATGAAGGTGTTTATGACAGGAAAATTCTGCCAACTGGAGGTATGTATGATACTGAGGTGTTATTCTTAGATTAAAAAAAAAAATCTTGTTTCATTACAAACACTTTTGTTCAACTAGGAATTTTCTGAGGATGAGAGGGCATGAAGACACCATGGAGTGGCAGTTACAGACTATGCAACACAACAAGCGACAGGATTCCTGCAGTTGTGGAGTTTTACTGTTAAAGGTAACCCTTATTCAAATGATTCAGTTTCTTGTTAGCTAGAATTAAGACTTTAAGTGAATTTAAGTGAAGTGAAAGTTATTTCGGTCAACAACAACAAAGATGATCATTTTACATAGAAGTACTTAATCATACAGTAAGTGAAAAAGGAATAGGCTGAAGCCTTGTGGCTTATAATTATCCTATCCTTTACCTAATTAAGACTTTACATTCTAATTATGATCAAGCTCACAGTTTGCAGAACACTACCTTGATTTTGGAGAGGTCAGTGAGGTGTCAACCACTACAGAGCCAGTTGTGCTGGAGCGAATGCAGATAGCTTGCACCCTACTTGAAAATCGAGGTAAGTCCAGTAAAGTCCTTATCACGTTAGTGCGTACTCCCAATTTAAATAGTGCTCTTCAAACACTTTCAGATAAGACCCTTCTCAAAGTCTAATTTAGACTAATTTTCCAGGAAGTATATTTGGAAAAAATGTACTATTATTTTTTAATTATTCAATAAATAATGTTTGATTAAAACCTAACTATGATTGTGTTTCAGGGAACGCTGAGGACTACTGCATTGTTTGCTCCATGTTAGATGCTAACGCTGACCGCAGCATGATTGAAATGGTAAAACAAAACAAAACAAAAGAAACACATAAGTCTTAGTATCATTACTTGCCAATCATAATTAAAATGTTGAGTAATAGTATTCACCAAACAGAATATGAGCCATTTATTTTTCCTTTCCAGGTGCAGTGTGAATCTTGCCAAAGATGGGCACATTTTGCATGTGAAAAATATAAAGAGAGCAACCAAGAATATAAATGCCAAAAATGTAGCCAGAGTCAGACAGAGACTGTGCAGAGACTGTAGAAGGACAGAGCAGCAGCAGAGCAGTCCAGATCCTCTGTCAGATCCAGAGGGACACACAGGGATGATGCTGGACTCTACATTGTGTCTGACAGTGGAGCTGTTCTCAGAGCAGTTCACTCTGCAGCACTGACAGTCATCTGCACTTCTTCTCATTCCTCTGTCAGTCACTGCTGGATGAAGCTCTCCTCTCCACCTCCCAGTAACATGGCCCAGTCAGAGCGTCTCTACACACAAGCTGCTGCTGCTTCAACCTCTCTGGATCATCAGGACACAGCTCCTCCTCTCTCAGCACACACACCGTCCTGTTTACCATCACCAGCTCCACCTGCAGAGAGAAGAAGGAAGAGCAGAGGAGATAAACGAGTGTTTCCAGAGACTCTTCATCAGCTGTCAGTCAGTGATGCAGCACATCCAGTATAAAGAGCAGCAGGGACTTCAGTGCTGGGACTGTACTAGGACTCATTGTTGCTTCACTTTTTCTAATCTTTGGATTTTTATTGAAGTTGATGAAAATGTTTTTCCCTCCTAGTTTGAGTTTGGACTTTCATTCATTAGAAGAACCTTGGTGTGTCCACTCTGAGCTCTGTAGGAACCCCAACAACAAGCCCAACAATCCAGATGGACGGTTCCAGCTGTTAACTGGAGGAATTCCATCCAAACATCTGCTCTCACTAAATTCTTCCTCACCTACAGACTGTGTTCTTCACTGCTTTAAACTTGGAAATGAATGCAGTCATTGGTCTGCGTGCTGCTTTGTTCAGAGAGCTGATTGGCTGTTGACAGCGTTTGATCAGAGCGTGTCAGCCGTTACCATGGTGACCATAAAGGTCAGAAACAGGAAGTGTTTGTGTCCAATCCTGAAGCCTGTCACCATTCTCCTCTCACAGCTTCACTGAGAAGCTGCAGCTTTACAGGAAACACTGGATCTTTGTTTCATACTGACTGTGTTTAGTACAATACTGCTGACAGCACCACCCACTCACTCCATCACTCTACTGACCTCAGAGTCTCCAGTCTGTAGTCTGGACTCTGCTGAAGATCAGACAGCTGCTTCACATCTGGATCCTTCAGGTTGTTTCCGTACAGGTTCAGCTCTCTCAGATGGGAGGGGTTGGACTTCAGTGCTGCTGCCAGATAATCACAGCTGATCTCTGACAAACCACAGTTGATCAATCTGTATAAAGAATGAAAGATGTAAGTTTATTAGACAAAGTGTGAGCTTGAAATCATTCAGTGTTTCATCATCTGTTCAGAGCTGAAGAAGGTTCAGAATGTAGAAGTTTAGAAAATGGAAACTCCAAACAGCTGACAGAGTTCATACACCTTTGTCAGGGTCAAATTCAAGCAAGACCATGTGAAAATTAAAACACATCATCCTAGGTGAACTTAAACACCTTTGTTCCCCTTTTGTTAAGACATAGAAAAGTACACCACACAAAAATACTGCAAAAGGAAACGGTCGCCTTATATACATAGTGTATAAACTCAAAATGCACATTTCACTTCAAATTAAGATTAAGGCTTTGAACAGATCACATAGTTCAGTTCAACATATAAGACTTTAAGAATGCACAAGCATCTACTTAAAATCTATTTAATTTATCATCCATGATATTATTTTGTACAATTCCAATGTATTTTGTTCATCTCCCTTAAATAAACAGGCAGTCTTAAAGTATGAAATATTCATATACAAACACATATAAATGTGTGTACTGTCTCAGTGGCTGATAGTACCCCACAGGCCTCAGTGTGAGCTTGAAGACATTTATAATGTTTAAGTAGTTTAATGTGCAGGTGCTGACGATAAACACATTTTGAATGAAAGCCGGGGAACTTTGGTAGCACAGAAACAAGTGGCTATTCTTTGTGACTATATGGATCACTCACAATACCATTATTTCACACAAAGGCACCAAATTAATACTCAAAAAAGCTGCAGCAATACACACAAATATAAACAGTACTTGGTGACAACTTTGCTTTTAGCCTTTAACCCTTCTTGACTACTTTTGATGTGGCCTCTATATTTTACCTTTAAAAACAGTTTATCTTGCCAATCTGTTATTTTCTCATTTTGACCAACTGTATCAGCACAATTTATCTAAATTCAGACAAAATTTAAAATACAAGTAGAAAGTGATATTTTGACTGTAAAAACCACACACATGTTTAACGAATCATCTTCATAACTTGAAATGCAAATAGAGATTGTACACTTTTAAAAATACGCACACGTTTTGCAAACAACAAAGTTATATGGTACTATTTACCAAAAAATGCAGCCAAGGCTCAGACGTTTTTCATATAATCATTTCAAACTATTTACAGAACAATCAGGTGTCAAACAATAGTTTGTGTCACTCTAACACATATGAGAACAGCACAGGGATAAACCTGCAGGTCTGACAGCAGGTGTGTCACTCAGCGTTTACACTGCAATCTGCCTTTGTTGGCTTTAAGGCAGCAACTGTGACGATCACTAGTAGAACTGACACACAAAACAAAACAACAGCTACACACTAAATACACAAGACAACAAACTAACTTGAGACCAAACACGGTAAACGTCACAAATCTCTCACGTATCAAAACTCTCTCTCTCTTTCGCTCACTCGCTCTCTCTTGCCGGTCACTCCTAAAACTTCCCCCTTTTGCTAAACAACCAAATGTCATGTTTCCATATCATTTTTGATTGGTCGACATGGTACATTTTCCCACCTATAGGGCTTTGGAGCGTGATGTCACGGGAGATGGGCCATGCCCCCTTCCGCCATGACAGTAGGCCAGCCAAAGGATACCATTTCAGCTATGGATCGTACGTGTTGTGTTGTCGGTTGCAACGTTAGATCACACGATCGTGAAGGCAAGAAGCTGGATAACGGGCTCTCTTTTCATCGTTTTCCGTCCTGGAGGCAACGTGAGGGATCCCATGTATCCGATATTACTAAACAAAGACGTCAGGCTTGGATTGCAGCGGTGAGACGAGCGGATATCGAGTTCTCTGCAATCCCCAGCTTTTTGTTGGTTTGCTCACGGCATTTTCTTTCCGGTGAGTTCTAAATTAATTCATATCACTCTTGAAAGGCTTTTAGTGTGATTTTCAATGTGCTGAGGTCATAGATAATGAGATAAAACATGCTAATGTGTGATGCTGCAGAACCACATCATGTCGACTGAGTAGCTTATGATTTGGCATTATTGCAAGCAAACCAGCATATGAAATGGATGTAACAAATCCAGACTGGGCACCAACACTGCACATGGGGCATGACGACATACCTGTATCAGACTCGGACCGGCACTCAAGGCGTACGCAACGGAAGCGAAAAAGAGCACCCATCGGAGGTAAACAACCCCCCCCCCCCCCCCCTCTAAAAACATACTAAATTGCTATCACTGTACACTAATCCGCACATAACTTCCAGATGAATCACACACCTGTCATTGGAATATTGGTGTACATTTACCTTATGTCTAATTTTATCTTACAGGCTTTCGTTATGCAGCTGCAGAGTCTGAAGGTGTGCCCCGTGCAGAAGTGATTGATGAAGATCTGACAGAAGACCAACAGCAAAATCACAATGTCATGGAGGCAGTGGACAGCAGTTGTGTTGGACAAGTGGAGGTTGAGGTACCAGCTGCAAATGTGGATATACTGAAGAAATGTAAACCTTTTAAAATGATGACAGATTACAAACTCTCAGCTGTGTCTGTAATCAAACCTCTGTAACTTTGCTTCACTTCAGCAGCATCAGCTCATGTTCACATGTTGATTCATGGTTTGCTTCAGTTTTTGATGGACTGCAGAATATTTTGAAGGTTATCTGCTATAAAAAGCCAGAACAGGAAAATCTGCTTCATGTGTTTCTGTTTGATCCTCAGTGACTTTGACACAAAGGCCTCTGCTGTGATGATCACACCTCTGATCAAGTCTCACAGTGTCAGCTTTGTTTTTATACATATGGATATGTGCTGATAAATGATCAGAATTATAATATTTCCCACTGCCTGCTGTGTGCCGTGACCTTTGACCTGCTAAAGACAGTCAGCTGTGGATTATTCATTGTTGTGTCTGATACTTAGAACTGTGAGGAAGAACACTACACAGTTAATCAGGGTCCCCTCTCTCTGAATCAGGAAAGGTGGGCAGGCCGCGTGTGGGCCGCGGGCCATACGTTGAGTCTCGCTGTTTGAAATGTGAACATTGTTCTGCTGCAGTCAATGGACTAAACCAGAGAAGAAGAAAACAGACTTTACCATGAAGATCCTCAGTGTGGATCAGTATAATATCAGCCTGATGTCTGCAGTTTAGTGTCAGCACAACTTTCACATCATATTCATCTCAGCACAACTAAAACATGCTGACTGACCTCAGAGTTTCAAGTCCACATCCTGGACTCTCCAGGAAACCACACAGATGCTTCACTCCTGAATCCTGCAGCTTGTTGTTCCTGCTCAGGTCCAGCTGTCTCAGATGGGAGGGGTTGGACTTCAGTGCTGCTACCAGATAATCACAGCTGATCTCTGACAAACCACAGTCGATCAATCTGTATAAAGAATGAAAGATGTAAGTTTATTAGACAAAGTGTGAGCTTGAAATCATTCAGTGTTTCATCATCTGTTCAGAGCTGAAGAAGGTTCAGAATGTAGAAGTTTAGAAAATGGAAACTCCAAACAGCTGACAGAGTTCATACGCCTTTGTCAGGGTCAAATTCAAGCAAGACCATGTGAAAATTAAAACACATCATCCTAGGTGAACTTAAACACCTTTGTTCCCCTTTTGTTAAGACATAGAAAAGTACACCACACAAAAATACTGCAAAAGGAAACGGTCGCCTTATATACATAGTGTATAAACTCAAAATGCACATTTCACTTCAAATTAAGATTAAGGCTTTGAACAGATCACATAGTTCAGTTCAACATATAAGACTTTAAGAATGCACAAGCATCTACTTAAAATCTATTTAATTTATCATCCATGATATTATTTTGTACAATTCCAATGTATTTTGTTCATCTCCCTTAAATAAACAGGCAGTCTTAAAGTATGAAATATTCATATACAAACACATATAAATGTGTGTACTGTCTCAGTGGCTGATAGTACCCCACAGGCCTCAGTGTGAGCTTGAAGACATTTATAATGTTTAAGTAGTTTAATGTGCAGGTGCTGACGATAAACACATTTTGAATGAAAGCCGGGGAACTTTGGTAGCACAGAAACAAGTGGCTATTCTTTGTGACTATATGGATCACTCACAATACCATTATTTCACACAAAGGCACCAAATTAATACTCAAAAAAGCTGCAGCAATACACACAAATATAAACAGTACTTGGTGACAACTTTGCTTTTAGCCTTTAACCCTTCTTGACTACTTTTGATGTGGCCTCTATATTTTACCTTTAAAAACAGTTTATCTTGCCAATCTGTTATTTTCTCATTTTGACCAACTGTATCAGCACAATTTATCTAAATTCAGACAAAATTTAAAATACAAGTAGAAAGTGATATTTTGACTGTAAAAACCACACACATGTTTAACGAATCATCTTCATAACTTGAAATGCAAATAGAGATTGTACATTTTTAAAAATACGCACATGTTTTGCAAACAACAAAGTTATATGGTACTATTTACCAAAAAATGCAGCCAAGGCTCAGACGTTTTTCATATAATCATTTCAAACTATTTACAGAACAATCAGGTGTCAAACAATAGTTTGTGTCACTCTAACACATATGAGAACAGCACAGGGATAAACCTGCAGGTCTGACAGCAGGTGTGTCACTCAGCGTTTACACTGCAATCTGCCTTTGTTGGCTTTAAGGCAGCAACTGTGACGATCACTAGTAGAACTGACACACAAAACAAAACAACAGCTACACACTAAATACACAAGACAACAAACTAACTTGAGACCAAACACGGTAAACGTCACAAATCTCTCACGTATCAAAACTCTCTCTCTCTTTCGCTCACTCGCTCTCTCTTGCCGGTCACTCCTAAAACTTCCCCCTTTTGCTAAACAACCAAATGTCATGTTTCCATATCATTTTTGATTGGTCGACATGGTACATTTTCCCACCTATAGGGCTTTGGAGCGTGATGTCACGGGAGATGGGCCATGCCCCCTTCCGCCATGACAGTAGGCCAGCCAAAGGATACCATTTCAGCTATGGATCGTACGTGTTGTGTTGTCGGTTGCAACGTTAGATCACACGATCGTGAAGGCAAGAAGCTGGATAACGGGCTCTCTTTTCATCGTTTTCCATCCTGGAGGCAACGTGAGGGATCCCATGTATCCGATATTACTAAACAAAGACGTCAGGCTTGGATTGCAGCGGTGAGAATGAGGGGATATCGAGTTCTCTGCAATCCCCAGCTTTTTGTTGGTTTGCTCACGGCATTTTCTTTCCGGTGAGTTCTAAATTAATTCATATCACTCTTGAAAGGCTTTTAGTGTTATTTTCAACGTGCTGAGGTCATAGATAATGAGATAAAACATGCTAATGTGTGATGCTGCAGAACCACATCATGTCGACTGAGTAGCTTATGATTTGGCATTATTGCAAGCAAACCAGCATATGAAATGGATGTAACAAATCCAGACTGGGCACCAACACTGCACATGGGGCATGACGACATACCTGTATCAGACTCGGACCGGCACTCAAGGCGTACGCAACGGAAGCGAAAAAGAGCACCCATCGGAGGTAAACAACCCCCCCCCCCCCCCCCTCTAAAAACATACTAAATTGCTATCACTGTACACTAATCCGCACATAACTTCCAGATGAATCACACACCTGTCATTGGAATATTGGTGTACATTTACCTTATGTCTAATTTTATCTTACAGGCTTTCGTTATGCAGCTGCAGAGTCTGAAGGTGTGCCCCGTGCAGAAGTGATTGATGAAGATCTGACAGAAGACCAACAGCAAAATCACAATGTCATGGAGGCAGTGGACAGCAGTTGTGTTGGACAAGTGGAGGTTGAGGTAGCAGCTGCAAATGTGGATATACTGAAGAAATGTAAACCTTTTAAAATGATGACAGATTACAAACTCTCAGCTGTGTCTGTAATCAAACCTCTGTAACTTTGCTTCACTTCAGCAGCATCAGCTCATGTTCACATGTTGATTCATGGTTTGCTTCAGTTTTTGATGGACTGCAGAATATTTTGAAGGTTATCTGCTATAAAAAGCCAGAACAGGAAAATCTGCTTCATGTGTTTCTGTTTGATCCTCAGTGACTTTGACACAAAGGCCTCTGCTGTGATGATCACACCTCTGATCAAGTCTCACAGTGTCAGCTTTGTTTTTATACATATGGATATGTGCTGATAAATGATCAGAGTTATAATATTTCCCACTGTCTGCTGTGTGCCGTGACCTTTGACCTGCTAAAGACAGTCAGCTGTGGATTATTCATTGTTGTGTCTGATACTTAGAACTGTGAGGAAGAACACTACACAGTTAATCAGGGTCCCCTCTCTCTGAATCAGGGAAGGTGGGCAGGCCGCGTGTGGGCCGCGGGCCATACGTTGAGTCTCACTGTTTGAAATGTGAACATTGTTCTGCTGCAGTCAATGGACTAAACCAGAGAAGAAGAAAACAGACTTTACCATGAAGATCCTCAGTGTGGATCAGTATAATATCAGCCTGATGTCTGCAGTTTAGTGTCAGCACAACTTTCACATCATATTCATCTCAGCACAACTAAAACATGCTGACTGACCTCAGAGTTTCAAGTCCACATCCTGGACTCTCCAGGAAACCACACAGATGCTTCACTCCTGAATCCTGCAGCTTGTTGTTGGAGCTCAGGTTCAGCTGTCTCAGATGGGAGGGGTTGGACTTCAGTGCTGCTGCCAGATAATCACAGCTGATCTCTGACAAACCACAGTCCATCAATCTGTATAAAGAATGAAAGATGTAAGTTTATTAGACAAAGTGTGAGCTTGAAATCATTCAGTGTTTCATCATCTGTTCAGAGCTGAAGAAGGTTCAGAATGTAGAAGTTTAGAAAATGGAAACTCCAAACAGCTGACAGAGTTCATACGCCTTTGTCAGGGTCAAATTCAAGCAAGACCATGTGAAAATTAAAACACATCATCCTAGGTGAACTTAAACACCTTTGTTCCCCTTTTGTTAAGACATAGAAAAGTACACCACACAAAAATACTGCAAAAGGAAACGGTCGCCTTATATACATAGTGTATAAACTCAAAATGCACATTTCACTTCAAATTAAGATTAAGGCTTTGAACAGATCACATAGTTCAGTTCAACATATAAGACTTTAAGAATGCACAAGCATCTACTTAAAATCTATTTAATTTATCATCCATGATATTATTTTGTACAATTCCAATGTATTTTGTTCATCTCCCTTAAATAAACAGGCAGTCTTAAAGTATGAAATATTCATATACAAACACATATAAATGTGTGTACTGTCTCAGTGGCTGATAGTACCCCACAGGCCTCAGTGTGAGCTTGAAGACATTTATAATGTTTAAGTAGTTTAATGTGCAGGTGCTGACGATAAACACATTTTGAATGAAAGCCGGGGAACTTTGGTAGCACAGAAACAAGTGGCTATTCTTTGTGACTATATGGATCACTCACAATACCATTATTTCACACAAAGGCACCAAATTAATACTCAAAAAAGCTGCAGCAATACACACAAATATAAACAGTACTTGGTGACAACTTTGCTTTTAGCCTTTAACCCTTCTTGACTACTTTTGATGTGGCCTCTATATTTTACCTTTAAAAACAGTTCATCTTGCCAATCTGTTATTTTCTCATTTTGACCAACTGTATCAGCACAATTTATCTAAATTCAGACAAAATTTAAAATACACGTAGAAAGTGATATTTTGACTGTAAAAACCACACACATGTTTAACGAATCATCTTCATAACTTGAAATGCAAATAGAGATTGTACACTTTTAAAAATACGCACACGTTTTGCAAACAACAAAGTTATATGGTACTATTTACCAAAAAATGCAGCCAAGGCTCAGACATTTTTCATATAATCATTTCAAACTATTTACAGAACAATCAGGTGTCAAACAATAGTTTGTGTCACTCTAACACATATGAGAACAGCACAGGGATAAACCTGCAGGTCTGACAGCAGGTGTGTCACTCAGCGTTTACACTGCAATCTGCCTTTGTTGGCTTTAAGGCAGCAACTGTGACGATCACTAGTAGAACTGACACACAAAACAAAACAACAGCTACACACTAAATACACAAGACAACAAACTAACTTGAGACCAAACACGGTAAACGTCACAAATCTCTCACGTATCAAAACTCTCTCTCTCTTTCGCTCACTCGCTCTCTCTTGCCGGTCACTCCTAAAACTTCCCCCTTTTGCTAAACAACCAAATGTCATGTTTCCATATCATTTTTGATTGGTCGACATGGTACATTTTCCCACCTATAGGGCTTTGGAGCGTGATGTCACGGGAGATGGGCCATGCCCCCTTCCGCCATGACAGTAGGCCAGCCAAAGGATACCATTTCAGCTATGGATCGTACGTGTTGTGTTGTCGGTTGCAACGTTAGATCACACGATCGTGAAGGCAAGAAGCTGGATAACGGGCTCTCTTTTCATCGTTTTCCATCCTGGAGGCAACGTGAGGGATCCCATGTATCCGATATTACTAAACAAAGACGTCAGGCTTGGATTGCAGCGGTGAGACGAGCGGATATCGAGTTCTCTGCAATCCCCAGCTTTTTGTTGGTTTGCTCACGGCATTTTCTTTCCGGTGAGTTCTAAATTAATTCATATCACTCTTGAAAGGCTTTTAGTGTTATTTTCAACGTGCTGAGGTCATAGATAATGAGATAAAACATGCTAATGTGTGATGCTGCAGAACCACATCATGTCGACTGAGTAGCTTATGATTTGGCATTATTGCAGGCAAACCAGCATATGAATGGATGTAACAAATCCAGACTGGGCACCAACACTGCACATGGGGCATGACGACATACCTGTATCAGACTCGGACCGGCACTCAAGGCGTACGCAACGGAAGCGAAAAAGAGCACCCATCGGAGGTAAACAACCCCCCCCCCCCCTCTAAAAACATACTAAATTGCTATCACTGTACACTAATCCGCACATAACTTCCAGATGAATCACACACCTGTCATTGGAATATTGGTGTACATTTACCTTATGTCTAATTTTATCTTACAGGCTTTCGTTATGCAGCTGCAGAGTCTGAAGGTGTGCCCCGTGCAGAAGTGATTGATGAAGATCTGACAGAAGACCAACAGCAAAATCACAATGTCATGGAGGCAGTGGACAGCAGTTGTGTTGGACAAGTGGAGGTTGAGGTACCAGCTGCAAATGTGGATATACTGAAGAAATGTAAACCTTTTAAAATGATGACAGATTACAAACTCTCAGCTGTGTCTGTAATCAAACCTCTGTAACTTTGCTTCACTTCAGCAGCATCAGCTCATGTTCACATGTTGATTCATGGTTTGCTTCAGTTTTTGATGGACTGCAGAATATTTTGAAGGTTATCTGCTATAAAAAGCCAGAACAGGAAAATCTGCTTCATGTGTTTCTGTTTGATCCTCAGTGACTTTGACACAAAGGCCTCTGCTGTGATGATCACACCTCTGATCAAGTCTCACAGTGTCAGCTTTGTTTTTATACATATGGATATGTGCTGATAAATGATCAGAGTTATAATATTTCCCACTGTCTGCTGTGTGCCGTGACCTTTGACCTGCTAAAGACAGTCAGCTGTGGATTATTCATTGTTGTGTCTGATACTTAGAACTGTGAGGAAGAACACTACACAGTTAATCAGGGTCCCCTCTCTCTGAATCAGGGAAGGTGGGCAGGCCGCGTGTGGGCCGCGGGCCATACGTTGAGTCTCACTGTTTGAAATGTGAACATTGTTCTGCTGCAGTCAATGGACTAAACCAGAGAAGAAGAAAACAGACTTTACCATGAAGATCCTCAGTGTGGATCAGTATAATATCAGCCTGATGTCTGCAGTTTAGTGTCAGCACAACTTTCACATCATATTCATCTCAGCACAACTAAAACATGCTGACTGACCCCAGAGTTTCAAGTCCACATCCTGGACTCTCCAGGAAACCACACAGATGCTTCACTCCTGAATCCTGCAGCTTGTTTTCTTTAGTTGAAGACCAGTAGTCATTACTCAGGTCCAGCTGTCTCAGATGGGAGGGGTTGGACTTCAGTGCTGCTGCCAGATAATCACAGCTGATCTCTGACAAACCACAGCGATACAATCTGTATAAAGAATGAAGGATGTAAGTTTATTAGACAAAGTGTGAGCTTGAAATCATTCAGTGTTTCATCATCTGTTCAGAGCTGAAGAAGGTTCAGAATGTAGAAGTTTAGAAAATGGAAACTCCAAACAGCTGAAGCCAACAGGAAGCAGCTTCAAACAAACACAACAAGAGAAAAAACTCTGAATGTTTCACATTAAAGTCGTACATTTCTCATAAAAACAGGACAAAGACTTGAAAAAGTCGTGTTTTTCCTTCCAGGAACCACAAGGCTTCACTTTTAAAGGTGAAGTGTGAAAGAAATGGACATATCAGAATCAGAATCAGAATCAGAATACTTTATTGATCCCTGGGGGAAATTATTTTTTGTTACAGTGCTCCATTTTAAACCAACATTAAGACAAGACAGACAATACGCTAACTAAGAATAGTACAATATATACATATAAGGCTTTCAGGAGCAAAGTGAAGGAGGAGATGAAGGCAGCACAGCGGGAGGTGAAACGCTGCCTGAGGGAAGCAAAGGACACCTACAGGAGGAAGGTGGAGCAGAAGTTGGAGAGGAACAATATGAGGGAGGTCTGGAATGGTGTGAAAACCATCACAGGCCACAACACCAAGAAAAGCACAGTGGGGGGGACTGTGGAGAAGGCAAACGAACTCAACAACTTCTTCAACAGGTTTGACCAGCCCACAACCCCCCCACCCTCACCCTCACCTTCACTACAGAGTCCTCTCCCCACTCTCCTGCCTCCCTCGCTTCCCCCCCTTCCTGACACCATGACACCCCCCTCCTCCAATCCCTCTCTCAGCAGCAAGACATCTCCCCCCCTCCCCTCTTCCCAAACATCTCCCAGTGTCACAGTGGATCAGGTCAGGAGACAACTGAGGAAGCTTCGCCCCAGAAAGGCAGCAGGCCCAGACAAGGTGTGTCCTAGGATGCTAAAGGCGTGTGCTGCTGAACTTGGGGAGCCGCTACAACGAGTCTTCAACCTCAGTCTGCGACTGGGGAGAGTGCCCGCCCTATGGAAGACATCCTGCATTGTCCCGGTCCCCAAAAAGAACCGGCCCAATGAGCTGAATGACTTCCGACCGGTGGCACTGACGTCACATCTTATGAAGACTCTAGAGCGGCTCTTCCTCAACCTCCTCCGACCACAGGTACAACATGCCCAGGACCCACTACAGTTTGCATACAAGGCGGGTGTCGGAGTGGAGGATGCCATCCTGTACCTCCTACACAGAGCCCACTCACACCTGGATGGGGGAAAAGGCACGGTCAGGATCCTGTTTCTTGACTTTTCCAGTGCCTTTAATACCATCCGGCCCTGTATGCTTCAAGAAAAACTGAACAGGATGGAGGTGGACCCCTGCCTGGTGGCTTGGATCTCCGACTACCTCACCGACAGACCACAGTACGTCAGGCTGAAGGACATCACGTCTGACACAGTGGTCAGCAGCACAGGAGCACCACAGGGAACTGTGCTGTCCCCTCTTCTCTTCACCCTGTACACCTCTGACTTCTGCTACAACTCTGAATTATGCCACATTCAGAAGTTTGCAGACGACACAGCCATCATGGGGTGTATCTGGGATGATCAGGAAGAGGAGTACAGAAGTCTGGTGAGGAACTTTGTCGCATGGAGTCACACAAACCACCTGCAACTCAACACCTCAAAGACTAAGGAACTGGTTGTGGACTTCGGGAGGTCTAGAGCAGGTCCACTGCCGGTTCAGATAGAGGGGGAGGAGGTGGAGGTGGTCAACAAGTACAAGTACCTCGGGCTGTGGGTGGACAATAAACTGGACTGGTCATGCAACACAGAGCACCTGTATAAAAAAGCCCAAAGCCGACTGTACTTCCTCAGGAGGCTGAGGTCTTTTAACATCTGCAGGAAGCTCCTGAGGATGTTTTACCAGTCGGTGGTTGCTGGAGTACTTTTCTATGCTGTGGTGTGCTGGGGGAGCAGCACAGCAAAGAAGGACTCATCCAGGCTGGAGAAACTGATCAGGAGGGCTAGCTCTGTGGTCGGCATGAAGCTGGACACTCTGGTGACAGTGGCAGAGAAAAGGACATTAAAGAAACTGATGGACATTATGGACAATGCCAGGCATCCTCTGCACACGGCCATTAACAACCAGAAGAGTCTGTTCAGTGACAGGTTGCTTCTCCCAAAGACAAGAACTAACAGACTTAAAAACTCCTTTGTCCCACACGCCATCAAACTGTTTAACTCCTCTCTGGAGGGGAGAGGGAGGGGAAACAGGAGGACAAAGGAGGGGGGAACAACTAAGCTGTAGTGCCTCTTCACCTCACTGTGCAATACCTTTTGTGCAATACTTTTGTAAATAGTCAACGGTGCAATAGACTCAATACTTGAAATGTGCAATTCACTTGTATTTTTTATTTTTATTCCTATTTATTCTATTTATCCCCTTCGTATATTTTATTTATATTGTCTCTGTATTTATATATATGTGTGTGTGTATAACTCTGTAACTTCTGTCGGTGCTGTGCTTTTTTGGAAATCGAATTTCCCAGAGGAACCCACCCGAGGGATTAATAAAGTTCTATCTTATCTTATCTTATCTTATCTTATATATACATACATACATACATAAGTCACTTATAAATAAATAGTTGGAAAAGAAACATGTGTAGTTGTAGCAGCAAACAGTGTGTTAAGTGGATGCGTTGTACAGGGAGATGGCCACAGGCAGGAATGATTTCCTGTGTCGTTCAGTGGTGCTTTTCGGTAATCTCAGTCTCTCACTGAACGAGCTCCTGTGACTGACCAACATGTCATGGAGTGGGTGGGAGGTGTTATCCAACATTGTCTTTATCTTGGACAGCATCCGCCTCTCCGACACCACCTTGAGGGAGTCCAGCTCCATCCCCACAACATTGCTGGCCTTACGGATCAGTTTATTAAGTCTGTTGGCATCTGCGACCCTCAGCCTGCTCCCCCAGCATGCAACAGCATATAGGATCGCACTGGCCACCACAGACTCATAGAAAATCCTCAGCATTTTCTGGCAGATGTTGAAGGACCTCAGTCGCCTCAAAAAATAGAGACGACTCTGGCCCTTCCTGTAAAGTGCTGTGGTGTTTTTAGCCCAGTCCAGTTTATTGTCAATGTGTACTCCAAGGTATTTATAGTCCTCCACAATGTCAACACTGACCCCCTGGATTGAAACAGGGGTCAAGTGTTTCCTGGTCTTCCTGAAGTCCACGATCAGTTCCTTGGTCTTTGCCACGTTGAGCTGCAGATGATTCTGCTCACACCACGTGACAAAGGAGTCGACCACAGCCCGGTACTCTGTCTCATCATCCCTGCTGATGCATCCAACCACCGCAGAGTCATCAGAAAACTTCTGAAGATGGCAGGTCTCTGTGCAGTGGCTGAAGTCTGTGGTGTAGAGGGTGAAGAGGAAGGGGGAGAGGACAGTCCCCTGTGGTGCCCCTGTGTTGCTAATCACCTTGTCAGACACACACTGTGGGAGACGTACATATTGTGGTCTTCCTGTCAGGTAATCAACAATCCAGGACACCAGAGAAGCATCCACCTGCATCGCTGCTAACTTATCACCCAGGAGGGTCGGCCTGATGGTGTTGAAAGCACTGGAAAAGTCAAAAAACATGACCCTCACAGTGCTCGCCGGCTGGTCCAGATGGGTGTAGACACGATTGAGCAGGTAGATGATGGCGTCCTCTGTTCCGAGACGAGGCTGATAAGCGAACTGAAGGGGATCCAGATGTGGTCTTACTATGGGTCGCAGCTGGTCCAGGATGAGCCTTTCCAGGGTCTTCATGATGTGGGAGGTCAGTGCCACGGGCCTGTAATCCTGGGGGCCACTGGGACGAGGCGTCTTTGGTACAGGGACGAGGCATGATGTCTTCCACATCACCGGGACCCTCTGCAGACTCAGACTCAGCATAAACAGTTTATGAAAGACTCCACACAGCTGGGGGGCACAGGCCTTGAGGACAAGGGGACTCACTCCGTCTGGTCCAGCAGACTTGCCTGAGTGAAGTCTCCTCATTTGCATCTCAACCTGGTATTGAGTGAAGGTGATGGGTGGGGGAGGGGTGTCAGGAATCTCACAGGAGGCAACATGTGAAGAGAGAGGCTGGCACAGTGGTGTGGCTCTGGATTCCAGGCTGACTGCAGGTGAGGTTGTGGGGGTGGGAGCAGACACTGTGGTGTCGAATCTATTGAAAAACAGATTCAACTCGTCGGCTCTATTCTCACCTCCCTCAGCTCCCCTGCTGTTGGTTGGCCTGAATCCAGTGATGGTCTTCATGCCCCTCCACACCTCTCTCATGCTGTTCTGCTGGAGTTTCCACTCCAGCTTCCTCCTGTAATTGTCCTTAGCCTCTCTGATCTTGTCCTTCTCTGATATTTGAAGTCCAACACCTTTTTCCAGTCACATTATTAAAGCAGACAAACTACAAGCTCATTTTCATTCCAACAAGTCATCTTCTGACCTGGACTAACAACACTGGTCTCTATGTGCAGCTGGCTGTGAGACCAGTGCTCAGGGAGCGTCTACAAAGTGCAACACTGAAAGAACATCACACACTCATTTGCTTCCATCATCCAACCTGAAGAGGAAACAGAGACGCCTCCCCTTCAAAGTAAAAGCTGCTCCTTTTGGACACAGTATCAAAGAAAGTCTACAGTATAACATAGAAAAGACAGAACAAAGTTTTGGTTGTTTTTAAATTGTGCAGAAATGAAACTACACTAAGCTCAATTATGTGACAGACATTTCATCCCATGTCAGTTTGGCCTCATCCTGGGCCGGATTATCCAGCACACACTCTGACCACAGGTCCATGTTGAGCAGGATGAGCTGCTGGCTAATCTGGAGGCTGTAGCAGCAGCTCACAGTCACAGTGGATTTCCACTCATGAAAAAGCTCTGGCTGCTTCATTTCTCATCTCATATCAGAGACTTTAATGCTTCACTGAAGCTGTACTGTGATGCTTCCATATTCCAGTGAGGCCTCCATAATGATTTCAGCTGTTCTGTACACACACTGTGTGCCCTGTATGGCTCAAAGTCTCTGCAGCCTGTTTTTATCTGCTATCATCAGATCTTCATCATCCTCATTCACATCCCTCACACACTCTACAGCCTCATCAGCACTGACTTCATCTTCACTGACTGATGGAGCACAACATGAACCTGTGGAGGCTGAAACACTGTCCTGTCAAACATCTCCCCGTCACCACTCCACTTCTGTCAGCCTTTAAATGAACCCTGCTCAAGTCTGTCACTTCTGTTTGGAGCCAAAAGGAAAAACTGTTGTTCAGTCGTTTGGAAAGACAACATTTCTGAAAGCACTCAAACTTCTTCACATTTGTCTTCAGACACATCCTGAACATTTAGGAACTAAAGAAAGTTTCAAACATCAATCAAAGACCTGAAATATAGAAAAACAACAACAGCCGCAGTCAGTGAACTCACCTCAGAGTCTCCAGTCGACAGTTTGGACTCTCCAGTCCAGCACACAGAAGCTTCACACCTGAATCCTGGAGGTCATCATTCCAACTCATGTCCAGCTCTGTCAGATGGGAGGGGTTGGACTTCAGAGCTGAGGCCACAACTTCACAGTGAGACTCTGAGAGTCCACACTGAGTCAGTCTGTGATGATAGAAAATATAAAATGTGTTATTATAAAAGCAGAAAATCTGCATTATAAACACAGACTGAATGTATATGAAGACAAAACAGAGGGAGGTCATAATCTGATGAATCTGCTCTTCACATCTGTGCTTCAGCTCCTCTTACTGTGTTTGACATGACACAACGATTGAGTCTCTCTCAGACCTGCAGACTTTTAATGAGAATCTTTGTTTGGCTTTAATCTGCAGATGAAGGAGGAAGATGGTGTCACATTTAGGCTTCCATAATGTCCACAGTCTGTCACTGAGATCTGATCCAGAGTCAGAGTGAAGACACACATTTGGACTGTTTCCTGTTTTGACTCCAGAACATTTTGAATGAGTTCAGCTCAGTGAAGAGTTCCAGCTGGAAAGATGATCTCTGTTTGCTACCTGCTGTCAGGTACGACTGTTCACGTCCACACGCAGGAAAAACCTGCTGACTGTTACCAAACGGAGCAGAAATCTCATCACTGGACAATAATGATGAATGAACTCAGAGCTGCTGATATCAGATCTGATTTCAGGGGAACTAAACACAGAAATGATTGGCTCATTTGAGCTTTCTGAGCCATTATCTGCTGGTGTGTCGCTAGTTGGCAGAAAATGATTTGTATTCCTGTTCAGGGCTTCAGTGTTTATGAGTCCAGATCCAGGTGACAGCAAGTCAAAATGATGTTACCTGTCTGTGTCCAGCAGCAGCCTGTATTCACTTTGAATATTGTTATAACCTGACACGGATCAGTTTGTCTTTGATTGGTTTGTAAATGTCACTGTTTCCATTGGACCTGAGTGACGTACAAAGACAGAGAGGGAGAGAAAGGAGAGAGAGGATGGAGACAGCAAAGAGAGAGCAAACACAAACAGGTGAGAGTGGACAGGTGACCAAGGTCAGCAACCAATCAGAGAGCTTCTGTTTGACCCACAGTCACTGATGATGACTGCACATAACCAAGCAGTGTGTTACTCTGATATCAAATATGGATCCTGCTCTTATAATAATGATCATCAGATGATATTATTGTGTTATTTTGTAGCTGAATACGATGTTTGTGTGATTATCAGTGAAAGAAGCAGTGAGGAGGATGGAGAGAGAGAGAGAGGACAGAGGGTGAAGTTAGAAACACTAAAAGGATTTTTCGTGGATTTCATGGATGATTTGAGTGATTTCCAGCAGGACACTTAAACATGTCAGTGGACGTCCTAAAGAACATATTCACTGATATGAAACGTGTCATTGAACAGGATTAATATCAGTGGAAACATGGTGGAAACAGCTGTGACTGCATGGATGTGACACACTTCAAATCTGTTCTCCACTCTTGGATTTGGGATCCATGGAGCTGCTGCTGAGTCTGTACAATAAAGGAATGGTGTGGAAGGTTGCAGCGTACGGACACAAACACTTTGTGGTTACAATCTGATTTTATTTTCAACATTAAACTACTAACCTACACTGATCAATGATGTTAATGATCACATCTGGACTCACCCAGCCTTTCTGCAGTTCCTCACAGCTGGAATCAGTCTCTGTCGTCCCTGCTCTGATGTGTTGTACTTCTGCAGGTCCAACTCATCCAGAACCTCCTCTGACATCTGCAGCATGAAGGCCAGAGCTGAGCACTGGATCTCAGAGAGTTTCTTCTCTGATCTGTTCTCTGACTTCAGGAACTCTTGGATCTCCTGATGTACTGAGAGGTCGTTCATCTCCATCAGACAGTGGAAGATGTTGATGCTTCTGTCAGGAGAGATTTCATCACTGTTCATCTTCTTCAGGTTGTTGATGACTCTCTGGATGGTTCCTGGACTGATCTCTGTCTGACCCAGCAGACCTACTAAGAGTCTCTGGTTGGACTCCAGACAGAGGCCATGAAGGAAGCGAACAAACAGGTCCAGGTGGCCATTTTTACTCTGGAGGGATTTCTCCATGACTCTCCTCAGAAATACATCAAGTGATTGGAGATCTTTCTTATCAAAAAGACTGAAAATCATCTTGGTGAAAGATTCTGATTTTAGAAACATCTTCAGCACCTTTGTCTTCCTGTTGGTGTGACAGTGGAACATGTAGACAGCAGCCAGAAACTCCTGAATGCTCAGATGAACAAAGCAGTAGACTGGTTTCTGGAAGATCACACACTCTCTTTTGAAGATCTCTGTACAAACTCCTGAGTACACCGAGGCCTCTGTCACATCCAGACCACACTGCTCCAGGTCTTCTTGGTAGAACATGATGTTTCCTTTCTCCAGATGTTCAAACGCCAGCCTCCCCAGCTTCAGAAGAACTTCCCTGTCAGCCTCCGTCAGCTCCTGTGGACTCGTCTCACGTCCCTCATGGTACTTGTTCTTCTTCCTCTTTGTCTGAACCAGCAGGAAGTGTGAGTACATGTCAGTCAGGGTCTTGGGCAGCTCTCCTCTCTGCTCTGTAGTCAACATGTGCTCCAGAACTGTAGCAGTGATCCAGCAGAAGACTGGGATACTACACATGATGTGGAGGCTCCTGGATGTCTTCATGTGGGAGATGATTCTGCTGGACAGCTCTTCATCACTGAATCTCCTCCTGAAGTACTCCTCCTTCTGGGCGTCAGTGAAGCCTCGTACTTCTGTTAGCCTGTCAACACATGTAGGAGGGATCTGATTGGCTGCTGCAGGTCGGGAAGTTATCCAGACGAGAGCCGAGGGAAGCAGATTCCCCTGGATGAGGTTTGTCAGCAGCTGGCTGACTGATGACTTCTGTGTGACATCAGACAGCAGCTTCCTGTTGGTGAAATCCAATGAAAGTCTGCTTTCATCCAGGCCGTCAAAGATGAACAAAAGCTGAGAGACAGCCAGCTTCTCTGCTGTGACCTTCTGTAATGTTGGATGGAAAACATGGAGCAGCTCCAGAAGACTGTACTGCTCATCTCTGATCAGGTTCAGCTCCCTGAATGAAAGCAGAACCACCACACTGACATGTTGGTTCTCCAAGCCCTCTGCCCAGTCCAGAGTGAACTTCTGCACTGAGAAGGTTTTTCCAACACCAGCCACGCCGTTGGTCAGAACCACTCTGATGGGTCTCTGTTGGTCAGGTAAGGCTTTAAAGATGTCCTGGCACCTGATTGGAGCGTCATGGAGGGCGTCCATCTTGGAAGCTGTCTCCAGCTGCCTCACCTCATGTTGGGTATGAACCTCTTCACTCTTTCCCTCTGTGATGTAGAGCTCAGTGTAGATGGTGTTGAGGAGGGTTCTACTTCCTGTTTCATCACTTCCTTCAGTCACACGTTCACATCTCCTCCTCAGACTGATCTTATGTTCATCTAAAACCTCCTGCAGACCAACATCTGCTGAAAGAAAGAAAAACAATGAGACTAAAGAGAAAGAAAACTCTTCAATGTCTGAACAACACAAGAAGTCCAGTTTTCAGAAATGAGTCCATCAGCAGACAGATGTTCAGTCTTACTTTGTACACAGCTGCTCTGACTGGCTGTCTGCAGTCCAGCTCTGCTTCTGGATCTTTCTCCACACTGTGCAGAAGCTCTGATGGTGACACAGAAAAGTCACAGTGGAGATACTTCTGTCCACCTTTGATTAGACTCATTATAAAAAGGAAACAAAGTTTGAACACAGTCATGTTTCCAGTTCACTGACTTACATTTATTCCATGGACACTCACTCTAACCTGAAGCACAGCTACAACCCAACATTGTTGAGGCCTCATCTCCTCCTTTCCTGACTGTAGAGGTTAAATATGCAACAACCAACAAATAAAAGAATTTGGTTCATTTCAAAGAAATTCACACGGTGACCAAGTAAAGTAACCGTAGTAAAGGAGACAACATCCCGTTGATGGTGGGATTATTTGAAAGATTTGCTTTAGTCACGTCACCAAATGCAGTTGAACCACCCGTGGATCCATGTTTGACCATTCTACCACTCTGAGCTCTGCTTTTGAATCATTTTATTATTATCATCATTCATTTATTCATTCTTTGGAGGGGGGCTATTTCCTAATGCCGCCCTAATAAGCTGATGTTCAAGGGGAAATATAACAGAAACTCTTTCAGTGTTATTCATTAATAAATTAACAGATAAACTGTGAAGAAGAAAAAACTGAGATTTAAAGGAGAGAGTGAGAAACTTGATCATCATCCTCATAATACATGTTTATCAGTATCTGCTGTGACCATACTGCAGTAATAACTACAAGTCTACATTTCTGTGACTGTTGATCAATCACAGCAGGAATCTGAGCTCATCTCTGCACACAGAGCAGCTTCAGCTCTGGGATAAACTGCTCGCTTCACGTCCTTCTCAGCTCACAGACACTCATCCTGATATTTTCCTTTAACATTTGATGGTATAATTCATCTGAGTTTACACTTTATCTGCATAAATACAGAAAAACAGACCCAAACACCAGAAACCATCAGTTTCACCATGTAGAATATATTGTTGTTTCCTTTTAATTCAGAGAAAAACTCTGATTTGGATTTTCTCTGTTCTCTTTGCCACAGCCCATCCCAGCAGCAGCTGAAGCAGCTGACTGTCACAACACTGAATAACACTTTAGGAGGAATTTCAGAGGTCAGTAAAGCTCCAGTTTCAACATCAGTTAATTAATCATAGTTCATCATAAATGTTAACCTGGCTGGCACACATGTTAATGTTAGCCATTTAAATATTAGCAGTTAGCTGAGGCCACAAGAAGAAGAGGCCCTAGAAGAACAATGGATGATAAGATTAGATTTTCAAGACTAGGCAGAGACGTGTTTTCCTTACCTAACCTAACCTACAGTTATGTTTCCTTATTTCTGCTGTTTGCATGTTCACAGCTGAAATAAAGCTGCCTCTTTGACTTCATCCTGTTGTGTTTGGGTCCAATCCTGCCTGCCACACAGCGCTACAGGACAAAGTCTAAGATTTTTATCTTTTTAATGAATCTTTGGTCATATTTATCCAGGAAAACACAAACATGTAAAGGAGTCATCACAGGTCTCTGACCTCATTGGTCCAGGTTCAGCACTGAAGTCTGGAGGGTAACCTTTGGACTTATCACTCCTCACAGACGGACAGCTGGATCCTGCAGACTGTGACCTCTGACCTCTGCAGACACAAACATGTTTTATTCAATGATCAATTCTCTGATGAAGTGATTGATGCAGCTGTGGTCACACAGACTGCAGATAATGCAGCTGTTTCCTGTCAATAACAGTCCTCTTAGATTAGAGTTCAGCTTTTTACAGGAAAACAAATGTCCCTGAATGCAACAGTGAGACACAGTCTGCCTGTGTGGCTGTGATAGCTGCCGTTAGGAGCGCTCATGTGTTTGCAGTTAGACGAGGAGATGTTACCATCATGGACACGTTAACAAATCCTGCAGCATCACGTGGCACAAACACTTTGTGTTCCTGTCATCTGCAAGCAACAGGAAGTTCATTAATAAAGGCGGGATGGAGACGTGACTGTGATGGTTCTCCTTCATCCAGCTGTTACACACATCTGGGCTCACACGACGAGCCTTTGTCTAATACAGCAGCTGCTCTCTGAACACTTTTCTGAAGAGGAGCTGCACAAACCTTTGTTTGCTTTCTAGAGCAGCGTATCAAAGTCAAACTACCCACTGCTAGCAGCTGTTTCTATCATAGTTTAGGATCCAGATGTGTGAGGTCTAGATTTACACCTCTGATTAAAATACATAGTTAAAAACAGCCAATTGTGTCCAAATGTGTCTTAAACCAGATAAACTGACAGTTACAGCTGAGCCTGTGTGTCCTTGGAGACACTGCTCTGCTACAGAGATGCATTTTAGAAACCAGGAAACATCAAAATCATTTAAATCAGAGAGTTCTTGTTCCTAACAGCTCACCTCTCTGCAGCGGACACAGGCTGGACTTTAAAATTAACGATGTGACCATTAGACGCGTCACTCTTACAGGACACAGAGCTGGGTGGAGGTCCAGGCTGGTTCCTGTGAATAATGATGGAGCAGTGATGTGAGTGCTGAGCTGTGACATGGAGAAGAGTCATGGACAGTTAGAGATGGTCATCTCACCTCTGAGCTTTGGTCTGGCTCTCATGTTCCCCACACAGAGTGCTTTTAGAGGGAGGGACTCCCTCCTCTCTGTCCTCACACTGATCCATGCTGCTCAATTCACATCAGCTCACACACACTTTCTACCTTCACCTGCAGAGGAAACACAAATCAGCCCAGCGACACACTGACTGACCCACTCAGCACCCACTGATTGATTCAGACACGTTTTAATCCCCAAAAGTTGATTCTGTTCATCTGGATGTTTTCAGTGGGAGAAACGTTTCATGACTCATCCAGGTGACTCCTTCAGTCTCAGCTGACTGCAGGTTTCCAACCTTATAAACAGGACATTTGCACAATGGCTGGGAGGTCATGACCATTGATCAACAACCACTGATCAATGGCCATGAGTCCCATTCACAGAGAGTTGGGGAATGTCTGCAATCACAGCATTACTAACCTAACCCTTACCTGGATGATTGAGCATCCAGACACTTTTTAATATTTTACTAATTTCTGAAGCTTTTTACCAACTTTGTTCAAATTGGTCTGCTGTCATTTTATTGTTGACAAAAAGAGATTTTGAGTTTGAGTGTTGACGTTTCCATGTGGGACTGTTGCTGCAACACCAGGATGTTACTACAGAATACACTTTATATTGTGAGCACTTGGATGTTAGTCCAGTTGTCCTAAACTGACACACCTGCACCTGGATTCATTCTGACCAGATTTTAGCCCAACAGTGTTTCATACTTAATACATCAGACACAAACTCTGCAGCTGTCATTGTGTGCAGTGTGTGTGCAGTGTGTGTGCAGTGTGTGTGCAGCGGGTCACTGTGTCCTATGAGTGTTATACTACAATAAACAGAGCCTGACCGTGGGCATAAAGAGGGCAAAAACCCACTTATGCTCTAAAGATGAAGTTCTGTTTCTCTTCAAATGAGCCTCAGAGCATGTGGAGGGTCATTGAACGCATCACAGATTACCTCAAGAACAACAGGCTGAAGAACATAAAAACAAACGCAGAGTTTCTGTCTGACGGTTTGAACATGAAACAGGAATTATTGAGCAAAAACGGCCAGTTTACTCATTTATGATCAATCATCAACGCATTCACCTACAATACACGAATGAACATCACCAGTTAAACTGAAAATAACCTGCATACAAATACGACAGCAGACTATAGCGACCGAGCAGAGAAATGCATTTTATAGATGAAGTGTTGGCAGCGACTCTTAGGACAGCCCTGTCTCACTGTCAGCAGTTAAACAACATCCACACACTGGAAGCCCGTTTGCGTCACTAAAAAGAAGAAGGATCCAGAACTCGAAATTTCGACTTATTTTATCGTAATTTCGACTTATTAACTTGGAATTTTGAAAAAACTAACTCAAAATTAAGAGTTAGTGCTGTCAATCAGTAATTTACGTGAATGACGTAATTTCCTTGTTACCCGGAAGCTGAAGCCCTCAGCTACAAATGCTACAGCTAAGACACCAGAATTACAGCCAGTCATAAATGCACAAGTCGCTGATTATTGTCTGTGTGGCTTCACAAATGATGAAATCCTTCTGTTATTAGCTGAATCACATGGCGTTAATATCAGCTAACGTACTCTCGAAAGCGCCGATTTGTTGCGATGCGGGTTTGAGTGCGCATTGTAGCTAGATTACTGATTGGCAGAACTAACTCGACATTTCGAGCTACTTTCCTCAACATTTTCGAGTTATAAGTCGAAATTTCGAGAATGGATCCTTTTTTGTGGCGGAAACGGGCTTCCATAACAGACTGATGGAGGCAGGAGAAGCTGCCTACAGACATCAGTCAGTGGATCCACAGTAACATCGAGTTCAGCTGCTGATCATCAACTGTTTCTGTCTCGTTCCTAGACTCTGATCTCACATAAAACGAAGCAGATTTATGCTGAAACTAAGCTGCACACAGCTGATGTCAGCCAGGAAAACAGTACAGACTGCTAACGTTACCTTAACTTCGAGACGATCAACTGCACCACAACATTCACGAAAGCGAAAGTAAAAGCGACGGAAGGAAACGCCCAGAGAGGCGTTTGAGGGACGGTCAGAGTCAGGAACCTCAGAACGCATCAGGCTGGAGTTTAATTCTGTTTTCATCTTTAGAAACATCTGGAAATAGTTATAAAAACGCTGCGTAATAAAGAAAAATAGTGTAGATTAGTTTGAGTTGTGTTTAGCTGAGCTGTGTCTTTAATCTGAAGTTCATTTTGTGGAGGAGCAGCAAGACTTTCAGTGTTACTCTCAGAGAAAGCCTCCCAAATGTCTGTTGTCTTAATAGTGGAATTATCTGGAAAATGAACCAGTTCTTATGAGCTGCTTTTCTGTATGAGCAGTCAAAGCATTTTATACAGCGTGCTTCATTCACACAAGCACTTCTTTTTCTAACAATGACACTATGATGGATGCATCGGAGAGCAAGTCGGGGTTCCACATCTTGCCCAAGGATACCGTGGCGTGCAGACTGGAGCAGCCAGGGATCAAACCTCCAACCTTCCAGTTAGTAATTCTACCTGCTGAGCTACAGTCTGTACTTCCTGAACAACACACCCTCCTTTTGTTTCTTTATTTCCAGTAGCAACCAGGACCATAATGAACCCTGACTCCCACAGACACTCAGGAGCCACCTGCCCAGTAAGTCACCCGCTAACTGCAACTATCAGAGCCCTGACCTTCTGCAGAGACGAGTCACACTGAACACAGCAAGTGTCCCTGCTCTCAGATACAAAACCTGCCTTTAAAAGTTCAGAGTAATGAAATCAGCAGTTCTGGTTCTAGAATCTGTAGTCTCACACACATGTGCAGAGCACTTTTGTTGTTTTGATTCACATCGGTTGATATTCTGCTGCAAACAACTAATGAGGACATTTTCTAAAAGCTTTGAGTGTCCATCAGGATCCTGTAGAAACAGCTTCTGGCTGCAGCCACTGTGGAGCTCCACAGTAACCGGAAACACGTAACTTCAGTTAAATCGACTTTGACAGCGAAACTAAATTGCGTTTTTGTTACTATTGATGCTGCTGAGAAATAAAAATGGTTTTAAGTTTTTTTAACACTCTGGGTTTGTTCAAAAAAATCCCCTAAATTGTTCGTGGCCAAAAGTGACACTTGCTGTTTCGCTGATTCATTTATTTTTTTTACAGTACATCGTGTTGTGCGTTCTGATTGCTGTAGACCATTGTCAATCAATCTAGTCCAGTGTCTCCTGTACAGGAGCGGTCCCTAATAGGCCCACGGACCGGTCCGTGAGTCTTTTGGTACCGTTCCGCGAGAGTTGATCCTCCGGTGTGAAATGTATGGTTGTAGTTGTGTGTCTTATTTTGAAAGAACTATTTACGCGTTACCATAGCGACCAGAGAGCATTAAAAAGCAGAGAGGAGGATGTCACTGTCATTGTTGTTGGCGCACAGCTCAAGTCACATTTATTATTATATTTACAAAATACCACAGTTTCTTTTTTTTATTCTTTTGTTGTATTTATCCGCGACACCTTAAAGGTCGTTCCCTGAAAATATTGTCTGACATTAAAGTGGTCTGTGGTGCAAAAAGGTTGGGGACTCCTGCTGTACAGTACAGAATGCGTTTAGCTTGTCGAATTTACATAAATCTTCGATCGCTAGCAGTGTAACTCTGAAGTGCTGCACTGTATGTTTGTAAGTTTTCTCCCAAACAAACACAACAATGCCGACGAAACGTTTTGCACCCTCAAATGCACCTTTAGGTTTCATTCCATGATACTGGACTTATGTTTCTACGAAGGTTTGAACTCTAAGAGTGTTTAACATGATAGTGATTTATTGATTCTAACCCTAAATCTATCCAGTAATGTCTGCACATATTTTCAGTACTGATTTTAAAGTGTTTTAATCCTTCTGTCACTCAGGGAACCCAATAAGGATTCAAATACTTCAAAAGTCAACCAATGACATTGATGTGTAAGACTATTTAATAATTATTTATTTTTTATATTTCATTTATTCATTCATTCTTTGCACTGTGATTTAACCCATCTTTGTGTAAAGCAGGGGTGTCAAACTCCAGGCCTTGAGAGCCAGTGTCCTGAAGCTTATAAATGTATCTCTGCTGCAACACACCTGAATAAAATTATTAGGTCATTAGCATGACTCTACCCTACTCAAGTAAATTTAAATAAATGTAAGTACATACCACCAGGTAGCTCCACTCGTACCCAGTGTAACGGGAAGTGAGAGGGTTAGGTTTTGGCGCTTTGAATGTTCAGTTGTGTGATGCAGCGATTAACGTTTGAGTAAAATATCGGGCTCCCTCGTGTCTTCCCTACATTCCTCCACAATGTCCATTTTTGCAAAAATGTACTTCTAGAAGTACTTTTATTGCACGATGTTCATTCACTCATGAGCTGCTGCAACATGAATCAAATGGCTGAACTGCCACCTTGGCGTGCAGTCAAGTTCTACAGTCTGCTAATGATCTAATAATAAGTATTAATATTCCTCACTCACCTTACTAAATGTTTGTGAACACAGCCAGAAACATTTGCATCACAAACACAGACTAGTGTTTATTAGCAGAAGCTTTTGGGTGGTTGCTCTCAAACCTGTGTACAAGTTGAAGCATTAATGGTCCCTTCACTGATTTCCAGGTATCCAATGTCAGGGCTAACAGATGGATTCAGACGCAGGCAGCGTTCTGGCAAGCAAAGGGTTGACAATTTATTAACACAGAAGGGAAACCACAGTGATGTGTATATACAGTGAATGGGGCAGGGCTTCAGGGCTCCAGGGGAAGGAATCCACACTCGCTCTCCACTCGGCCCAAACTCCGCCACTCCTCTTCTTACGCACACTCGCTTCTCCACAGCCACTCTCGCTCCAATTTCCACTTATGTTGACACACACAGGGATCACAGGTCAGGGTCCGCCACCAGTTCCGGGGAGATCTAAACACAAAGAGTCCAATTAGATCAATACGCCACACAACACTGAGAGAGTTTGTCTTAGGAGAGCTGAGAGCACGAACATGGGAGGTTCAACGTTCCAGTGCCGAATACTCCGTGCCGCAGCGTTAAATAGGCAAGGGGGACGCCGCCTGATCAGCAACAGGTGTAGAAATCACCGCAGATACGTGGGCCAAGGGTGAGAGCCCACAATGAGCTCCACCCAGGGAAGCAGGAGAGAAAACAAAACAAACCTGTGGCCAACATGAGCGAGCCGGAGAGGCACAGGGACCATGACAGCCAATACCAAGTGCACAAGTTCACCCCAGATGGTTCCTCTTCTCTGTAACTTGGAGGATGTGGAGTAGGCTGTATTTTAATCAAAGACATATCAATCAATCAATCAATCAATCAATCAATCAATCAATAACCATGTCTAAAAACAACACAGGTTGACCAAAGTGCTGTACACAGTAAAAGAAAAAGTAAAAAGTAGAAACAAATACACACAATGAACAAAACAAAAAATAATCCCAATTTTCGTTTTTTTTCCTGAAGGGGTCAAACACTTTTATGCAAGAATGAGAGCGAGGTGAAAAACCTTCACCCGCAAGAAAACTCGAGCTGTGACTCATAGTACGAACACACACCTCACAGTAACACACTTTGTTTAATGTGAACTTTTTGCCAAGCTAGCTAATCCTGACCAACACACCAGACACAGAAGATAAAGGAACGATGTTTTACTGTTAGAGACAGAAAGGTTAAAACATTTTGGCAGAGGGCTAAAAGGGGCTAAAATTACCCAAAAACAAATTCCATTTGACCAAAAACACTTAATTTTTAAAAAATTAAGTATATAGTTATGAATAATGAACAAATAATTAACAAACTGGGGTTCATAAATCGTGTAACACATCCTTATGGTAAGAAATTTTACCTTAATGCGTTACATGTGTTAGAAGTCAATGTATCTTTAACAATATACTCCTTATTTTATATCTCCTGATCCTTCACAGAGCTGCATGAACCTGTTGTTGATGTCAGAGAGTCAAACTCTGCTGAAGAGTGGGTTGTTTCCTGTTCAGCCACTGGTCGACCTGCTCCCACTGTAACACTCTCACAACAAGACCTCAGCTTCTCACAGTACAACACTGTCAGTGTGTCCAACACCAACGCTACATTCACTGTCACCACTACAGCTGTGCTCTCAGGTTCACGTAAACACAGCACACAGGTGGGATGTGCAGCACGAGTGCTCTCTGCTCCTCACAGAGAGGTGATGGAGACGATTCCTGAGGTCCAGCAGACGTCAGATTATCAGTGATGGTGAGAAACTGAGATGCAATAACAATGCATTGTGGTAGTATGCATTTTCTCTTTGATCAATAATTGATGTATTCATTTTGATCAGTGTCACATTTTTCCTGCTTTTTCAAGTTTCCTCCTGGATCATTGTATTAGCTGCAGTATTGGTGATGATGGTGTTTGTCAGTGTTGCTGCTCTGCAGTAGGCTACTCTTTAAAGAAAAAGACCAGATAACTTTCATTTTTCATTTCTTGTCATTTTTTTCTACACCAAAATCTATCCAATAATATCTGCATAACATTTTCTACTTGTGATTTAGTTACTAATTCTTTGCTTCATGATTCAATCGGTCTTTGTCTAGTATTAAATTTTATGTCTCCCATTTAATCCCACTGGCTTTAAAGTGTTTCACCAGATTTTTACGAAGTATTTCCAGTCTTTTGTTGTCTCTGTCCCAAATGTTCTGAAATGTGTTGCATGTATTAAAAGAAGTTGGACCAAAAAATGTACTATGTACTTACAAACTTACATTTATGAAAGCTGAACAAACATTGATGTACTTGACTTTTGTAACAGTGAAAAGGCGATCTGTTTTTATTGATAAATATATATGTTTGCATTACTGTTATTTAGATTGCCATGTTAGAACGTAGCAAACAACATTGTTTGTTCCTCTATGGTTTCTTTATTTTTACAAATCTAAATGTTTTTGGTCAAAAGATTAATAATTTCATATTGAGGTCAGATGGTCAGCAGTTTTGATGTTTTTGCAGAGATTTTATTTTTTTGCAAAATAGCACAAGTAAACATTAAAAGTAGTTCCTAAATCAAGGCATTTATTATTAAGGCGGCCATTATTATGGCCCTGTGTGGAAAAAGTGATTGCCCCCTAAACCTAATAACTGGTTGGGCCACCCTGAGTAGAAACATCTGCAATAAAGCGTTTGGGATAACTGGCAATGAGTCCTTTACGAGGTGTTGGAAGAATTTCTGCCCACTCATCTTTGCAAAATTGTTGTAATTCAGCCACACTGGAGGGGTTTTGAGTATGAACCACCTTTCCAAGGTCACAGCACCTCAATCAGATTCACGTATGAACTTTGGCTAAGCCATTCCAAAGTCTTTATTTTGTTTTACTTAAGCTGCTTAGAGGTGGACTTGTTGGTGTGCTTTGGATCAAGTGCACTTCAGCTTGTGGTCGTGAACAGATGGCCAGACATTCTCCTTCAGGATCCCAGAAACTGGATTCTGTTCATCTTGACGTTGCATCTCCAGACTGAGAGATCTCAATTACTTTGTTTCTTATTTGCTTCTGAATTTCCTTGGATTGCGCCATGATGTGTAGTTTTTGAGGAGCTTTTGGTCTACTCTACTTTGTCAGACAGGTCCTGTTTAAGTGATTGATTCAGCACAGGTTTGGCAGTAATCGGGCCTGGCTATGACTATGGAAAAATTGTATATTTTCTATTGAGAAATGCAAATATTTTATGTCTGTTATGTGCATTGCCGTGTGGAGAATATAAGGAAAACAATTGTGTGGTTTACATTGTTTCTTCCTCTTAGATTTCTTGATTTTTTTTAAAAATTGCAATAACTTTATGTTAATTTCAGTGCACTTTCACATTTCTTTAAATTCAAACTACAGTCCTGTGAATAACTAGAAACACTTCTAGCAGCACAAATGTGAGGTAATTGTTTTCTGCTTGACTTTATCAGTCTCTCATATTGTTGTGGAGGAATGTTGGCCCACTCTTCATTACAACGTTGCTTCAGTTCTTTGAGCTTTGTGGGCATTTATTTAAGCACAGCTCTCTGAATGTCCCAGGTTGAGGTCTGGACTTTGCTTTTCAGCTATTCTGCTGTAGATTTGCTGCTGTGTTTGGGATCATTGTTCGACTGCAAGACCTAAACTTTACCTATTAAACAGTTAACTCTGTATTTTACACTTTATGTGAATATTGTTGCAGATTTCAATTATTAATGTTTTTATAACTTTGTTCTTTCTTATATTTAATATTATACAATATTTATACTTCATGTCTCTGTCTTCTTTTGAACACTCCAGCACAGCATCACTATAACTTTGTCCTCACTGACAATAAAGCTGTTTTATATATTTCATTGCAAATGTTTCAAGCAATTTGTAGCTGTATCTTAAGATATTTTGTTAATAATATAGTATTTTATATTGTTTTTTTCCCCATATTTGAGAAATATTTAACATGTAAAAGTCTGTTTATGTACAATTTGGTGATATTAGCCCTGATTATTGGAGGAACTTGTACATGAAGCAGATTTCTGAGACTTCAGATTTGAAGGTTGTTGTCATATAATCTAAATGATGGCAGATTAACGTTCCCTACCTCTGTCCTACAACCACAGGACTCCTTTGCATTCGACTGATAGAAATTTCAAGCTCAGTGTTAATGAAGATTTCAAAGGCCTTAGTGCAGGGGTAGGGAACGTCTAAAACCTGCAGGGACACCGGCCCTCGAGGCCTGGAGTTCCCTACCGCTGCCTTAGTGTGAAAGGAATGAAGCTGTAGCGCCTCCCAGTGGTTGAAAAGAGGTACACAAGAGGTTTTTGCAACCTGCTGTTTAATGAAGGTAATCAGCTGGGACAAAGGTACATTATGAGAATAATATCTCTGACAAACCTCTACCTCAATTAAAAGATGCATTTTGATTTACATGAATGCATTTCATCTTCTCTGCAAAGGCTACACAACCTTCTTTGCCATTTGAGTGTGTCCAGTCCAGCTGAAACCAGCTCATTACTGATGGCATGAAAACGATCTGTGAGGTAACATTTTTACTGTCATTCATTCCTGTTGAAAACTTGTCACGTGTTTGCTTAGGTTCTTCTCAGTAATCCTCCCGTATCCTGTGTAAAAACTACCCGAGCTTAAAGTATACAGACTGCCGGGAGGGGCGAGACGGGAATTTTCATTGCATATATACATATATATATAAATATATATATTAAAATACAGATAGCAGCAGCCACGAAAACATAGGCAAGAGAGAGCATAGCAGTGTCGTAGATGTAGCCAAATAAGACAGATAAATTAAGATGGAAAATCCCCAAAACAAAACCCAATCTTTAGTGTGGGAGCATTTCCATGTCATTCCCAAAGGTGTAATTATTTTCAGCGACTGCAAACTGAACACAAACTTTTCATAACTGAGTTTGTTTCTTCAGTTGTATTTTGGTAATGCTGTTGTACAGCAGGGAAGCAAACACAAGTGCTAACGCTAACAACATCCAATCAGGATTTATTGGTTCGATCAAAGCTAACATCTGCATTACATGTGAGCACTACACATGTTATTTAACATATATAACGTATAAGATTTTTACATCTTTCTCTTTCCCTCGAGAAGAACTGCTAAAACTGTAGAAATAACATTACAGAAAAGCAGGACATGCTCAAGCAAAACATTATAGAAAGTCTGTCACGGTTCTGGGTCAGTTTGACCCAGTATTTTGAGTTGTCATGTTTTTGCAGGTTTAGTTTAGTTCCATGTGTCATTTTCTGTCTCTCTCTCTATGTCGAGTCTGCGTCTTAGTGTGATGGTTTCTTGTTCCTGTTTTATTGTGAAGGTCTGCGTCTCATGTGAGTGTGTTCAGTTTGACCTCTGTCTCGTCTTGGTGATTATTCCCAGCTGTGTCCACCACCTGTGTGTAATTCCCCTGTGTTTCTCTGTGTATTTAAGTCGTGTCCTCTGTCATTGTAGTTGCTGGTCCGTCTGTGTATCCACCATGTCTCACCCGTGTGTTTGTGCTCTGTAGTTTTAGTTGTTTCCAGTCTAGTTTAGTTCGTGCTCCATTTGCTGTTTGTCCATATTTATTTTTGTGTTCAATAAACCACCTTCACTTCTCCACTACTGCCTGCGATTGGATCCTCATTTATTATTTTCACACGGCTCTCCTCACCCGCCGTGACAGTACGGACCAGCCAGATATGGATCCAGCGGCAGTCACCCCACCTAGGGAGCTTCAGGAGGCCGTTATCGACTCTGCTTCTAAATTGATTTACCAGCTCTTAGAGCATGAGGGAGAAGTGTCTCTTTACACTGTGGAAGCCAGCCTACAACACCTTATTTCCAGTTACCCCTGGTTATTGGACTCACTGCGTCCGCTCGTACAGAATTTTGTTCTTCACGAGCTTCACCTACACCCCCCCGCCGCTACCGCTCGCCTGCTCATGCAGTGATATCATCAGTGACAAGTCAGGTGATAGAGGCTAATGCAAAATGGTGTTTCAGTGAGGCACAATTTATTATGACAATACTTTTTTTTTTAAAAAATACTCAGTATGAATTAAACAGGTTAAAGGTCAATGCTCTGTTGTAATATAAAGACAAAATGATTGACAGCAGCCCAGCAATATCAGTAAAACGCAAATTAGCCACATGGTGCAATGTAAGGAGCTCTGTGATTGGTTAGGAAAGGACAGACTGGCCACCTCGATTTTTCTTCACTGCACATTGATCCATAGCTTTGCTCTGTAAAGGCTAACAAAGTGCTTTTGCTTTACAAAGACATTCAGCGTCGGTATTCACTCTTTTAAAATGCCACTGAACACTGGAGTGAAATGGAGCCCTGATCCTCAGAGTTTTATTGTTGCTAACATTTCTTATAGATAGCACAGATAGTGTCCCACTGCAGTAATCACTCATGTCTAGATATTCCTGTTAAAAAGGAGTTTTTCCTCCCCACTGTAACATGGCAAACATAGCAAACGGATAATCCAGCTGACGCTTCAGACAGCCGTCAGACAGTGAAACACTGCCATCTGCTGGACGCGAGTAACACAGACGCTGAAGGAAAAGCACTCAGAAGGAAAAGCACGCACACTTGGAAGACTTGACCATTTGCACAAAATGAATGGCTGACACTGGACAGATGAGAGAATGTGGATGGTCACACCCTCGTGCATTAAAGAGGGCTTTCAGTTCATTGAAAACACAAAACCAAACACACAAAAGACACAATGAGACAGCTGATCAGTTTGCTTCACTAAATCATCGACACAAGCCGTGTTGTAGAGGGTACTGCAGCCGTGGCAGGTTATCATCTTAATGTGGCCCTGACACTCCATCGTACGCCACAAAGCTGTGAATAAATGAAAAGCAAAGAGGCATCATCACTAACATAATAACTGTAGAAGTTATCCCGCTGCATTACATTTATCAGGATATCGTAATAAATGTTCATCATATGTTGCTTTGACCCATCATTGTTGTCATTAATATCGCTACGTGACACTGGACACTTCCTGTCATTCATATGTCCTGACTTTGTGATCAGTGTAGCAGCTTGAAAATAACTGCTTGGTTAACAGCAGGTGTACAGGCAGGTGCTCTGATCAAATAACATGTTTGGCTAAAGAAACAGAAAATAAAAACATGTAAATAGGAACACCCACATCTCTACTTCTTCTTCTATTTTCCATTTCACACTTACAAAAAAGTTCTCCTGCGTAGGTGTTGAGACAAATATATGTCAATTTAATACTTCAGACAGGCCCCAGAGCAGGTCTGAACAATTAGTCCACTTAAAATCAAAACTGCAATTTGAAACCATGCAATTAGCAATTTTGCAAAGAAAACTTGGCTAGGCTAAGCTAAGCTAACTGTTAGACAAAGTAGAGGAGTTGGAAGAGTAAAGGATTCTGGTTAACTCCAGTTCAACTTAACATTAAATTAAACTGACAAATATCATGTTTATATTCATATCTTAGTCTTTTGATGAGCTCTATCTTATAAATCTTTTAGACTCAGACGAGGTCGGCACAGGGACAGGCCTCGGGGGTCCAGGCCCACCCGGTGAAGTCCTTCTTCCCCAACATCTTCTGATGTACTTCATTTATACATTTTGGTAATGAAGTACTTAAACTACCACCTCACTGATTAGTTATTGCAGTGTGAGTTCAGTTCAATTAATCAGGTCACAGTAGTTTAGCACTTCTACAGCAATCATGCAACCAGCAGGACTGAGGAGGACACTGGGTGGACGGGCTTTGCAGGTCAGACTTTGAAACTATCTTTTATTGTCATTACGCCAAAAGCAGTGAAATTATATGCTGTCCCATTCAGTGCAAATAAAGAATCTGTGTTTACTGACAGGACAAAGCACTGAACATGATTTCATCTGTTAACCTGGACAAATTCCAAAACAATTCCTTATTATTTCTTTTTCTTAAGTAAAACCTGTAAAAGCTTCTACTTCAAAAATATGGACTTAACACTGAGATCCTGATATTTTAGACCAGTTGAATTTAGATGATCTTTTTTAGTTCGTTCAGTTTGCTGGTTCTAACGACGACGGTCTTCATCAGTTTTAATGTCACTGTGACTCATATCTCTGCATGGCTGTTTTGTTCTGAGTGCACTGTGACAATGAAGTTAAGATCCGGTGATCAGCACAGCAGCCTGGGAGTGACTGCTTGGTTAACGACAAGGTTTACAAGACCTGATCAAATGTCACACTGGAAATATTTTGCAAGTGAAACAGCAAATGACAAAATGTAAATATGTTAACTGGACCACCTACATTGTTTCGAGAGCAGGGGTGAACTAAAGAGTGCGACCCATCACTTCAGTTTCAGCATATAATTTCTATTTAACACTCAAAAAAATCTGTTGTACAAGTATTAAAAATATATTCACAAATGAAATTGACATGCCTGAGATGAAAACATTACTCATACAAGTTGTCAGGTAAAGTCTATAGCACTGTTACATCTAAATATGGACACTGAGCTGGGACGATGTCACAGATCTGAGCCTCTGCACCTTCACTATACGTTTGTGTATGTCAGGCCTGTCCTGTATCTCTCCACCACCTGATCCAACACACCACCAAATCCTGATCAGCTGATCATCTCTGCTCCTCTAATCACCTGAATATCCAAGTATCCGAAAGTGTCCATCCATCTGACAATACAATTGTAAAATCGATCACTGACCTGTGCCCTAATGTGTTCTGTGCACTTGTGAACACACTTCCTTATGGAGTACGTTTATTAAGGACACTCTTTCATTAGCACACAGGTTCAATAACACAACAAATAACCTCCAATAAACCTTTTAATAAACTGTCATTGGAGGCTGATGTGTTCTCTCTTGGCTTGTTTTCTTGTTGTGTGCCACACAGAAAATAAATGCATGGTGTCTTAACTCACTGATACGGGGATATCAATGAGCACAGAGTCCAGCCAACCATGGCACAAAGTCAAACCTCCTTCAAGGAAACTGGAGAGTCCAACACTGGCATTGAGGCTACCCCAACAATATCAATATGGTGTAACTTCCTGCTCTAACTCAGGCTCCTTCCCCACAAGAAAGATGATATTTTATGTACTCGAAGTCAGACCTGGAATCTGCGGGTCAGACTTCCTGGGCCCCCGACCCCTGACCTCTGAGATTTTCATGTCTTGTATTTTATAATATTTATCTTTTGTTCTCCTGCCAAAATTGTAAACACTGTCATCATGCCATATTGCACTGTTGTTCGATCAGCTTCATTAAATATACTTTTATATATACTTTTATCCTTTGTTTTGTTATACATCCATTTAAACCCTCATATGAAATTATTACAACCAACTGGTAGTAAAACAAAAATAAAAAGATTGTTCAACATTTTAACTGCAAATGGTCAAAACACTCACTTTATTTGCCAAAAATTATACTTAAAAAGGGGAAAAAAGAAGTGTTAATAGTTTATTTGAAAGGTCAAAATATACCAACACATCTTTTTATTTTAAATCTATTTGTTTGTGCATTAATTTTTTTTCTAAAGCCAGATGTGGAAAAACAGGCTGCATCTACATGCAGGTTCTTGTGGTCAGTGGTCATCATATTTGCATTATCTTTCTGAGTCACAAGCAGGGAAGTGTTAAAGTTTCCTAGAAGTGGTGGGCCAGTGATGTAGGTGTGGATGCAAAGGATTATTTGAGGTGGTGCTGATCAGAAGTATAAAAATCAAAGTGTCCAGATCCAAACACACTTTGTTCCTCTGTGACAGAAGTGAACTAGAACTCACAGCAGCATCTGAACTGCAGAAGAGATCTCTGCTCATCTCCGTCTGCATTCCTCTTTTGCTAAGAACTTATTATGTATCATTTAAAATGATTTTCCTTTTAAAGCTGGGCAGCAGGCTCACGTTGAACATCTCCATAAACTGTCATAATTCTGCTGCTACACTAAACACTGCATTCGGTGAGCACACTAAACTTACGTAAGCTGTATATTTGCACGGTGAGAGACCTGTTTTTGCTGATTTGTGTTCAAATACAACAAGATCTTATTTAAACTGACTGTCAGATGTTGCCTATCCAGTTATGTAATGAACCCACTATATACATGAACCACAGACCCTTCACGACATCTTCATCACCTGCTGTTCCAGACAACCAACTTATACCTGAACCACTGCAGGTTAATCATCATCATTAGTAAAGGAAAAAAAGGTGAGTGTCTTATTATTTTTATTTTGCAGTGTGTCACTGTTACTACAGAGCACACTGAAACATGTGACAGGAAAGAATAACTGAGTGCAGAAAGGCTTTTATATTAAATCGGATTTAAACTTTGTTCTTAATGAACCGGATCTATTATGACCTGGACTTTTATCTATAAAATGGGCTTGTGAAACCCAGAGAAAAACTCTCTCAATATATCTGTAGATATAAATATATATTTATCCAAATCACATCAAGTAAAAAAGGCAAAATGACAAAATTAAAAAAAAGAATAACAAAAAGTATAAATGAAAACACAAAATTTTAAGGCAAAAACAAATATCTTGATGTCTTAATACGATGAATATAAAATATAAAGTAATACAACAAGGTTAAATATCTAAACATTTAAACTACTTCTTTTTCCAGTTGAAAATGACATCATCACGCCTGAATCTGCTTCCAGGAGCCGTCCAGATCAGGCTTGTTCAGGATATTTAGAAATCGTCCTAACAGCTGAAAAATAAAAAATAAACAGAGAACAAAGTAATATATATGATTAGAAATAAATAAAAAAGAAAACTATAAATAAAACGACTTCTTTCATTTAAAGAAAAAGGTCTATCAGTCCTCTTGTCGTGTGTGTTTGCAGCTCACAAAGACGACTTACTGAGCTTCAGGATCCAAAAGGATGTATCTGCCAAATTCTTAATGTGGAAAAACGTCCATGTGTTTTCTTCTCCAGGAGACGATGAAGACACTGTTTGTCTGCACGATGCTCGTGCTGCTCTTTGCTTCCGGATTTTCCAAAGTGAACAATTTTCAACCAAGCGAGCACCGACCTGAAGAAACACCTTATGAAAAGTTTAGAAGACAGCATGTAGATGCTAAGATGACTGAAAAGCTGTGTAACACAGAAATATCAAATAGGAATATCTACAAACTTGACAACAGTTGTAAGGAAACCAACACATTCATCCTCAGCATTCCAGCAAAGGTCAAATCCATTTGTAGAGGTGATGGGAGCTACGATGAAAATAGCGGCATGACGTATAGTACCGCAACGTTTCGCATAATTAAATGTAAGCTAAAGCATCAGGGAGCCAGGAAACCCAGCTGCCAGTATGAAGGCAGGCTTCTCACTAACAGGATCATTGTCGTGAAATGTGAAGGGAAGTTACCTGTGCACTTCGATCGGGACCTTCTACCCTCTGAGCGCAACGATGGCGAGCAACTGTGAGGAAAGAGTGGTGTGGAGGGGGGCGTGGTCTGCGATGCTGCTGCAGGTCAGATGGATGTACCTGCGCTGCATTTGCTATCACGCCTCGCCAACTTAAAAGGCTTTGTGCTGTCTGAGTTGTTGGTGTTGTGGATGTGTTGGCTGGCAGTCCACAGACAGACTGATTTACACAACTGTGGAAAAAATAAAATTAATAAATAAAATAAATTGGAAAACATAGATGTGTCATTATTTCATATAGATTTCAAATAACATACCATTTGATGTCAACATGTTTTAGTTGCATTTGCAGTGCTCGTGCTGTTATATTCTTATGATTCTGTTCATTTTATGAGTGTATCCTTCAGCCTTGCTTCACATATTTACTGCTGCTTGATCAGCTTTAGTCCTGCTAGCATCAGCACAGGTAGAAACAGATCACACATCAGAGAATCGGCCGTGCATCTAAATGCAAATGGAAACTAAAAATGAAAACATAGATAACTGAGCTGAACTTCATAGATCTGAAAGTTGACCAATGCATACATAGTGCTAAAAATCAGGTATCGGGAAAACACATTATTTTATATTATGCTGAAGTCAATTGTTATCCTTTTTTAAAACTATATCATATAATAAAGTCTGTTTTGAAGTTTACTATGGTAAAAAAAATATTTTAAGGCTCTTCAGATATACTGTAACTTCATAGGTATGAACCATCAAAGCATTTTCATCATGAATATAAAACTTCATTAGGTAGATCTGTTCAAATACTCATTAATGCAAATATCTGATCAGCCAATCACATGGCAGCAACTCAATGCAGGTGTAAAAGGTGAGGTCTAAAAAGAACCTTTAAGAAAATATGAATCATCTTAATCAGTCTTTAATTATGAAGCAATGGCCTAACTCCCTCTGACAAACAGACCTGTGGCAAAATTTATAAACCACTTTTGACTTTTTCCAAGGTGAACATTGTCTGGCAGCAGGTGCCCTTCCCCTCCCAGATCACGGTTCATATCTGATTTTCAGCTCTAAAGTTTATTTTTCTCTTCATAACAACTGTGCAAAGGATGATTTCTGAGGATGATGACTCATTTAAAATGCTTGGATGCTGACAATTATGCAGAGTCAGGCATGGAAAGGCTGCTCTTTGTGACAGGTGGGTGCTGTCATACATGGGTGTAGCTGCCAGCTGTCCTCGAGGCTTCACCTCTGCTAAACGTGTGTCTCTGAACTTGACCTCGTCTCATAAACTCTCCTGTGATTTTTATTTTGCATCCTTGGTTATTCAAATGAATGATTAATATATTAATATGAATCTATACAGATTTGTCCACACTGGATATGACAGTAAGAGTTAGTAAAGCTCTGTTAACGTGTCCCTCTACAGCCTGTTGTTTCTTAGTTTCACCAGTGAAACTGAATTAAAAACAAAACATAGATGACATATTGTCGCCTAGGCAACCACCAAGCTCCCAGTGCCTACAGACATTCACTAAAACATGCTGGTCATTGGATCGTTTGAATAAATACCTTTAACTAAATATCAATGTTTTCGACATGTCTTAGTTTACATTATTACACAGTTATTATGAGAGAGCATGTCTAATATTTTTCCACTAAACAGTCGTCTTCTCCTTTGGTTTGTTTGTAACAACCATTTATAAAAACTTGTGTTTTGCTTTTGTTTTATTTTTAACTGCAATTCTGGTCGAGTAGCTTTTATAGTGTTAATTCAACATATACTACAAAATAAAATGACTTTTTTTAAAGTACATTTGTGGACATTTTATTTTCAAACTATCCAATCACAGAATCAAATGCACAAAGCCTGTGATGTCATCAAAGGCACAAAGCTTGTGATGTCATCAAAGGCACAAAGCTTGTGATGTCATCAAAGGCACAAAGCTTGTGATGTCATCACATTCTGTCATTGGAAGGAGAAATTCAGTCAACTGTAGCAACTCTTTGGTGGCAGAACTACAAAACAACCTGTTTGTTAAAACCAAGATAAGGAAGACACAGAGACGCTGAAGCAGACACAGACGCAGAAGCAGACGCTGAAGCAGACGCATATAAAATGGCAGAAGCACAGATGGAAGTGGTCGTGAGCCCAAATATAACAGTTTTGCAAAGATCGGAAAATGACCTCAAAAAAGCCCAAACACCAAATCCTGAAACACGTCCTCTGGCACAAGTTCAAACAGAAGTGGTCGTGAAAGGCAAGAAAAAAAGGGGGCAAAAACAGAAAAGAGTGGCTGAAGAACCCAGACGACCGATTACTCGGGCGTATGCTCGGGCTCTTCTAGAAGCCCAAAACAACGTGGCTGATGGAAGCAACCTGAGAAATGAAGAAGTGTCAGGAAACCCTGAAGGAACCTCTGAAAGGGAAAACCCTGAATCCCTCCCTATGTCAGAACCAAAGGACGACGTGAATATGGAGACAGAGGCAAACATGAATAACGCCAGTGGACAAAACCCTGGGCCAAATGGAGGGACGTGGCAACATCAGCCAAATCCCAGATTTATACCCCATCATGGCAGAGTCCAGTATGATTCATGTTGTGAGATTGCTGCTCTCAGGCATCAACTACAAGCTTCCCAAAACCACCAGAACGAGCTTTACTGGAAACTGGTAGCTGCTAATAAGAGGGCTTCTTATTACCAGTCTAAGGTGACCAAACTTCATGCACAGATGATCGCCGACAAAAAACAGCATGAAGAAACAATTAAAGAGCTCATAGAGCAACTGGAGGAGGCTAATGATAATAATAAGCCTGATAAGAGCAAAACAGAGGTTCAAGCAAAGGACAACCAAGCAGTTGTCATGCTGGATGACATGATCCGTGTCCTGCACGAAGACGTCAGCGACCCTACCACAGAGCAGTGTGTGGATTCTTCTACACAAACCACAGAGGCTTCACACACGGACTGTGTAGGTCTGAAGGAGGCTCAATTTGAAGTCCAATACAAGACTCAACAAGAGCAAATAGGAACACTCCAACAACAGCTCCTAGAAGCTCAACACCAACTCAAGGAACAGGAAGACAAACATAGGCAGGACCAGGAGACACTGAACATGGAAATCAGTGAGCTTAAATCCCAGCTCTGCTCCAACAAGGAGCTTCATGACATGAAAGTAGAGACTCTTTATCAAGAGTTGAAAGAAGTCAAAGCGTCCTACATTAAAATCACACAGGAGCAAAATGAACAAAATTCCAACACAGCAAATGGAAAATCTGAGCTTCTGGTGGAAAAAGACACCAAAGAACAGGACAAGGAAGAAGAAGAAGACTCCCTGACATCAACTGAGATGTCTCTGCATGACTCTCTACAACAAACAGAAGACAGAGAGAAAACGATAACTACCAATCCAGCTGAACTCGAAACTGAAGCTAAGACTGTGCCAGAGAAAAAACCCAAGAAGAAGAAGAGGAACTGGCTGCGTCGGCTTTTCAGCTGTACCAGTCCACAGACAGACTGATTTACACAACTGTGGAAAAACTAAATAAATACAAAAAAAATAAATAAATTGGAAAATATAGATGTGTCATTATTTCATATAGATTTCAAATAACATACCATTTGATGTCAACATGTTTTAGTTGCATTTGCAGTGCTCGTGCTGTTATATTCTTATGATTCTGTTCATTTTATGAGTGTATCCTTCAGCCTTGCTTCACATATTTACTGCTGCTTGATCAGCTTTAGTCCTGCTAGCATCAGCACAGGTAGAAACAGATCACACATCAGAGAATCGGCCGTGCATCTAAATGCAAATGGAAACTAAAAATGAAAACATAGATAACTGAGCTGAACTTCATAGATCTGAAAGTTGACCAATGCATACATAGTGCTAAAAATCAGGTATCGGGAAAACACATTATTTTATATTATGCTGATGTCAGGGCTCTGAGTGCGGGCAGGTGGAAATGTGGATCCAAATGCAGGACTCCGAGACGAAATGTAACTAAAACCACAGCTTTTATTGCTGGCATGAAACAAAAACAGAAACCAAACCATGAAACCAAGCAGGAACACACAGGCAGGGTCTGAGGGTACGACGCGACACCAAGCGTGGGAAAACACAGGGCTTAAATACACAGGGTAGTAATGAGGGAATGGGCCACAGAAGGGAGACACAGCTGGGGGAGCTGAACTTCATAGATCTGAAAGTTGACCAATGCATACATAGTGACAACACATTATTTTATATTATGCTGAAGTCAGTTTTTATCCAATTTTATAACTATATCATATAATAAAGTCTGTTTTGAAGTTTACTATGGTAACAATTCATCTTTTTAGGCTTTTCAGAAACACTGTAACTTCATAGGTATGAACCAACAAACCATTTTTCATCATGAAAATAAAAAATAAATCTAAAGGAGATAAACATCACAACTGTTCAACCAAGCATTAAGTCCATTTTGAAACAAAGAACGATGTACACTCAGCCAATCACATGGCAGCAACTCAATGCAGTGTAAAAGGTGAGATGTAAAATAAAACAATTAAAAATATTAATTAATCTTAATCAATCTTAAAATATGAAGCAATCTTCTAACTCCCCTTTACATACAAAGCTGTGGCCAACCTTACAAACCATTTTGAATTTTTTCCAGCCGAGGCGTTCAAAATAACCAAACTGCTAATAGTCACGGTTTAATTTGGGCAGCTGCCTGCCTAATATAATGTAAAATCATCACAATATTTTACACAAAGAGAGTAAATGTATCCTTGTACTCAGCTAAGACAGCTGGGCTGCTGTGGCTTGTGTTTATGTTCAGAGTGACATCTGATTTAAAAGCAGACTGTCATGGTTGCGGCTGTGTGCAGGCAGGATGAGGACCCAAACGCAAGCTCACGGAGGCAGGAATGAACTCAAAACACAGCTTTATTGCTGGAGAGAGAAACCATACAACCTAAACGAGGAAACTATAACGTAATACACAGAGAAACACACGGCCATGAATGAGGGAGAACGCGACACAGAACTGAGGGAGACGCAGACATAAATACACAGAGGGTTAACGAGGGAAGTGGGAGCACACGGGGAACACAGGTGACACTGATAATCATAACAAGACACGGCAGGAGTGAACGCAACACTGACGGGAGACTGTCAAAGTAAAACAGGAAGTACACGGAGGTTCAGAGAGGAGGAGAGACAGCACGGGGAGAGCACGGACATAACGGGCTGGGAAAACATGGAATAAAACTCAAGGAGGGGAAACGAGGGCTCACAGATACACAGAGGGGCACACAGGAGGTAATCAAATAAGGAACATCTTAACAGAAACCATGGCATAAATAAAGAACAACACACAAAACATATGAAAACTAAGAATGCTGGGCCAACATGGCCCAGGATCATGACAGACAGCAAAAGACACTGAGCAGCATATCAGTCAGCATGGGAAAAATGCCATAGATTTAAGGAACCAGGCTAAAATAATTGGTTTCTAGTGGGTTCTATTGTAAGTGCTCTATATTTCAGCATGACATACTGTATGCATCCTACACTGAGAACCCTTGAAGCTGATCATCAGGGTATGCTGTGTACTTCTTACACAGAAGATAAAATAACATGCAAAGATTTTAGATGGTTGTGGTTGGTCCTTACACACAGATGTAAGGTCAAAAAAAAAAAAATCACCCACAATGGATCGTTCACAGACGCTGGTCCAGTGGAACCCACTTCCACAAAGGCTGCACCTGCTCTGGCAGAACAGGAAGCATCAACTACATAGTAGCTATTTTCATAATTAAGACATCAACTATAGGTGTTCCCAAAATGTGCCATGTTGTCTGCACACCTGACAGCTCAATAAGTCCTGTGTTGATTACAGATGGTGGTTGTTTCCAGAAACAGCACTTGCATAAAACAAGTACAGAGCACTTTATGAGCCAACCTGCTTCTTTAATGAGCATTTAGGTTGTTTGTATTCAGTGTTCACAGATAATATGCTCATTAAAAGGGGGGATCCACTATGTCCTTCTTCACAATCCTGTCTGCCAACTTTAAGAAGAAATCAGAGTGACGCAGAAGCTTTAAAACAGTGTTCAGAATAATCAGTGATGCTTTTATCTGAACTGATGACAGATAAAGATGAACGTGAGTGTGGCAGAAGAGTAAGTTCTCCCTCTTTCTTGGAAGTATACAAAAGTCTGTTGTTTCTAAAAAGTTCATAAACAAACAACAAGTTCTTACAGAATGAGACGTGAAGCCTGGAGACGAGCAGTTCAGACACGCTGTTATTAAATTCTACCTGAGCAGGTTATAGTTCACCTCAGTTACGGAAGAACAAATAACACTTGGCTCTGGGAGCTTCAGTTTTTATACACTGTCGTAGCACCACCCTAAGCCATCATTTGCATCAACACCTCCATCACTAGCCCAGCAGTTCTAAGAAACTTCTCTGTTTGTGGTTCAGAACCTAATGTGACACCAATGAGCACAACAGCATGCAGCTGCAGGTTGTTGTTCATACCTGGCTTTACAATAAAGAGCCATGTTTGCAGGCAGCTGTTTGAAGTTTTGTGTAAAATATCATTTTTATAGAAATAAACCAAATGTGTCTAAATATATTAAGTAAACAATCAGAATAAGAACATTTTGAAATAAAATCCAAAAACTGCATCTGGCTTAGTTTTTGTTGAATAAATAATGACTCTGTGTAATATGTCATGTGTTGTATATGTAAGTTGTATTTGTACAATGAAGCCAGGCTTTCTTTGTGTTAGCTGCCTGACAAAACCTAAAACTCTAGTCAGAGATTGCAGGTGTCACAACAGACATGATCAGCTTTCTCTGTCGATCCTATCTTTCTGTTTCACACTCTGTGCACTCATAGAAAAAAATCTTTAAAAAAAACAATCACATGACTCTTCTTCCACACAACATGATCCCTGAGTGCCGCCTGCTCCAACCAGACATGTTCTCACAGCGACGATGGTGATAATTAAAATCTACAAAGAACGTGATAAACATTATTAAAATGCAGCACTGTTAAAGCAACGTGATTAATGCTGCATTAAAATGAGCCTTTAGCACATAGAGATGATTCAACAGTTTCATTTGACTTCATTGTTTCTAAGGCAGATGCTACACCAGTGAAGGTGCACTTAGTTTTCACACACTGCTTCTGCATTGTGTCTTAGTTTTAGTGGATTAAATAATGACACAGTGTTTGTTTGTTTTTCTTTAGTAACAAATGACCTCAGACCAGCTTATAATATTTTATAAACAAATAAGCATAAATGCATAAACTCAGCCTGGAATCACATGGGATAAACATGGGATGTGCATTTTTTTATTTGTTTTGTGTTACTGAGTCTTGCAAGAATGCCAACCTTACCAGCAGCAGCTTGGTTTTTTTGTTTGTTGTTTTTTTAATTGAATGAGTGCTGAAAGTTGAGCAACAGCTGTGACAACGAGAGAAGATGGAGCCAATCAGAAACAACTGTGAAAATGTACAATATGCAAGCTAAGAAAGCAAAGTGTAGCAATGTTGCCATCATTTTTGTTGTTGTGGGATTTTTTTCAACATTCACTGAAAATCACTTCTCTCATATTTCCTCTTTATTATTTTCATCACTGTTTAAGAAACGTAACAAAGTCTTATAAAGCATCTAAACCAGCATCATGAAGTGATGTTTAAAGATGGCAGCAAGCTCACAGCATCTCTCAACTCAAGAGCAACATTCAAAGTGCACAGGCTGAAGGAAAGTATTGATTTTATCACATGCAATTACAATACGCCTTTTCATCTGTATCTGTATGTACAATGGGTATCGTTGTTTGTCCCAGCAGTTTACAATACAGAATGTGCACGTCTGTGGGGCTTTTATAAAGATTTCTATTTGCATTGATACGATTGCTTGGATCACAAATTGTTCTAACTTGATTAAAGTCACCAATGATAAAGGTATTCTTGCGCTTACAGTTACCATTATTATCTCTGTTTGCTATCAGATCATCACATCCCCCTTGTGGGATCATGTTGATGATCTGCTGGTTTTCTGAACACGTCCGTTAGTCATGCAGAGCACAGTGCCAGAGAGCGCCACCAGCAGGAACATGGAAGTCTTCATTGTATTTCTATATCGAAAAAGTAAACAGAGTGAATATATAAATCAGTATTATTTCATTTCATTTATTAACTTGTTTATTTTTGTTTCCTAAATGTTAATCGTGCTTAACTATTAAAGTAAAAATACAGATAGATAGGAAACTCTCTGAAAAGTCAAACTGTTTTCAGTGAGTTTATATATTTGCCAGAGGAAAGGTCAGAATCTGCATATCTGACCACTTTGAATCAATTTATATCTAAACAGAAATCAGTAAAAGTTCAAATCAGTTTATCAATATCCTCACTTATGAGGATATTGATATCCGTATAACTGGAGTTATTATAGATTTTCATACATGACATTTGTGAAAAAGGCGAGGGTGTCAGGGTCCCTGTGTCTACCCGGTCGCCTCAGTGTGGCTACATGTGTTTTTTTGTTTTGATTTTGTCCCCGCTCTCTCCCTTCCTCCTTCTCTCACTGCCTGGGCGGAGCTCATCTGTGGGCTCCTGCCCTTGGCCCACGCACCTGGTGACACCTGTGGCTCATCACCCAACAGTGTTCCAGTCCCCTTATAAGATGGCAGCCCTGTATTTCTCGTCGCTGGACCGTTGCCGACTCTCGTCAGTGTTAACCCCAGCTCAGTTCGTTCTCGTGTTTCCCTAGCGATCTTCTTACAGTAACCTTTTGCATCTCTGTGAATAGATTTCCCTGGACCTGCCCCTGTGTTACCTGAGCGATCAAGTGTGTGAGGATTGGAGCGAGCTTTTGTGTTTCTTGTGGAGTGTGAAGAGGAGCGTGGAGCGTGGATGGAGTGAGGACTTTGGAGCGTGTGTGGACTGCAAGTGTCTTTCCCCCCTCCTGTTCGTGTGTGGATTCCCGGAACCCGTCTTTTCCCCACTGTGTAAATAGATCACCTGGTGCTTCTGTAAATAAAAAACCTTTACTGTTCCCTACTCAGAGCCTACGCGTGAGTCCGTTCAGTCCCGTTGTGACAGAGGGTAAGGACGTAAATCGACTGGTAAAGAGGGACTGGTGAAGAGTCTGCAGCCGCAGCACCGATCCATCTGTCCATCTCCTGTTCCCTTCTCTGATCACTCGTGAACAGGACTGCGAGTTTTGTAACTTAATAAAAGCAGTAATTTGTTTGCCAGAGGGCCCCTTCCACGTCACACCCTGTTCTTTCCTTCTTGTCTTATATGAAAATTCACTTTGTGGAGCTTTTTGGGAAATTGTTAAACTTCAGGAAGATTCTGAACATGCCCCATCGTTTAGCCAGCTCTTTGGAGCTGAGCAGGTTCAGGCCTGTTGTTGTAAGTTTTATAAAACGATCTCATTTAAACGGATAATCCAGCTGAAGCTTCAGACAGCCGTCAGACAGTGAAACACTGCCATCTGCTGGACGCGAATAACAAAGACGCTGCTTTGACGGGTGAGGGAGTTTCAACAAGTCTGCAACGACTCAAGCATCAAACTACAGAACTATTCTAGCGGACATGGTGCTCTAATGACTGCTTCATTAACGCAGGTCAGAAAGGATCAAACATATCAATAAATCATAAAACACAAAACGTCTCTTATTGCCCAGGGCTCAGGAAGTGAGTGTGTTCCTTATAGCCCAACACGTTCTCACTCCCAACTCGTCAAACGTGTGACGCATGGTCAGGCTCCCTCTGCTTCACTTATGGACCATATGGACCACCAGGTAAGACCATTTAAACGGACAGCATTTATAGAATGACTATTAAAAGTCTGCGAGTGTCAGTAATGTTAATGTGGTTATGTTAGTAATACACCGAGTGCTAATATAACAGCTTTAAGATGCATTTGTAGATATTATTACGTGTTTTACCGTCTTTATGGTGCTAGCTTAAAGTTACGGTGTAAACGTTAGCTTATATTGGAGGAAAGCTGTTACTGTTTAAACGATGTTAGCACAGAAATATTAGCTTCTGTCATGACTGATGAAGTTACTAGTTAATAAAGTTTCCAGTAAAGTGTTTAATCGCAGCCACAGACTGACAGCAAATATCTCGATTAGCTTCAGTGCATCTGTAATAAATATGTGCAAGTTTCAGTGCTTCGTTTAAACTGTATGATACTTATACTGACCCAGGGTCAGTGTAAAATACAATCCTAGCTGTGTGAACAAAGCCTGGCTGCTTTAATCCTGCATGACAAACCTCAGGATGCAGGTTATTATTACTCTTTCCTGCTGGCACACCTGTCACACCTGAGAGTCAGCTAGAAACTCACAGTGACGTGGACATCATGCAAAGACTGCCAGACTCTGTAATACTGCAAATGATCAGTGACTCAGGTTATCACTAAACTTTAAACGGCACCTCTGTGTCTCTGTGTGCTGAACATCTAGGATTGAGTCAGGCTGCATTGACTGTGGGACTTTAATGTGTTAAAAGCAGGTTGAAGACGGCTCAGAAACATTTGAAGATTAAAATTTAGCATTATGGCTGCTGGTGGTTTGTAAAGCCTCTACTCAGCTGTATTTTTGTTACTAATTTATGTTTGTTGTTGTTTAACACAGATTTCAGAAGAGCAAATATGCTTAATAGTTTAACTAGATTTCATTTGTCAGTGTGGGACTGCTGAGTCACCTGAAGAACTCATTTCATTCATTCTCCACATGATGTTCATTTACAGAAATGTTTCACAGGAACTGATTTCTCCCAAAGGGTGAACTAGTGTGTTTCCATAGATTACCTCTGTATGAATGTACTTCTTAAATGAAGGCAAGTGTTTGTCCTTTTTTGTTCCTCAGGTACAGTACGTGATATCAAGGGCAGGCGGTCATCACTGGGGGTAGACAAGAAGCAGACGTACTTCCAAGAGGGAGCTGCAGTGAGGTCAGAGGTCAGAATCTGAAACAGCTCAGGTTTATATTTTAGAGGTTATAAAAAATCAAAATGTATTATTTAAAGAAACCTTTAAATAATGGTCATAATTATGATTATTATAAGAAATATCAAACATTTAAGTGGATTTTCTGTTACACATATCGTGTTAGCCCTGCAATAAACTGGCAGCCTGTCTTTGTCCTGTATCAGCTGGGATAGGCTTCATCCTCCTGCAACCCTGAATTGGATACATTGTATTCCAATTATGTAATCTGATCATTTACAAACTCAAGGTATCTAATCAAAATGTAAGTGATGCCGCCCTTGACAGACAGGGAGATTTTATTCCTCAAAGACCATCATCCAGTCGAAGTACTAGTTGCCACGTGGTCAGTGTTCTCACAACCATTGATTTTATCTCACAACTTGTTTTCACCAAAGAATTTCAGTAAGTAAATATTCTTCAATCTCTTTTTCCCCCCAGTGTCTGCAGATCAGCATCAGTGTCCACGTGAAGAACCTAGTTATGTTGCCAGTGTCAACCCAACAAAAGGTACTTTACCTTCTTGTATATATTGTGATTCCTTTACTTTTATATTTGTTGTTATAGTTGAGTTAGGCAGGGCTTTTGTGCAGTCCTAAGAAACATACTGCCTAGAGTGTTTTTCACTTTGTGGAAGAGTTTCTTTATTTTTTTTCTGTTAGTGTGTGGAACTGAGGTGCTTCGTCAGGAGCTCCTTCAGTTGTTGGAGGATGGAGAAGAGGACGCAGCCATGACTTGTGAGACGTTGTCTGAGTCAGCTGCTACTCACTGGGCGATCAGAAACATGGTGTCCTTGCTAAAGTGGAAAGAGGCCAGGCCTTGTCTTATAGACAATATGTTAGCTACTCTGGATCCACAGTCACACCGTGTGTGTCAGTGTGGCAAACAAGTAGTTGTGAGGTGTCTGGACTGCCTGCCTCTTCCATTCCTTTGTGCTGACTGTGATATTGCAGTTCACACACGCTTTGTCCTGCACAGCAGAGAGGCAGTAACAGGAGGGTTTTTGCAGCCTTCATCAGAGTTTCACAATCCAATAGGTACGGTTTTTAAGTCTTATGCATTTATTGCTATGTACTATGAGTGTGTGCTGTTATTGTATATTTATTGTGTATCATTTAATTTCCAATTCTTTTTATATATATTGTGTGTTTTTAATGTTAGTTCGGCTGTTGCCTGTGCAAAGACCAGACTGTGTGTGACTGCCCAGCAGGTAACGTTGAGGTTTCACCCGGTGCAATTGTGGCTCTTGTAACCATAAATGGTAAGTTGCTCTTTTGTCACACAGTACATACACAATAGATGTGTTTGCAGGTTTTATTGCAAATTGTACATTGCTACATTGTTTTGAATTACCCTCGGCCCGCAGTATATGTGGGCACCTGTCAAAGGTCATTTGGATTTACCAGACCGCTTTGAAAACAACATGGGAAAAAATGAATGTCTTTGTTGAGCCATGACTGGATTTCTCCTTATCCTTCCTAAAGGCCGTTATAACCTTGCACTGCCAGTGGTGAGCTGCACCAGCTGTGGCCTAATGTGGTCCCCCTCAGTTAAGGACTTCCAGGGTGGTGGATATTGGCCTGGCACCTTAAATTTCTGCACCCTGTTTTCAATGGATGTCTTTCAGTCTTTCTATGACATTAAGAAGCTGCAGCAGGGATGTCACTTAAGGCCTTTGTCAAAGTGCTGGATGAACGAACAGCCCATTTTGGAAGGGTGAGTTTCTAAATTTGTCAAGTTTAAGGAAATTGTGCAAATCAATGTTTATGATGACTGTCCGTGAATATTCTGTTGTTTGTCCTCTACTTAAAAGACTGGCCGAATATCAGCTGATGCCTTCAGTAAAAGTTTCTTGGAGTGGAGTGCTGTAAAGTGTGAGGTGGACAGGATGTGCAAGGAGCCATGCTTTAGCTGCCCTGCCTGCACTCCAGACATGCTCGCCGTCTCAGTTGATGGAAACTGCAAGCTTTATCGCTTTCAATCAAATGCAAGGTACGTTATGCATTGTGTACATAAATCAAATATGGATTTGTACAAAAATTGTATTTTGATGTTTCTTTTCAAACAACTGTCACCGTGTTCGTTCAGCACTTCAGAGCAGGGGAACTTTGAAGGTGTCTTCATTGAGAAAGATGAGGAAGTTGCTGAGTTTGTGAAATACATCCAGAGACACACAAATGATGTAAGATACACATATATATCAGTGCTGTCAGCGTTAATCTTGTTAAAATGACGTTAACGCCATAACCATATACTCATACGTGTGTGTGTGTGGATACATATTTGGATGGGTGGATATTTATTTTGTTTTTCTCTTGGTGTTGTCGTAATACTATTTACTTGACTTTATCTTAATGTGTACTTCATTTTGAGTAGCTCACACTTGGATGTGCGAGGTATACTGCAGCTTGTAGTCTTGGATACGTTTAAGACATTTTGTTATAAGGTTGAATGAATTCAGCAGTCATGTATTGTGACCTCCTTTCTATAGATCAAATGGGGAGGTGCGTTTCAGGATGGGGACGGTTCTACAGTTGGAGAAGAGGTGGAACAAGTAAACAGTTTCCTGTCTAGGGCGGCCATCACAACGAAGTACATGTCTAAAGCAGGTGTGTGTCTGTGTGTGAGATTCCACTCAGTCTCCTGCTCATTCATTCTTATTTGTATACTAACTGAAATGCAGGGCGAACAGACATGCTGAGCCTCCTGGCTTTGGGCTGGAACAAAAGGAAAGTGGAACAACTGGGCCGCACTTTGAGCCAGAGATATCTAAAGGTCATTTTTTCAACACCCATTTTAATGTGTGTGGTAATGGGGGGGAAACACCAGTACTCTAAAAATGTCCATATGAATGACATTTATTAATGTATTCTTAGATCATAAGGATCCTTAGAGAACAAGTGGAGAGCCTGAATGCGAGCAGAAATGAGCTGGGTGTGGATGACGACACACTGCAGCAATGGGCTGAAGGTGAGTCTCAATATAATGCACTCGTGTATAACAACAGGACCCACCATGGCCTCATTAAAGAACTTAGAGTTAAGATCTTTCTGACAGTGTCAACAAACAATGAAAAATAAGCTTGTAAAAGCAGAATTGATGGCAGAGTTGTTGCGTTTGATCAAATTGGATTGGACCTGGGTTGAAGTGATGTCGTACTAGTTGGTTTTATAAAGCTGAACACCAACATACTTGTTATCTCATGATAATGCAGCACATGAAGGCTCCAGATGTCTTATAATGAATATCATCAAGTCAGTGATTACAGAGTCCACTGTAGTTTGGTGACTGTTACTCATCCTGTGTTCTGATTAATATTCCTCTCACTTAGAAACGGATCAAACTGATGGCAGCCTTGGAGCGTTGCAGGCACGAGTAGAGCAGCTTGTCGTCATCATCAGAGTGCGAACACAAAGTCTTTACAGACAAAATGGTGTCACAGTTTCTTTGAAACGGACCGTTTGATGCTCAGTTTGTACAGCTTGTACAGCTACTTTGTAAACAGAATAAAATCAGATCCAGGTTTGTTTAAGCTGGATGTGATTTGTTCTAGCAAACGAATTGATGAGTGTAGATTAAAATGTAAATATATGCATTATGTGAAGGTGTTCCTTTTTATGATTATTTACAGATAGCAACAAGAGGCGACACAGAATTCGCAAGGTCATCTTAGATGAGAAGAAACGCTTGGCGGCTGCTGTTGACGACTACAACAAGGAAACAAGCAACAAAGCAAATCGTATCCAGTGATGCCCTCATGCAGAGCGACGTTTGGCCCTGGCAGAGCACAAGTGAACGTAAGCTCTTGATTTCTAAATATCCTTTTTAAACAAACTCCCAGTATCTGAGCAGCAGTTGAATGTTTTGTTCTTGAATCATAATATGCTGCTATGTTTTCCCATCTGATGTTGTTAAACTGCAGCTGCTGCTGACCTCCGGACAAAGAGAAAGGTCTTTGAGAAGGTGATGGCTGTGAGGCGCCTGAGAGAGGAGGAGATGATCCTTTGCAGGGAGATGCAGCATCACTGGACAGTGTTGCAAATGCGATCTGTGGTGTTGGGGACAATCTCCTCAGACTGTAAGCACATCTTTTATTTATTTATACATTTGGTGATGAATTGATTGAAAATAATAGCAGATGCTAAAGTCTTACTGGATCTTTTACCTATATTTGGGTTGCTAGCTAACACTGCCTTCTCCCTTAAAAAAAGTTTAATTACATGATCCTAACTCCTTGTGTTTATGAGGTGAGTTTTTTTGTCTGTTTGTTTGTTTTACTTATATTTAATAGTTTTGTTGTTTTTACAGCCTCCCTTGTTGGCATGTCGGAGGATGCACAGAAAGGACTCCATAGCCTGGTTTAAAAACAAAGTGAACTGAAAGCTGAAACGCTCAAAGTAAAGGACGTGTACAAGAGAATCCTCAGCCACCAACCACTCCTGGAAATGGACTCAGAGGAGGAGGAGGACGTTTCAGACGATGAGAGTGATTTGAGCACTTCTGATGAAGACTGATTGTGTCATCATTGATGTTATGTTTGCTAGAATAAAAAGTTAATCACATCTGTTTAATGTGATTTTTATAATGTCTGTTTCAGAAATTGCTTATCAACAGACATTTTACATGTTGAGAAGAAAAATGTAATTCCCTTGGTGCAGTTGTTTACCCTGAATCATTCTTTCCCATCTAATTTAATGACTCGTGCACATGTTCAGATACAATAACATAATTGAATTCATGGGATGCTTTCTGGGCTGCTCAAATTACCACAAAATGTAAAAGCACCAGGCAGCACACTCACAAGGACATGTTTTGTTCAGTGTTTTGTTGAAGAAATCAACAAGTACAACTGAGATGTTTGCTGTAGTGGTGTGTTTGTTAAGAAGCATGCCAGCACACTGGTGAACTGACAGTCCCAGAATGCACCCGAGCCAGTGACTCGCCCCAGAACAAATGACATTAATTATCTAGAAAGACAACCGTGATCAAAGACTAAGTAAAAGAGTAGGAAACAAAAGATAAGGAAAGGTACTGTGGGGTAGGAAAGAAAGGCCAGAGCTGTGCAAAATGACCTCCAGCAGGCCACAAATATGCACGTCTGCTCAAACGGTCAGATACTGACTCCATGAGGGTGGTATGAGGGCTCGACGTCCACAGGTGGGGGTTGTGCTTACAGCCCAACACCGTGCAGGATGTTTGGCATTTGCCAGAGAACACCAAGCTTGGCAACTTTGCCACTGGCGGCCTGTGCTCTTCACAGATGAAAGCAAGTTCACACTAAGTACTTGTGACAGAGTCTGGAGACATATTGGAGAACCTTCTGCTGCCTGAAACATCCACCAGCATGATGGTTGGGCAGTGGGTGACTAATGGTGTGGGTGGCATTTCTTTGGGGGACCGCACAGCCCCCCGTGTGCTCGGCAGAGGTAGCCTGACTGCCATTAGGTGCTGAAATTAGATCCTCAGACCCCTTGTGAGACTATATGCTGGTGCGGGTGGCCCCGGGTTCCTCCTAATGCAAGACAGCGCTAGACCTCATGTGGCTGGAGTGTGTCAGCAGTTCCTGCAAGATGAAGGCATTGATGCTGTGGACTGGCCCGCCCATTCCCCAGATCTGAATCCATTTGAGGACATCTGGGACATCATGTCTCACTCCATCCACCAACTGCACCACAGACTGTCCAGGAGTTGGCAGATGCTCTAGTCCTGGAGTCTGGGAGGAGATCCATCAGGAGACCATCTGCCACTTCATCAGGAGCATGCCCAGGTGTTGTAGTGAGGTCATACAGGCATGTGGAGGCCACACAGACTACAGAGCCTCATTTTGACGTGTTTGAAGGACATTACATCAAACTAGATGAATGATTCTGTATTGCACTGATCAAGGAACCAACCCAATAGGAGCTAAAGGCATCCTCTTCACATTACTTAACATAGTGAGTTTATACTATGTTTAATGTGCATTTTCTTCATCAGTCTAGAACATAACATGTTAGCGCTCCCTGGTTCTTTTTGGAGACAGATCCTGAGACAGCAGGCAGCTTTGGAGAACTCATGCCAGCTGTGGTCATTAAGGAAAACTTTGATTTAATATTGATTTCATGACAACTATCCTCAGGCACATATTCCTGGATATATACAATGACACGAGTAGACACTAACCCCCAGCAGTCTGGTGCTATGACAGCATAACTAAGGGCTGACCTGAACCAGCCCCAACTATAAGCTCTATAAAGAAGTGAAGTCTTATGCCAACTCTTAAAAGTCTTGACCATGTCCACCTCCAAAACTCATAATGGACTTTGGAGGTGGACAGCTATCAAGCTCCTCACAGAGGAGCAGCTTGACAGCTAACAGCTCCCAATTTACTTTAGTCCAAATACATGAATTCAAATTGAGGTGATAACTATTTATCAACAGTATGAATGTCTGTTCCCGTCCAACAAAGTTGTTACTACATACCATGTTGAGCAGGGCTTCCACTTGACTTTAACTTCTTTTTCCTGAAAAACATGATATAAACAAACAATTAATTCAGAAAGACATGCAGGTTGCATACAAAAAGGAGCCTACAAACATTTGTGTACTGTTGAATGGCTCAATATATTATACAGTTAGTTTACAAAAATATAAGAACCACTACAATGCTTGTACTGCCAGCATCGAGTGCATGTCAGCAAAGCAACACTGCTTACATTGTGGCTCACAAGCTCCACTCCTTTTCATCAAAACCAAAATTTTATCTACATTCTGTTTTTTACACTTTAAATCCCAGTTAGGTTAAATATTACCAGTAGCTTTTCAGATAAAACAGTAATAAAGTCCTAATGGTTTCATAAATCTTCATATTTTTTTTCATATAAGCATCGGGGACAAGGCTGTCTTGCAACTGTTGAGGTCACTAGTGTGCGCCCTATTTCTTCCAGGATCACTCTTCATTTGTAGGTTTTAGTGGACTCCTACTACTGTGAAGTGGTTTTCATGGGACAGGGGCTTGTATTCCAAGATCTGGGAGATTGTAGAAATGAGCTGTGATGCCCTTCTTGCCATCTTTCCAGAAATATCAGTGATCTGGAAGCTGTTAGGCTGACTTACAGCAGCAGCACTTTCTGCACCTGCAGAAACTCCAGGACACATTTACTAACAGTGTTTGTTGCTGTGTGTGCTGCAGCTGCAGCTTTGAATTTTTTTTGAGAGCTAATATTTTGGCTTTGGTGTCTTGTTATGAAATGTACAAGAGTAAGAGTGTTAGCATGTGTGTCAAAGCTACGTTTGACTGGGAAACTCAAAGCTCAATAACCTGTATCAACAACAATTCACTGCAGCCTGTGTAATATTTGATGCATCATAATTTATTCCAGTCTATCTTGCAAATACATGTTTGCGTTGCAATGTCATGCACAACACACACAACTATTAGAGCCTTAAGATCAAACCTGCGTCATTCTTTTGGTCCACTGCAGTGTAGCAGTCAAACAAGGAGAAGTGAAGTGGCCCCAAATGGCCAGGATAGAGATCAGAGGGTTAATGCGTAAAATGCATAAAAATATTATTGATTACAGGATAATACATTAATGTTAATATCAACAATAAGCTTTTTACTCTGAAGTTACAAGTATAAACAATGCTGTTGCATTTACACTTACATTTTTTACTATAAGTATGGAAACAAGTGAACAGCATTTTATAATAAGTTTAACTGGAATTCTGTACACTGAAAAACAAACAACAGATAAAAAACACAAACAAACAGCCAGTGCCTTCATCTGTCCATTAAATGTCAAACATCGCTTTGACCTGTAGTCTCTGCTCGTCAGCACATGCTTTTAAAAAGAGCTCCATGTCCTCTGCAAACTGAAAAACAAAGAGGAAGAAGTCCCTCTACACAAAAACACTGTGGATGACAGGCCAGGCAAACATCTATTGACCTGTTTGAATGCCTCCTCATCATGTGAGCCTTGAAGTTTTTTTGTAAGAAGACTAAGACCACAGTGAGGACGTTTCATTTTCATGGACTTTCCACAAGCCCCAGTTTCATTTAGCACAGAGGGTGGAGCACATGAATGTTCTACCCAAGATTCAGGAAATGGTTTAGATGCTGGAGACGAGACATGGAGAGGGAGACGAGGCTCCACGGAGAGTTCAGTGGGGAGCAGTCCTGAATGCTGACATGACAATAATTGCCTTGCCATATCCCCACGCTGTATGACTGTCATGTTACAGAAGGGCAGTGAAAGTGCACCGGCACATCATTTTGTCTGTAAGAGAGAAAAAAAGAAAAAACATGTAATTTAAATGTAGTTGTATAGAATGCAGTCAGTTTATCTAACAATCAGATTGTACATATTAACAAAAATATCCAAGCCGTCCTCAATAATGAAAGCAAAATGGTGTGGATCACAAGAGCTGTCAGGAAATGTGGTGAACAGGAAAAATATTTAATGAAAACACTTTTTTCTCTCGCTGATGAATGAACTGAACTGTACAATGTGAAAAATAACTTTTAAGTCAACAAAGACCTGCAGAGGTGCTGAAAAGAAGTGCATATTTATGACTTTAACTATGAGGTATATTTAATACCAACATACCTTTGAAAGGCAAAGCACTTTGAATGTGTCCATTTATATGCTGCTCAATCTTTGCCCTGACAGCAGGGCTGAGAGTGGGGCACAGAGGGCAGTGAAACAGCCAACACGTGGTGCATTCCTGCAATTCTGGCCTGGAGGCAGAACTCCAATTTGATATTTGCATCTAAAACAGAGAGAAAAACAGATAAACACCATATACACATTTAAGTTCAGGTTTTAGCAGAAATAACACGTTACAGTTAGCATGTAAGAGATTTGGGAGAAAATTCTTTACAAAAACATAATTTACAAGAAACTTTTATTTGTGACATACGTATCTATTGACATATAAAAGACAATTGAACAAAGGCTAACTAACATCTGGGCAATAAAACAGAATAAATAGAGAATATTAGTATTTATACATATATAAAACTCTCTGTGACGACCTTTACAATGTTTTTGCAGGTGGAATGAGAGACATGAATAAAGTGCAATATGCAGTAAATGGAACAATGTGCATTGATGTTACAGATCGTGAAAAGTAGTGAAGTGAATTTGTTCATAACAAGCAAAAATCAAATACGTTTGAAACTGACCACTAAATGCTAACCAGAGGTGTCAAAAGTGCACATTCTTACTAAAGTTTAGATGCCTCGGGGGTCTGACCGTTGTTGTAGCGCTAACAGGGGAGGAAGCCAGAGTCCCCTGAGAGGACCCACACAAACACGGGGAGAACATCCAACCTCCACAGAGACTCTCTCTGCACTAAAAGCACAAAATAAAAATCACACCGTCATGTAATTCAAGAAACTGGTCTTAAAAACAGTTAATCTAATGTGTCCACATGGAGCCCGTGTTAAGGTCCGTACTGGGCTTCAGAACATCAAGTGAACAACGTCAGATGGGACCTGGGTGCGTTGTCTCCTGATAGAAAGTGCTGAGGATCAGAAGGACTCAGGGACAACATGATATCTGTCCAGCAGAGGGCGGCATTATTCCAAACGGCTCCATCCTAGAAACATGATGTGGAACAGCTGACCTGTAGATCTGCTCAAGAACAATCGTCACAGTCTGATCACAGTCAGTCCCACGTCTGCCATGTTCTCAGCTTCCTTTAGTACAGGTAGCTTTAATGATCATTTCAAGTGTGGTTGTTTCATGGAAACAGAGAGCAGACTGCAACATCCGTGGCAGCCACCTCTAACACTCTGATGGACGTGTGGACAGCAATGCTGCCTGGAACAGTACCGATGTTTCAGGGCTGATGACGTTTTTGGGTGGGACATCTACATCCTGACATATCAAGGTTACTTTACTTTTACGTAAATTTGCTTTACAGAAAAATAATAGCATTTGTCATCCCTTCACAAACACACACATCGATTTAAACCTGACAGACACATATTTGGAAATTAGACGCGATGAATCAAATCAGAAAAACAGTTATTAGTTATTAAGTTTAGTGACGGCAGCAGGGACAAAGCTGCTTTTATAAGACTTTGTCCTGCATCATTCTCATGATAAAACAGACTCAATGGCCCCAAGATATTTATATGACTGCACTTGCTCAGGTTTGTCCGGATTTCAAACTGTTCTAAAAGTCTTTTGATTCAAATCTGGGGCTGTGTTATTGAAAGCAGCAGAGAAATCGATGAACTGAAGTCCTTTACTCTCTACATGTTTGACAATCAGGTGAAGTAGAATCAAAAGCGCGTCCTCCACTCCTCTATTGGGCTCATGTGCAATCTGCATTGAATCAAGCTGAAGTTCAGTGTCTTCCATAATCACATTTCTGATGATTTGTTCAAAGACTGAGGTGAGGGCAGCAGGCCTGAAGTCGTTTAGAACTTTTGGACGACTAGATTTAGGACCAGGAACCACAACAGCTTCTTTCCCAAGAGAGGGCATGAACGATTTATTCAGAATAACCTAAAATATAGGACTGAGTTCTTGAGCACAAGTGTAGGAGCCATATGAGTTGTTCCTTTTTGTTTTGGATTAAGAGGGTTGGTTTAAATGCACACCTTGTATTGGTGCACGGGTGTGGGGCGTGACTCGTGGGCGTGTTAGGTGATAAATGTGGTTGTACTCACCTGATGAGCAGAAAGGTCGGGTGAGCATGAGGGGAAACCTGTTGACCCCAGCTTGAGTCATTGTGATGCATTTTTGGCTGTAACTTGATGTATGTTTTATGCACTAATTGATGCCATAGGCCGATGTTGTAGTTTGGTGTAGTAATTGGTGTAATTCTTTGTGAGTTGCAGTCATTGTGTTTGTGCAGTCTGTGCATTTGTTTAATAGTTCGATGTGCTGATTTGTATAGTGGACAGTAACACGTGGAATTAAAGGAGCAAATAGTGCAGAAGTGCATCTCATGTGTTTGTTGTTGTCGTCATCAGCGTCCTCATGTTTAGCCTGCTGCGGCCATTTGCTGGAGGAGCCACAACAACTTGTCAACAGAAGAGTTTGTAGGTTTTATTAGATTATTTATATATAGTTTTATTGGTGAGAGTTTGATGCTTCGCTGTTGCCTTTTAGAGTAAGCCTGTGGCTTCACACAGCTGTTTCAATCAGGAGTCTTATTCCCCTGTTAGGTTTCAGCAGTTTCACCTGCATTAGGCGTTGTACTGATTTGCTTTCTATTGTGCATCAGGCGGCTGAAGCCATTGGCTTGGGAGTACCGCCGCAGTTTGTGTTTAAGACAGTTTGTCTTCCTCACAGCTGACGGTATGGAGGTACATAAATACCCATCGCCAGTATGTACGGAAGACTAGGCTGAGTTAGTTAGGTTTAACAGGCAGATTAGTGGGGATGTTACTCCTGTTAATTGTGTGTGTCCAAGGTTTATTGAAAGGAACGTCATTAATTTGATGTGTTGGAATGAAGCTCTGTGGCATAGGTGCAGTTCAGCGTTTGGATTTTGTAATGTTTGAGTTATGAGTTATGTGAGTTATGCAAACAACAAAGTTTTTTGCAGCTGTTCACCTAAAAATGCAGCCAAGACGTTTTTAAAATAAACATTTCAAACTATTTACAGAACAATCAGCTGTTCGGCATCAAATCTGATGCCACACAAATTATTTGTGCCACTGCAAAAAATAATTTCTGTCCACTATGAGATAAAGGAGAACAACAGCCTGATACCTGCAGGCCTGACAACAGCAGATGTATCACTCCACATCAGCCACGCCGCTTTGCTAGCTAAAACACATAAGGACGCTGTCATAGCCTGTCAACCATGTTGATTAGCTGCGTATATACACGAATGTGAATCGCATCATTGGCTGGACTATGGGATAAGGTGGCATCATTCTAATCGCATACAGGAGCAGCCGGACACTTACTGACTATTAACTACTCGATTTAAATCAAGACGCAACCTCTCGCGCTCTCTCTCTCTCTCACACACACACACACACACACACACACACACACACACACACACACTTTCTAACAGCCATCTTCAAGATAAAACAAATCAAGCTCCAATAACTAGTGAAAAATGTAAAAACTCTCCAAGACATCTGGATTAACGTTAAATCCTAATAACTGTGAACTCTTTGCCATAAATGATAAACTGTAAGATTCCTGTTAAATCAGAAATAAGATATTTGGAAATTCATCTCACAAAGGACCAAAAAGTAAATCGGTCGTTGAACGTGGAGAAGAAACTAAAAGAATTCAAGACCAAACTGAACTCTGGGCTTTTGTCACGGTTCTGGGTCATTTTGACCCAGCATTTTCAGTTCTTATATTACTTTGTATTATGGTTTGTATCCCGATGCTTTTGTTTATTGGTATTCTATGTTTCTGTTATTCTTAGTGAGGGATTAGTTCTTAGGTTGTGTCTCGTGTTTAGTATAGGTTCAGTGTCAAGTCTGCGTCTGTTTCTTGTTTCCTGTTTTATTGTGAAGGGTTGTCTCATGTCAGTGGCTGTATCCCAATTCAGGGTCTGCAGCCTTAAAGTACGCATTTCAAGGCCGATTACGTCCCAATTCAAAGGCTGCTCCAAATGCGGCCGTGAAATGCGTCCTTCATTTCCCTGAATTTTAAGGCTGTGGCAGTGTAGACTTCGTGGCCCAACATATCCCAGAATGCATAGCGCGGCAGTGGGTGTGGATAATTTAGCCGAAAAATGGCATTAAAACGGATCTCCAATGTGCACTGGACGACAGGAGGGGGAAATCCTTGTGAAAGTGGCCAAAAGACACGAAAAAGGTTACGGCAAAAACAACTAATCATCCGTGTGGATACTAACTCACTCGCCTGGCTAGTGCGCTGCAGAGAGGACGTGAGTAACATCAGTTCTTTTAAGTGAAGGATGTTTTTGAAAATACTGAGAAAATGTCAGGAGGCGTTGGACAAATGGACATTTTTGATAATGGCAAAGAGGATTGAACAACATATGTGGTGAGAGATGAACAATATTGTCTGGCTAACAAAATAGAGGATGAGAGGAAAGTTGCTGTGTTCCTGAGTGTCATGGGAGGAAAAACATACAACTTGTTGCGCAGCATCAAACAAAAACTAAATGTGCAAAAGAGACCGAAAGCTGCATGAAGTAACTGAGAAAGACTCAAATGATTCTCAGGAGGATTTGGCATGCCTGGAGCTGTACACAATGCAAGAGAAAGACAATGATGCAATATGGCTCACACCAAAAATACAAGAGGTTGAGTTACAGATGGAACTGGACACTGGGTCTGCCCTCTCACTGATCTTATATGAAGATTACAGAGACAAATTCCCCAATCTGAAACTGAAACACACCTCGGTGAAACTGAAAACATACACAGGTGAAAGAATAACTCCTCTGGGAAAAGTGAAAGTGGAATATGAGAAAAAGAAACGCAACCTGGAACTTTATGTCAATGAGACTGGAATGAGGCCTGAGTGCACATTCTGTGGATGAAAGACTGAAACAGAAACTTAATAACCGTGCCCAGGTGATCAAAGATGGAATCAGCACCCTGAAAATATTAAAGCACAGATCATACTGGAGGACAATGCAAAACCAAGATTTCACAAAGCACGTCCTGTACCTTATGCTTTATGCCCCAAAGTCGAAGCAGAGCTCCAGCGCTTGGAAGAGCAAGGAATACTCACCAAGGTGGAATGGTCAGATTGGGCTACACCAATAGTGTCAGTAAGCAAGAAAGCAAGTGACAGAGTGCAGATCTGTGGTGATTTTAAGGTTTCAGTGAACCCAGTTCTCCACATAGATCAGTACCCACTTCCGCGGATAGAAGACATATTCACAGCAGTCGCAGGTGGCAAACACTTTTCAAAAACTGACCTTGCCCAGGCTTATCTCCAGTTGGAAGTAGAAGAGACATCCAGGAAATATGTGGTGATAAACACTCACAAAGGCCTATATCAGTACAACAGGCTGGTATTTGGTATCGCCAGTGTCCCAGCAGTATGGCAACGTGCCATGGATCAGGTCCTACAAGGCATTCCAGGAACAGTGTTTTCTGGATGACATAATAGTCACTGGTGTTGATGAGGAGACTCATCTGGCTAACCTAACAGCAGTCCTGGCCAGGCTAGAAAAATATGGATTGAGAGCAAACAAAAACAAATGTGAGTTCTTCAAGGATGCCATTGAGTATTGTGGACACAAGATCGACAGACATGGGCTCCACAAAACCGAGGACAAAGTTGAAGCAGTCCTGAAGGCACCAGACACTAAAAATGTGAGTCAGCTACGTTCATTCTTGGGCTTAATTAATTATTACCACAAGTTTCTACCAAACCTTTCAACAGTCCTGCACCCGCTGAACTCTCTGCTGCAACAAAATGTCGAATGGAAGTGGACAAAAAACTATGAAGAGGCATTTAATTTAGTTAAGTTAAACAGCTCATTACATCAGAGGAGGTTCTGACACACTTTGACCCCAAGCTACCACTTCGCCTCGCCTGTGATGCCTCACCATATGGCATTGGTGCCGTGCTATCTCACAAAATGCCTGATCGATCCGAACGACTACTTGCCTTTGCCTCAAGGTCCCTAAATGCAGCCGAGCGCAACTATACGCAGATAGACAGAGAAACACTCAGTCTAGTGTGGGGAGTGAAGAAGTTTAATCAGTATTTATATGGACGACACTTCACCCTGATCACAGACCACCGACCGCTGGTGTCCATCTTTAACCCTCAGAAAGGTATTCCAACCATGGCTTGCGTACGCTTGCTTGGGCTTTGTTCCTGGGTGCACACACCTACACCATTGAGTTCAAAGGGACAAAGCTACATGGAAATGCAGATGGACTTTCACGTCTTCCACACATGCAACCCACCGAAGAAATGACTGATCCAGCTACTGTGTTTCATGTTAAACAAATGGAACCCCTACCTGTCACAAGTGCTCAGGTGAAAAGAGAAACGAGCCAAAACACAATCTTGTCAAACGATCTTACTGTGAATGGTTGGCCGTCCTGTAGTGACACTCAGTTCTCTGCGTACTCCACCCGCAAAGACCAACTATCCGTTTGCCAAGGATGTGTCATGTGGGGAACTCGTGTCATCCTGCCACCCAAACTACGTACAAAGGTACTGGACTCACTGCACGATGGACATTTGGGTGTTAAGATGAAAGGTCTTGCTAGAAGCTATGTTTGGTGGCCAGGCACTGATTGTGAAATGGAGAATATGGCTAAATCCTGCATTGTTTGCCAGCAGACGCTGCGCCAGCCTCAAACAGCACCTGTACACGCGTGGGAGTGGCCATCTGCTCCATGGCAACGCATTCATATAGACTATGCTGGCCCATTTATGGACCAAATGTTCCTGGTTGTGGTTGATGCCCACTCAAAGTGGCCAGAAATCTTCCCCGTAAAGCAAGCAACAGCTGCCAGCACGATCAATAGTCTTTGGTCACCGTTTGCACGCACAGGTCCGCCACAACAGCTCGTAAGTGACAATGGTCATCAGTTTACTGGAGAGGAGTTCCAGTGTTTCCTTAGGAGTAACGGCATACGACATATCACTTCAGCTCCCCATCATCCTGCAACAAAGCTGAACCAGCCAGTCGCACAGAGGGGAAACCGCTACAACAGAAAATTGACAATTTTTTTACTGTCTTACCACTCATGCAACAACTGGACACACACCTGCAATGCTCTTCATGGGATGAAATCTGAGATCACATCTAGATTTGCTGAAACCAGACATTCGCAAGGATGTCCAAGATAAACAGTCTTCCATGGTGGAAGCAACAAGAAACAAAACCAGGTTCGTCAATGTTGGACAAAAAGTTCTCGCCAGAGACTACAGAGACCCAAGTAAGAAAAGGCATTCTGGCACGATTCGTTCACGGACCGGACCGCTGATATACACCATAAATGTTGGAGCCAACTTAGTCTGGCGTAAACATGTTGATCAGATTCTAGATGCAGAATGTCACGTAGTTCCAGAGCAACCCGAGAGGACACATCTACACTTCAAGATTCAGAAGAGTTTGCCCTCGCTTCACCACCTGAGGTTCAGGGTTTACGTGAAACCACCAATGTTCAAACACCTGAACTTTCCACACAGAGCACTATGGACTCTGACCAAACAGGCAGACGTTACCCTGAGAGAAATCGCAGAGCACCTCAGAGACTGAACTTATAGGTTTCCAGTTCATTTTGTAAGGAAAGCGGTTAAAATGTTTAAGAGGAAACAACCTACCTCTATGTTGTAAATCACTGAGTAGGTGTCATATTTCAGTTTAAGTACAATTATTGGGTTACGGCATTTACCTGAAAATATCTCGATTGTTTGATACTTAATGTGTTCATCAAAGCTGGATGGGAGGAGCTGTGATGTATTTAGTAAAATCAGTTTATATTTTGTGGTAAAGTAGAGAACACCAAGCGTGGTGCATGTGCGCATTGATATGCCTGTGCCGTTCCACAACATGGTTAATAAAGTAAGTTACTAACAACCAAAAATGTGTTGTTACTTTACCAGTTAAGTTATAAAAGAGAACATAACAAACTGGTTGAGATCCTGGATTAAAGAGGGAATGGGAAGGGAAGAGGAGTACAGAGGACTGATTGGTCGGTTCATGAGGAGAATCACCTGAAACTGAATGTGGCCAAAACAAAGGTGCTGGTGGTGGACTAATTGTAATTTAAAATGTGAAAATTTTAGCTGTCCTCCATCATTCTCCCTGAGGAGTCGAGTTACGGTGACTTTGTATCTTCTACAAGAGACGCACAAGAGCAAGTTTAAAAAAAAACTGTAGAGGAAAATATGGCAAAGTCCCAAGACTTACAAAAGGAAGCTTATGCTAGACGAGTCCAGAAGTACAGAAACCTTGTGTACAGCGTTGGAGATGAAGTTCTTCTCTTGAACATGAAACGTGGAAGGAAGGGAGGAAGACTTGATCCAGATTTTTCAGGACCCTACACAATTCAAGACATCGCTGGCAAATGTGTGAGATTAAAAAACACAGAAGGAGCAACTTTAAGAAATCACTACAGCATTGACCATATCAAGCCGTACAGAAGAAGCCACCATGTAAATATCAGTGACAAGTAAAAATACCCAACTCGCAGTCAGACAGTGAACAGCAGCACAGACCTGAAGATGCCTCCCTGCCATCCTACTGCTAACCCTCAGTGCCAGCAAAGTCCAGAGGATTCATTATGCACCCAAAACGGCTGACACAAGGAGTTTAATTGTGTTCCAGGACCAGAAACGCGTGAACAAGAACTTCCCTCCCGGAAACAAAGCTTAGAAAATGAAGGTGACATAGTGAACAACTCTTTTTGACCAGTTGGTCATTTGTTGCCAGTTTGGCGTTGCAACTTAATTGACTGTTGCATGACTTTGTTTGCATTTTGCAGTCTTCAACTCATATTAGATGTAAAGAAACATGCACTGAGCTTGTGGAAGTCTGGAAATGGATCTGCCTGTCAGTAATTTTCTATTTTGCCCACCCGCTGTACCTTTCCTATTTCTCTGCGTGTAAATGCATGCCTATTGTATTGACTTTTTTCCTGTTGTGGCCCGTCGGCCTTTACCAAGCGTATCCACTAGAAATCTCATGCATGCCTAAGCTAACTTATCATATTTTTCTTTTAGTAAAGAGGCTATGGCGTGCAAAGGATACTGGGCGCTTGGAGGCAGCTGTTGGACCATACAAGTTATTGGATTCCTCTTTTCGAACACTGCAGGGGTCACGGTGGCTTTCTGATGAGGTAAGAGAACTTATCATTGTTGATTCTGATTTCGAGGTTCTGCTCCTTCTGAAGCATTTGCAGTGCAGAGACCATTAATAGTTTAAAATGTGCGAGTAGGTCGGGGGGTTTGTATAGCAAAACTCTGATAAGGTTTCACCCATTCACTTCAATAGGAAAAAATGTTATCAACCACAACACAGATGTTGTGACATCATAATACCCAGTTCCAGTATATGCAGAAAGAACCTTTATCAGCAATTCTATTCCTTTAGATGTTTTTGTGTACAGCACTCAAGCAGTTACTTCAAAAATTGTTGCTGTTGTTGTATAAACTCAGATTTTTCAAAACAGGTCATTGATGCATATCTGCACCGTGTTATTGAGAGACGAAAGGAAAGTAAGAAATGTCATTTACCTACTAATTTTGAAATAAAAAAAAAACCCTATTTACTGTTCTATAACATTTTTCTATACTTGTGCAGAATGCTGCACACCTGCTCTGTTCAGTAGTTGCAAGCTCGTTGTTTTCTGGGCAGTTCAGATGCCTCAACAAGGTATGTTGAAAGCTCAGAAGTGGTCCAAACAGTTGACTCCTTTCTGTTGCTGAGGAAAGAGTTCGGTTCCTTTAAAGAAGACTATATTTGAAAACACCCTGAGACGCATGGTACCTAAGTAAATCCAAATTACTCTGCACTTCCAATCCCACAGATGAAGTTCCCAGTTGAAGACCTGGCTGTGCCCTGTGAACTTTGGTACACACTGGATTCTTGTGGTATGTGTTCATTTTGTTATTAATTTGTGTAATTTGTTGTGAAGCAGTTTCTTGCACAAAGTGTTATTTTTAAATAAGTTTTCAGTGGCACAAACAATTGTAATTTTTAATTTAACTTTTTCTTTAGATTGTCAACATTTCTGCACAGAAAATACTGCTCATAGACCCCATGGGAATGAAGGTGTTTATGACAGGAAAATTCTGCGCAACTGGAGGTATGTATGATACTGAGGTGTTATTCTTAGATTAAAAAAAAAAATCTTGTTTCATTACAAACACTTTTGTTCAACTAGGAATTTTCTGAGGATGAGAGGGCATGAAGACACCATGGAGTGGCAGTTACAGACTATGCAACACAACAAGCGACAGGATTCCAGCAGTTGTGGAGTTTTACTGTTAAAGGTAACCCGTATTCAAATGATTCAGTTTCTTGTTAGCTAGAATTAAGACTTTAAGTGAATTTAAGTGAAGTGAAAGTTATTTCGGTCAACAACAACAAAGATGATCATTTTACATAGAAGTACTTAATCATACAGTAACTGAAAAAGGAATAGGCTGAAGCCTTGTGGCTTATAATTATCCTATCCTTTACCTAATTAAGACTTTACATTCTAATTATGATCAATCTCACAGTTTGCAGAACACTACCTTGATTTTGGAGAGGTCAGTGAGGTGTCAACCACTACAGAGCCAGTTGTGCTGGAGCGAATGCAGATAGCTTGCACCCTACTTGAAAATCGAGGTAAGTCCAGTAAAGTCCTTATCACGTTAGTGCGTACTTCCAATTTAAATAGTGCTTTTCAAACAGCACAGTACAAATAGTGCTCTTCAAACACTTTCAGATAAGACCCTTCTCAAAGTCTAATTTAGACTAATTTTCCAGGAAGTATATTTGGAAAAAATGTACTATTATTTTTTAATTATTCAATAAATAATGTTTGATTAAAACCTAACTATGATTGTGTTTCAGGGAACGCTGAGGACTACTGCATTGTTTGCTCCATGTTAGATGCTAACGCTGACCGCAGCATGATTGAAATGGTAAAACAAAACAAAACAAAAGAAACACATAAGTCTTAGTATCATTACTTGCCAATCATAATTAAAATGTTGAGTAATAGTATTCACCAAACAGAATATGAGCCATTTATTTTTCCTTTCCAGGTGCAGTGTGAATCTTGCCAAAGATGGGCACATTTTGAATGTGAAAAATATAAAGAGAGCAACCAAGAATATAAATGCCAAAAATGTAGCCAGAGTCAGACAGAGACTGTGCAGAGACTGTAGAAGGACAGAGCAGCAGCAGAGCAGTCCAGATACACTGATGATCCTCTGTCAGATCCAGAGGGACACACAGGGATGATGCTGGACTCTACATTGTGTCTGACAGTGGAGCTGTTCTCAGAGCAGTTCACTCTGCAGCACTGACAGTCATCTGCACTTCTTCTCATTCCTCTGTCAGTCACTGCTGGATGAAGCTCTCCTCTCCACTTCCCAGTAACATGGCCCAGTCAGAGCGTCTCTACACACAAGCTGCTGCTGCTTCAACCTCTCTGGATCATCAGGACACAGCTCCTCCTCTCTCAGCACACACACCGTCCTGTTTACCATCATCACCTCCACCTGCAGAGAGAAGAAGGAAGAACGGAGGAGATAAACGAGTGTTTCCAGAGACTCTTCATCAGCTGTCAGTCAGTGATGCAGCACATCCAGTATAAAGAGCAGCAGGGACTTCAGTGCTGGGACTGTACTAGGACTCATTGTTGCTTCACTTTTTCTAATCTTTGGATTTTTATTGAAGTTGATGAAAATGTTTTTCCCTCCTAGTTTGAGTTTGGACTTTCATTCATTAGAAGAACCTTGGTGTGTCCACTCTGAGCTCTGTAGGAACCCCAACAACAAGCCCAACAATCCAGATGGACGGTTCCAGCTGTTAACTGGAGGAATTCCATCCAAACATCTGCTCTCACTAAATTCTTCCTCACCTACAGACTGTGTTCTTCACTGCTTTAAACTTGGAAATGAATGCAGTCATTGGTCTGCGTGCTGCTTTGTTCAGAGAGCTGATTGGCTGTTGACAGCGTTTGATCAGAGCGTGTCAGCCGTTACTATGGTGACCATAAAGGTCAGAAACAGGAAGTGTTTGTGTCCAATCCTGAAGCCTGTCACCATTCTCCTCTCACAGCTTCACTGAGAAGCTGCAGCTTTACAGGAAACACTGGATCTTTGTTTCATACTGACTGTGTTTAGTACAGTACTGCTGACAGCACCACCCACTCACTCCATCACTCTACTGACCCCAGAGTCTCCAGTCTGTAGTCTGGACTCTGCTGAAGATCAGACAGCTGCTTCACATCTGGATGCTTCAGGTTGTTTCCCCACAGGTTCAGCTCTCTCAGATGGGAGGGGTTGGACTTCAGTGCTGCTGCCAGATAATCACAGCTGATCTTTGACAAACCACAGTCCCATAATCTGTATAAAGAATGAAAGATGTAAGTTTATTAGACAAAGTGTGAGCTTGAAATCATTCAGTGTTTCATCATCTGTTCAGAGCTGAAGAAGGTTCAGAATGTAGAAGTTTAGAAAATGGAAACTCCAAACAGCTGAAGCCAACAGGAAGCAGCTTCAAACAGGAAACTGTGCAGAGTTTCAGACTATATGTCCTGATGCAGCCAGTTGGATTTTGGAGATTTGAATCTCTGTTCTGTGACTAAGTCCTTGAATCATTTCTTCCAGTTGGTCCAACAAGACAGACTAAGTGTTGGACATGTGTTGTGGCTCCATTAGGGGAGCTTCTAAATGTGATGTGATGGCCCCTCTGGGTCTGTCAGGTCACAGCACTGAAGAGAGCTCAAACTGGGCACACAGTTGTTCCAGTCTGGACCAAAGACTCTATACTGGGACTGAGGGACTGCTTTGACTGCACCCACTGGGACTTTTTAAAGGCTCATGTTCTCACTTAGATCATCGATTTCTACTTACATTTCTTTCTGGGAAAAATGGGGATTACTTTGGAAACAGGAAGTATTTTCCCCAATAAGCAGCCCTGGATTAGTAAATCACTCCAACATGTTCTCAGGCAGAAGAAGCTGTCTTGTTATGAGGGAGAGAAGAAAAAGATGGAGGCACAGAAACTTGTTGAAAGAGAGATAAAGCAGCTAAAATCAGGTGTAAAAGTAAAGCAGAGGATGAGCTGAATAAAGGACACTCAAGGCTGGCTTGGAAAGGAATGAAGTCCATGGTGGGGATGCAGAACAAGGAGCAAAGATGAATGTGATGCTGAATCAGCAGAAGACTTGGACTCATTTGATTCCAGCTTTGATATCATTGATTTCAATGAAGAGCTTTGTGATTGTAGCAAAGGGCTGGTAGCTCTGAGAGTCCCACTGATGAGGTGTTTGTGTGGAAATCTCTTAGTGGGACCAAAGAGAGAAAAAGCCCTGGTCCTGATGCTGTGGGAGGGAAATGATTGAAGTGTGCTGTGAGGAACTGACTGGGAGATTTTCACACATTTTCCAGTCCTCCTTGGAACAACAGGAAGTTCCCAGCATATGGAAACAAAGGTTAAGTGTCCTATGGCACTCAGTGATGATGGTGCTGTGGCCCCACCACCTCCACCTCTTTGTAAAGGAACTAACTGTCATCTGAAGCTTCAAATGGAACTAAGACTTCCTCCACTAGGTGGCAGTGTCTGATGAGAAAGTGTTAGTGGAGCTGGCCTGGAGTCAGAAACAGGAAGATGCAGGATTTGGGCTGAAATGGGGAAAAGTGGTTGGCACTAGTGCCTTAAAGCAAGAAGGTTGTAGGTTGAAGCTTGTTGGCCTTTCTGTGGAGGTTGGATGTTCTCCCACAGTCCAATGAAATGCTGCTTAGGTTCATTGGTGCTTCTAAATTGGCTGTAGGTGTGGATGTGAGAGAGTGCTTCTCTGTCTCTCTCTGTTGGCCCTGTGATGGACTGCTCACCTGTGCAGGTGGACCACGCCTCTTGCCCTATGACAGCTAGGGCACAGGCTGCAGCCCTGTGAGCCTAAGCTGAATAAACAGTTAGCAAAAATGATCCATAGATGGCCTGAAATCCCCCAGTTAGCAGTTTGGTAGATAGCTATGACATGCTAATCCCATCCAGCAGCTGTATTCTACCTGTAAGATGATCCCTGCTGAGCCAAAGCACTTTTTCATATACAAATTACAACCTTTAATAGAAACCTATTGGTCAGCATCTTATTAGCCTGCTGTTAGCTTAATTCCACAGAAAACTGAGAGAAACTAACAGAGTTGATAAAGAATAAAGAGAAATGTGCTGATTTAAAGCCTTTGAAGTGCTTCAGATGATCTCTGTCCACTTCTGTCCACTCATTCATTCATGTAAGCTTTCTAATGCAGCTTTGATCTTCACAGTCTGCTTCATGAAACTCATTCTAACCCTGAATGTCAGAGTGTTCCTCCTTCTCTTTCCCATCATTCATGCTGGCAGTGGAGGAGATTTGGATGTTGGACTGTGTTTTGGATGATGTGTGTATGTTTGTGTTGGACTGCTGTCTGTAAAGCAAACGCACATTTTGCTTTGGATTTCAGTGTCAGACAGACTTTAAGGTGGAATGAAGAGTTGGAGAGTTTCACAGTGAATTATCCAGTGGAGGATTTTTCTTCTTCTTTGAAGGTTTGAAATGTGAACATTGTTCTGCTGCAGTCAATGGACTAAACCAGAGAAGAAGAAAACAGACTTTACCATGAAGATCCTCAGTGTGGATCAGTATAATATCAGCCTGATGTCTGCAGTTTAGTGTCAGCACAACTTTCACATCATATTCATCTCAGCACAACTAAAACATGCTGACTGACCTCAGAGTTTCAAGTCCACATCCTGGACTCTCCAGGAAACCACACAGATGCTTCACTCCTGAATCCTGCAGCTTGTAGTTGATGCTCAGGTCCAGCTGTCTCAGATGGGAGGGGTTGGACTTCAGTGCTGCTGCCAGATAATCACAGCTGATCTCTGACAAACCACAGAGACTCAATCTGTATAAAGAATGAAAGATGTAAGTTTATTAGACAAACTGTGAGCTTGAAATCATTCAGTGTTTCATCATCTGTTCAGAGCTGAAGAAGGTTCAGAATGTAGAAGTTTAGAAAATAGAAACTCCAAACAGCTGACAGAGTTCATACGCCTTTGTCAGGGTCAAATTCAAGCAAGACCATGTGAAAATTAAAACACATCATCCTAGGTGAACTTAAACACCTTTGTTCCCCTTTTGTTAAGACATAGAAAAGTACACCACACAAAAATACTGCAAAAGGAAACGGTCGCCTTATATACATAGTGTATAAACTCAAAATGCACATTTCACTTCAAATTAAGATTAAGGCTTTGAACAGATCACATAGTTCAGTTCAACATATAAGACTTTAAGAATGCACAAGCATCTACTTAAAATCTATTTAATTTATCATCCATGATATTATTTTGTACAATTCCAATGTATTTTGTTCATCTCCCTTAAATAAACAGGCAGTCTTAAAGTATGAAATATTCATATACAAACACATATAAATGTGTGTACTGTCTCAGTGGCTGATAGTACCCCACAGGCCTCAGTGTGAGCTTGAAGACATTTATAATGTTTAAGTAGTTTAATGTGCAGGTGCTGACGATAAACACATTTTGAATGAAAGCCGGGGAACTTTGGTAGCACAGAAACAAGTGGCTATTCTTTGTGACTATATGGATCACTCACAATACCATTATTTTACACAAAGGCACCAAATTAATACTCAAAAAAGCTGCAGCAATACACACAAATATAAACAGTACTTGGTGACAACTTTGCTTTTAGCCTTTAACCCTTCTTGACTACTTTTGATGTGGCCTCTATATTTTACCTTATACGTTATATGGTACTATTTACCAAAAAATGCAGCCAAGGCTCAGACGTTTTTCATATAATCATTTCAAACTATTTACAGAACAATCAGGTGTCAAACAATAGTTTGTGTCACTCTAACACATATGAGAACAGCACAGGGATAAACCTGCAGGTCTGACAGCAGGTGTGTCACTCAGCGTTTACACTGCAATCTGCCTTTGTTGGCTTTAAGGCAGCAACTGTGACGATCACTAGTAGAACTGACACACAAAACAAAACAACAGCTACACACTAAATACACAAGACAACAAACTAACTTGAGACCAAACACGGTAAACGTCACAAATCTCTCACGTATCAAAACTCTCTCTCTCTTTCGCTCACTCGCTCTCTCTTGCCGGTCACTCCTAAAACTTCCCCCTTTTGCTAAACAACCAAATGTCATGTTTCCATATCATTTTTGATTGGTCGACATGGTACATTTTCCCACCTATAGGGCTTTGGAGCGTGATGTCACGGGAGATGGGCCATGCCCCCTTCCGCCATGACAGTAGGCCAGCCAAAGGATACCATTTCAGCTATGGATCGTACGTGTTGTGTTGTCGGTTGCAACGTTAGATCACACGATCGTGAAGGCAAGAAGCTGGATAACGGGCTCTCTTTTCATCGTTTTCCATCCTGGAGGCAACGTGAGGGATCCCATGTATCCGATATTACTAAACAAAGACGTCAGGCTTGGATTGCAGCGGTGAGACGAGCGGATATCGAGTTCTCTGCAATCCCCAGCTTTTTGTTGGTTTGCTCACGGCATTTTCTTTCCGGTGAGTTCTAAATTAATTCATATCACTCTTGAAAGGCTTTTAGTGTTATTTTCAATGTGCTGAGGTCATAGATAATGAGATAAAACATGCTAATGTGTGATGCTGCAGAACCACATCATGTCGACTGAGTAGCTTATGATTTGGCATTATTGCAGGCAAACCAACAGGAAGCAGCTTCAAACAAACACAACAAGAGAAAAAACTCTGAATGTTTCACATTAAAGTCGTACATTTATCATAAAAACAGGACAAAGACTTGAAAAAGTCGTGTTTTTCCTTCCAGGAACCACAAGGCTTCACTTTTAAAGGTGAAGTGTGAAAGAAATGGACATATTTGAAGTCCAACACCTTTTTCCAGTCACATTATTAAAGCAGACAAACTACAAGCTCATTTTCATTCCAACAAGTCATCTTCTGACCTGGACTAACAACACTGGTCTCTATGTGCAGCTGGCTGTGAGACCAGTGCTCAGGGAGCGTCTACAAAGTGCAACACTGAAAGAACATCACACACTCATTTGCTTCCATCATCCAACCTGAAGAGGAAACAGAGACGGCTCCCCTTCAAAGTAAAAGCTGCTCCTTTTGGACACAGTATCAAAGAAAGTCTACAGTATAACATAGAAAAGACAGAACAAAGTTTTGGTTGTTTTTAAATTGTGCAGAAATGAAACTACACTAAGCTCAATTATGTGACAGACATTTCATCCCATGTCAGTTTGGCCTCATCCTGGGCCGGATTATCCAGCACACACTCTGACCACAGGCCCAGGGGCCACGCACAGCTGGGCTCCATCCAAGAGACAGGAAACAAACCAACACAATAATAAAAAGCACCATGTGATCTTCTTACATCTTCAAGACAAACATAGTAAAAACATGAGCACATTTGTTTCCTGATAAAATGATGTGACAGGTAGAACAGAGTAAAGTGGTGGTGTTACAGCCTTTCTCCCCTCTGCTGCCGAGGCTGTTAGTCTCTCCCAAACTCAGCTACAGGACTTCCAAATGAATGAAAGCAGCAGAAGTGGCTTTACAAATGAAAGAGGAAGAGGAGAAGAAGAGGAGAGGGAGGCCACCCTGACCATCACTCCAGCTGAAAACATCACACTTCCATTAAAGTTGGTGAGGAAATGTTGAGCAGGATGAGCTGCTGGCTAATCTGGAGGCTGTAGCAGCAGCTCACAGTCACAGTGGATTTCCACTCATGAAAAAGCTCTGGCTGCTTCATTTCTCATCTCATATCAGAGACTTTAAAGCTTCACTGAAGCTGTACTGTGATGCTTCCATATTCCAGTGAGGCCTCCATAATGATTTCAGCTGTTCTGTACACACACTGTGTGCCCTGTATGGCTCAAAGTCTCTGCAGCCTGTTTTTATCTGCTATCATCAGATCTTCATCATCCTCATTCACATCCCTCACACACTCTACAGCCTCATCAGCACTGACTTCATCTTCACTGACTGATGGAGCACAACATGAACCTGTGGAGGCTGAAACACTGTCCTGTCAAACATCTCCCCGTCACCACTCCACTTCTGTCAGCCTTTAAATGAACCCTGCTCAAGTCTGTCACTTCTGTTTGGAGCCAAAAGGAAAAACTCTTGTTCAGTCGTTTGGAAAGACAACATTTCTGAAAGCACTCAAACTTCTTCACATTTGTCTTCAGACACATCCTGAACATTTAGGAACTAAAGAAAGTTTCAAACACCAAAGACCTGAAATATAGAAAAACAACAACAGCTGCAGTCAGTGAACTCACCTCAGAGTCTCCAGTCGACAGTTTGGACTCTCCAGTCCAGCACACAGAAGCTTCACACCTGAATCCTGGAGGTTGTAGTTGTCACTCATGTCCAGCTGTGTCAGATGGGAGGGGTTGGACTTCAGAGCTGAGGCCACAACTTCACAGTGAGACTCTGAGAGTCCACACTGAGTCAGTCTGTGATGATAGAAAATATAAAATGTGTTATTATAAAAGCAGAAAATCTGCATTATAAACACAGACTGAATGTATATGAAGACAAAACAGAGTGAGGTCATAATCTGATGAATCTGCTCTTCACATCTGTGCTTCAGCTCCTCTTACTGTGTTTGACATGACACAACGATTGAGTCTCTCTCAGACCTGCAGACTTTTAATGAGAATCTTTGTTTGGCTTTAATCTGCTTTTGGCTTTCATGGATGATTTGAGTGATTTCCAGCAGGACACTTAAACATGTCAGTGGACGTCCTAAAGAACATATTCACTGATATGAAACGTGTCATTGAACAGGATTAATATCAGTGGAAACATGGTGGAAACAGCTGTGACTGCATGGATGTGACACACTTCAAATCTGTTCTCCACTCTTGGATTTGGGATCCATGGAGCTGCTGCTGAGTCTGTACAATAAAGGAATGGTGTGGAAGGTTGCAGCGTACGGACACAAACACTTTCTGCTTACAATCTGATTTTATTTTCAACATTAAACTACTAACCTACACTGATCAATGATGTTAATGATCACATCTGGACTCACCCAGCCTTTCTGCAGTTCCTCACAGCTGGAATCAGTCTCAGTCGTCCCTGCTCTGATGTGTTGTACTTCTGCAGGTCCAACTCATCCAGAACCTCCTCTGACATCTGCAGCATGAAGGCCAGAGCTGAGCACTGGATCTCAGAGAGTTCCTTCTCTGATCTGTTCTCTGATTTCAGGAACTCTTGGATCTCCTGAAATAATGAGAGGTGGTTCATCTCCATCAGACAGTGGAAGATGTTGATGCTTCTGTCAGGAGAGATTTTATCACTGTTCATCTCCTTCAGGTTGTTGATGACTCTCTGGATGGTTCCTGGACTGATCTCTGTCTGACCCAGCAGACCTACTAAGAGTCTCTGGTTGGACTCCAGACAGAGGCCATGAAGGAAGCGAACAAACAGGTCCAGGTGGCCATTTTTACTCTGGAGAGATTTATACATGGCTCGTTTAAGGAAATCATCCAGAGAGAACCCGTAGTATTTTTGTCCCAAGAAGTTCTTCAGCACCTCTGTCTTCCTGTTGGTGTGACAGTGGAACATGTAGACAGCAGCCAGAAACTCCTGAATGCTCAGATGAACAAAGCAGTAGACTGGTTTCTGGAAGATCACACACTCTCTTTTGAAGATCTCTGTACAAACTCCTGAGTACACCGAGGCCTCTGTCACATCCAGACCACACTGCTCCAGGTCTTCTTGGTAGAACATGATGTTTCCTTTCTCCAGATGTTCAAACGCCAGCCTCCCCAGCTTCAGAAGAACTTCCCTGTCAGCCTCCGTCAGCTCCTGTGGACTCGTCTCATGTCCCTCATGGTACTTGTTCTTCTTCCTCTTTGTCTGAACCAGCAGGAAGTGTGAGTACATGTCAGTCAGGGTCTTGGGCAGCTCTCCTCTCTGCTCTGTAGTCAACATGTGCTCCAGAACTGTAGCAGTGATCCAGCAGAAGACTGGGATGCTACACATGATGTGGAGGCTCCTGGATGTCTTCATGTGGGAGATGATTCTGCTGGACAGCTCTTCATCACTGAATCTCCTCCTGAAGTACTCCTCCTTCTGGGCGTCAGTGAAGCCTCGTACTTCTGTTAGCCTGTCAACACATGTAGGAGGGATCTGATTGGCTGCTGCGGGTCGGGAAGTTATCCAGACGAGAGCCGAGGGAAGCAGATTCCCCTGGATGAGGTTTGTCAGCAGCTGGCTGACTGATGACTTCTGTGTGACATCAGACAGCAGCTTCCTGTTGGTGAAATCCAATGAAAGTCTGCTTTCATCCAGGCCGTCAAAGATGAACAAAAGCTGAGAGACAGCCAGCTTCTCTGCTGTGACCTTCTGTAATGTTGGATGGAAAACATGGAGCAGCTCCAGAAGACTGTACTGCTCATCTCTGATCAGGTTCAGCTCCCTGAATGAAAGCAGAACCACCACACTGACATGTTGGTTCTCCAAGCCCTCTGCCCAGTCCAGAGTGAACTTCTGCACTGAGAAGGTTTTTCCAACACCAGCCACGCCGTTGGTCAGAACCACTCTGATGGGTCTCTGTTGGTCAGGTAAGGCTTTAAAGATGTCCTGGCACCTGATTGGAGCGTCATGGAGGGCGTCCATCTTGGAAGCTGTCTCCAGCTGCCTCACCTCATGTTGGGTATGAACCTCTTCACTCTGTCCCTCTGTGATGTAGAGCTCAGTGTAGATGGTGTTGAGGAGGGTTCTACTTCCTGTTTCATCACTTCCTTCAGTCACACGTTCACATCTCCTCCTCAGACTGATCTTATGTTCATCTAAAACCTCCTGCAGACCAACATCTGCTGAAAGAAAGAAAAACAATGAGACTAAAGAGAAAGAAAACTCTTCAATGTCTGAACAACACAAGAAGTCCAGTTTTCAGAAATGAGTCCATCAGCAGACAGATGTTCAGTCTTACTTTGTACACAGCTGCTCTGACTGGCTGTCTGCAGTCCAGCTCTGCTTCTGGATCTTTCTCCACACTGTGCAGAAGCTCTGATGGTGACACAGAAAAGTCACAGTGGAGATACTTCTGTCCACCTTTGATTAGACTCATTATAAAAAGGAAAACAAAGTTTGAACACAGTCATGTTTCCAGTTCACTGACTTACATTTATTCCATGGACACTCACTCTAACCTGAACCACAGCTACAACCCAACATTGTTGAGGCCTCATCTCCTCCTTTCCTGACTGTAGAGGTTAAATATGCAACAACCAACAAATAAAAGAATTTGGTTCATTTCAAAGAAATTCACACGGTGACCAAGTAAAGTAACCGTAGTAAAGGAGACAACATCCCGTTGATGGTGGGATTATTTGAAAGATTTGCTTTAGTCACGTCACCAAATGCAGTTGAACCACCCGTGGATCCATGTTTGACCATTCTACCACTCTGAGCTCTGCTTTTGAATCATTTTATTATTATCATCATTCATTTATTCATTCTTTGGAGGGGGGCTATTTCCTAATGCCGCCCTAATAAGCTGATGTTCAAGGGGAAATATAACAGAAACTCTTTCAGTGTTATTCATTAATAAATTAACAGATAAACTGTGAAGAAGAAAAAACTGAGATTTAAAGGAGAGAGTGAGAAACTTGATCATCCATCCTCATAATACATGTTTATCAGTATCTGCTGTGACCATACTGCAGTAATAACTACAAGTCTACATTTCTGTGACTGTTGATCAATCACAGCAGGAATCTGAGCTCATCTCTGCACACAGAGCAGCTTCAGCTCTGGGATAAACTGCTCGCTTCACGTCCTTCTCAGCTCACAGACACTCATCCTGATATTTTCCTTTAACATTTGATGGTATAATTCATCTGAGTTTACACTTTATCTGCATAAATACAGAAAAACAGACCCAAACACCAGAAACCATCAGTTTCACGTTCAACAGGAAGTGGCTCAAACGTCACAGTTTCATAACGTCACCCTGAACTCCACTCACGGAGTTTCTGTCGCCATTGTAGTTTTTAAAGTCCCGTGATAAAGGCGGGTCTTCCAGTGAATCCGCACGCTCATTGGCTAATAGCTCGAGATTGACACATCGTTATCCAATGAGCGTGCGGGAACTTCCGACATAAAGTTGTTTCCTTTGAAAAACCAAAGTCTGATTATTTTTGCCTCCACTGACGGAGCCTGTTGTTCCCGCCACAGAGACACAGTAATGTCAGAGCGGTGTTAACACTCACCCTGCCTCAGCACAGCTCTCACTCTCCTCCTGCTCTCTCACACTAAACGGAGGCTCAGCTAAACTCACTTCCTCTCTACTTACAGGAAACCAGCGCTCAGAGGAGCCGACCGGCCTCACATTTCACCCACAGACACGAACAGCGTGGAATTATTTTATGTCATAAGAAGAAACATATTCATGTTAACACTCACCTGCCTCAGCTCCACCTTCCTCCTCCTGCTTTCACTTTCACTGCTGCTCCCTAAACACAGAGGATGCTGGGACTTGTAGTTGTTTCCTTCCGGTGCGGTCTTCCTCTTTGTTTGTTTGTGTTTGTGTTCAAGTTATTTAGATCATGTAAACATCAACAGAACACGTGAAGCCACACAGAGTTTGTATGTCGAGGTGGGTAGGAGGGTTTGAGGGTTTGGGGAGGGGTCAGAGGGAAGAGGTCTCTCAGTCTTGACAATCCACATTGATGGCATTGCATCTTTCAGCGTGTTTGTGGGTCGATTTGGATGCTCCAGGTGTGAGAGCAGCCACTCAGCCTCTGCTGCAGATGTGTGTCACAAGTTCATCTAGTAGTGAGACGGTGGCGCAAGAGGGCAAGTTGAGCAGTCGCACGAATTAGGAGCTCGTTGAACTTGTCCCAGAATTTACTTTGTGTTCGTTATTGTTTCCACTCGAAAGTAGTAAAATGACTGCCCCAAGTATAGTTAAACCTGCTAAATTCAAACTCGACCTCAAAAAACAAGAAACAACATCGCCATGTGATGGAAAGGAAGACAGCAGAGAAGGAACGGATCATGACTACGTAGAAAAAACCTTGAAAAAAGAGTGGACGAGCAGCTAGCTGACCTGAGTGTGCAATGCAAGCAAGCTAGTACGATGCTAGCCAGCCTAGCCAAAGCGGTTCAGTTCAACTCGGAGGAGGTGAAAGAATGTAAACAAAAGGTTAAAGAGTTGGAGAGACGAAACGAGCAGTTGACCAAAGATAACTACGATCTCAAGGAGAGAGTGTGAGAGCAAGAAAGGTACAAAATGAGGTGGTGCCTCCGGATTAAAGGATTAGAAGAGAAAAGAGATGAAGGTGTCAGATCGCTGGTTATTGGAATTCTTGGCAAGATCGCACCTGATATGATATCAAAGCTTGAAGAATCTGTGGATGTGGTGCATAGAGTTGGGAAGAAGATTGAGAACAAGGTCCGACATATCATCATTCTGTTTGCTCTGAGACACGTGAAAGAGGAGATTTGGCGTCGCACCAAAGATTCGGCTGTCTGTAAGAACGGCGGTTTCCACTTCGCTGAGGTACTGCCGCGGGAGGACTGGGAAGAGAGGAGGCGGCTGTGGCCGCAAATTGAACAAGCCAGACGGGCTGGGAAACGGGCCTTTTTCCGGGGTCCTCATGGATACATCGAAGGACGGAGGATCATCGACGTTGAATGAAAGACTTGATGTAAGACTGTATACAGTGGAATATTATTAATGGGACAAAAGAGTTCTACTTAAAGTTAAAGGTTATTAGTCACTGAGTTGGTGACAAGTGTTACAATTTAAACTCATGTTTATATATTTTTCTTTTCTTTTTTAAAAAAAAAGTTATTTTCTTAGCATACTCTTATTATGGTTCACTCAAAAATTTCTTTTGGTTCATTAAACGTTCGGGGTTTGAAGGAAATTGTTAAGAGAAAGGCACTTTTTTTATTTTGCAATGGGCAAAAATGTCACTGTCAGTTTTTACAAGAGACTCACTCTGTGGATGCCGATGTTACCTTTTGGGCTAATCAGTGGGGAGACAAGATTCTTTTCAGTCGTGGATCTAACAGATCTGGAGGTGTGGCGATTTGTTTTAATAAGTTCCCAGGGGAGATTATAACATATAAAGCTGATAGTGAGGGTCATTGGTCAACTGCAGCTTGAAGAGCGAAGGTATATTTCTAATTGTTACAAATCTTTATGGACATAATAACGAAGGTCAAAATAAACGTCTATTGGAAAATCTAACAAATGTTATTTCAGAGTTTAAAGTTATGTACCCCACAGATTACATCCTAATAGGAGGAGACTGGAACATGACCTCAGATGAATGGATGGACAGATGGCCTCCTCGCTTAGGAAGGAGGCAACAGAATAACATTATTGAGAACTTTTCTAGTGATAATAATTTTACAGACATTTGGAGAAGTTTGAATCCTGGAGTTAAGAATTATTCATGGTTTAAACCTAATGGAGAAAGCAGGTCAAGAATTGATTATTGGTTAGTGAGCGATGACATTTTGAGGTGTACTTCACCATCTAAAATCTCCAAAGCACCCCTATCTGATCACTGTTTCATTGATCTTGTCTTAGAACCAACAAGGATGAAACGTAGTAGCAGGGGATATTGGAAATTTAATGCCAGCCTTTTAAATAAGGACAAGTATTGTGATAAAATTAGACATAAAATTACAGATATAAAAAATGATGACTCAGTAGTGGGTAATATACAGAAATGGGAACTTATTAAATTCAAAATCAGAGAATTCACTATAAAATTCTGCAAAGAACTGAACAGGGAAAAACGGGAATATGAAAGTAATTTACTTCGTGAAATAACTCAGTGCTGTAGTAAAGAAAAACTGAACGTGCAAGAAAAGAATAAATTGATGGAGTTACAAACTAAATTAGACGATCTTTACCTAGAGAAAGCCCAGGGTGCCTTTATAAGATTGAGAGCCAAGTGGATTGAGGCAGGTGAAAAGAACTCATCATATTTTAGTAAGCTGGAAAAGTGCAGACAGCAGAGAAATCTAATCTCAAGCTTGTTGATAAATGGGACTGAATGTAAAGATTTCAGAAAGATTGGAAAAGAAGTCTTCACTTTTTATTCCAAATTGTACTCCTCAGAATATTCAGCAGCTGATTCTGATAGTTTCTTTGATAAGATTCATAATCTCATCCCATGTATTGACAAGCCGTTCAAAGATCTGTGTGATTCAGAGCTTAAAATTGAGGAACTGGATTTGGTGGTCATGAAAATGGCATTAAACAAGTCCCCAGGGACAGATGGACTCACTACTAATTTTTATCAATTCTTCTGGAAGGACCTAAGAACTTTATTGTTTGATGCATTAAAGGAATCGATAGAGAAAAAAAGAAGTGATGCCGAGCACGAAACAAGGGCTGATAACCCTGATCCCTAAATCGGGTAAGGATAAAAGAATTTTAGACAATTTAAGACCCATCACCTTACTAAACACTGACTATAAGATCCTGTCTGGAGCTGTAGCTGAGAGGCTAAAGAAAGGCATCTCAAACATTATCAGTGAAACACAATCAGGTTTTTTGAAAGGAAGACTAATTCATAACAATATTAGGCTGGTTTTGGATCTCCTTGAATACAGTGAATTAATCCAAGAGAGAGGGTACATCCTGTTCTTGGATTTTTACAAAGCATTTGACTCAGTTGAACATACGTTCATATTAAAAACTCTGCAGTCTTTTGGTTTTGGAGAGGAATTTATCAATGTTATAGAGATGCTATATAATGACATTAACAGCTCTGTTTTGCTAGAACATGGTACATGTTCAAGGTTTGAGGTTAATAGAGGGATAAGGCAGGGATGTAGCAGCTCACCACTTCTGTTCATCATGGTTGCTGAGCTGTTGTCTATTTTCATCATCATCATCATCAACTTTATTTATAAAGCACTTTAAAACAACCACAGCTGACACAAAGTGCTGTACATTGGAACTGTAAAATAAAATTACATGAGATATAAATAAAAAACAAATAAAAGAAGAGTGAAATCATTAATTAAATAACTACTGCATTAAAAAAGAAACTAAGTCTCACTGAGGTTAAAAGCCAAGGAATAAAAGTGGGTTTTAAGACGTGATTTAAAAGTGGACAGTGAAGGGGCCCCTCTAACATGCATGGGCAAATTATTCCATAATTTTGGAGCCACAATAGAGAAGGCCCTGTCCCCTCTGAGCTTCCTCCTGGATCTCGGTACCTCCAGGAGCAGCTGGTCAGCTGACCTGAGAGACCGACAGGGTATGTGGGGATGAAGAAGCTCAGAGAGGTAAGGCGGGGCAAGACTGTGTAGACATTTAAAAACAAACATAAGAATTTTAAAATTAACTCTAAAAGACACAGGCAGCCAGTGCAGAGAGGCCAGCACGGGGGTTATATGCTCTCTTTTTCGAGTTCCTGTTAGGAGTCGTGCAGCCGCATTTTGAACCAGCTGCAGACGTGAGAGCAATGACTGACTGACCCCCACATAAAGTGAGTTACAGTAGTCCAGGCGGGAAGAAATAAAAGCATGGATCACTGTTTCAAGGTGCTGCCTCGAAAGAAAAGATTTTAGTCTTGCCAGTCGCCTTAAATGATAAAAACTGGACTTCACCACTGCTCTGATTTGGTTGTCCAATTTAAAATCACTGTCCAACTTAAAACCAAGGTCAGTAACAACAGATTTAAAATAGACTTCCAGGGATCCTAAAACAACAGAGGAGGACTCACAGGGACCACTGGGTCCAAACACCAACACTTCTGTTTTCTTTTTATTAAAATTTAAAAAGTTTCGAGCCAACCAAGCTTTAATGTCATCTAGACATGTCAAGAGAGGTTTTATGGAGATGGCATCCTTGCGTTTTAGTGTCAAATAAATTTGGCAGTCATCGGCATAACAGTGAAATGAGATCCCATGCCTTCTAAGGATAGAACCCAGAGGCAGTAGATACAGAGAAAAGAGCAGTGGCCCTAAAATTGAGCCCTGTGGGACACCACATGACAGAGGAGCAGAAGACGATTCGTAACCGAGAAGGCTGACAGAGAAAGTTCTATCTGACAAATAAGACCTAAACCAATTGAGTGCAGTGCCACCAATACCCACTACATCATGTAATCGAGAAATTAAAATATTGTGGTCTACTGTGTCAAAGGCAGCAGTTAGGTCAAGCAAGACAAGAACAACATGGTTACCAGAATCACATGCCAGAAGGATGTCATTAAAAACCCTTAGTAATGCAGATTCTGTGCTGTGAAGGGTTTTAAAACCTGACTGAAAAACCTCAAAGATTCCATTTTCATCTAGAAAATCTTTCAGTTGACTAAAAACAATTTTCTCTAAAACCTTGGAGACTAAAGGCAGCTTGGAAATAGGCCTATAGTTCGCTAAAACTGTGTGATCAAGGCCAGGTTTCTTAAGCAGTGGCTGTACTACTGCATGTTTGAAATTTGCAGGAACCACACCAGAAGACAGACTGCTGTTAATAATGTCAAGGACATACTGTTGTATACTAGGAAAAATTTCTTTAAAGAATTGTGGAGGGACAGGATCCCGTGGGGAACCTGTGGGCTTAATATGGCGAACCACATCCTCTAAAGAGGAGAGCGTCACAAGCTCAAACTGAGTGAAAACAGCAGCGCAAGGGACAGAGACAGAGGGGTCAGAGTCAGGAGCTGTGATAAGAGCCCTGATGGTGACAACCTTTTCAATAAAAAAGTTCAGAAAATCATTGCAAATCTCAGGAGAAACTTCCAAACAGACATTCAAAGGAGTATTAAGAACAGTGTCAATGGTCCTAAATAACACACGTGGGTTATGACAGTTGGAAGAAATAATATTTGCAAAATATTCCCTTTTTGCCTCTTTAACAGTGTTCTGGTAGCGATGCCAGCAGTCTTTGAGAATTTGAAATGATACATGCAGTTTATCCTTTTTCCACCTCCGTTCTGCTCGACGACATTCCCTCTTAACAGCACGACTGCTCTCATTAAACCAAGGCTCAGGTTTAGCCTTAAGCTGCCTGGTTTTTAAAGGAGCCACAGAGTCCATGATTTTTTGACAGCAAGAATTAAACCAGGAATGTAGGTCTTCTGTGTCAGAGGAATTATTTTGATTAAAAACAGTCACATTGAGGGGTTAACTGTGATGGGTGAACAGATAATAATCAGTCAGCTGGCAGATGATACCACCCTGTTTCTAAAAAATGAGGACCAGATTCCTTTAGCCTTGCAGGCGATCAACCATTTCTCCAAAGCTTCTGGCCTACAGCTGAATATTAATAAATGCAAAATTCTAGCTCTGCATGAGTGTCCCCTGCAAGCAATAAATAATATGCAGATCAAAAAAGAGGTGAAGTATCTGGGCATTGTAATTTGCAAGGATAAGACATCAACAGAAAATAAGAATATCTGTACCAATATAGAAAAGTGTAAGTCAATTTTAAACATGTGGCTGCAAAGGGACATAACTCTGTTTGGGAGAATCTTGCTAACCAACATGGACAGTCTGTCCAGACTCATCTATCCAGCCTTTTCTCTGCCCATACCTCCAAAACTAATTAAATCTATAAATACTCTTAATTTTAGGTTCATATGGAGGAACAAATGTCATTATATAAAGAAAAATGATGTGATTAAGAATTATGAAGAGGGTGGGGCTAATGCCACTGTCTTTGATGTTATGAATGGTGTACTAAAATTGAAATGGTTAAGATCTTTCATTAGGAACAAAAATTCCTTTTGGAACATTATTCCCAATGTGATTTTTGGCAAAATGGGTGGAATAGACTTTTTGTTACGTTGTGACTTTGATTGCAGTTCGTTACCTGTTAAACTCTCAGCTTTCCATCAGCAGGTCCGTCTCTACTGGAAATTAATCTATAAACATAGCTTTACTCCTCACAACACCCCTATATGGAACAACAGGTATATCCGTTTGTGTAGGAAATCTGTGTACGTGGATGAATGGAGATCTAAAGGGATTTGGGCTGTAGCTCATTTTATGGATGATAATGGGGTCTTACTAAAACATGAGACGTTCTGTGAGAAATTTGATGTAAGATGTACTGCTAAGAGATATAAATCCCCAGTGAAAGCCATCCCAGTCCCTTTGAGATCAATGATAAAAGAAGATATTGTGCACTCTAAAATTTCTCCTGGACTGAGGCAGCTCTGCATAGCTGGAGTTGAATTTGGTGACAGCAGGTTTACAAACAAAGTGATCAGGAATATTTTGATAAATGAAATTTGCCCTAATCCGGTTAAAAGAAATTATATCCTTAAAGAATTTGAGACCATGGAGGTTAAGGCGATAAGACAAAAGTCTACAGGGAGAGCAGAATTATTAGGCAAATGAGTATTTTGTCCACATCATCCTCTTCATGCATGTTGTCTTACTCCAAGCTGTATAGGCTCGAAAGCCTACTACCAATTAAGCATATTAGGTGATGTGCATCTCTGTAATGAGAAGGGGTGTGGTCTAATGACATCAACACCCTATATCAGGTGTGCATAATTATTAGGCAACGTCCTTTCCTTTGGCAAAATGGGTCAAAAGAAGGACTTGACAGGCTCAGAAAAGTCAAAAATAGTGAGATATCTTGCAGAGGGATGCAGCAGTCTCAAAATTGCAAAGCTTCTGAAGCGTGATCATCGAACAATCAAGCGTTTCATTCAAAATAGTCAACAGGGTCGCAAGAAGCGTGTGGAAAAACCAAGGCGCAAAATAACTGCCCATGAACTGAGAAAAGTCAAGCGTGCAGCTGCCAGGATGCCAGCATAGGAAAATTGGGTTGAACAATGAGACTGCATTTGTGGGGTTTAGAAACATCCAGAGCATCGCAACAGAAAGGTAAATAAAAAAAGTAAGAGAGAGAGAGAGATAAAGAAATAAATGAACTAATAATACATAAATGAATAGAAAAATAGAAAACACACATGTAGAAATTGTCACATGTGAAATTGTTTTTGGAGAGAATCAGAAGTGAGACAGTTTGAATCCACAGTTCAGCGCAAAGATGCAGGAATTAAATCTGATTATAAAAACACATCGAGGCAACGAAGACCAGCTTACACTCAATATTAATATGAACACACAACATACACGCAATGAAGACATGCTTACACTCATGAATGTGAATACATGACATAAATGCTGAATGGTGTAGATTTAACACACTTAAAGGCTGAAGCTGAGGAATAACTCAGGAAGTTGCAGGACAATAGAGCGACTTTTGTGACAAGGAAAAAGTGACTGGGAGGACCAACCAGTGATTAGAAGCTTAAAGCAGGTTTAAAATAGTGAATTAGAAGTGGTTTCCAGCTGACTGAGCAAAAGAAGTGACGACTGTAGAAATAAAAATAAAAGAATAATAATTGAATTATGCAGCAATGTTTTGAATATGCATTTCTGTTGTCAGGGCAACTTCTCGAGATGTGACTCAATATGCAAATTAGTTGAATGAGTGGGGACAGAAAAAAAAGAAAAACTCAAGTTTCCTGTCTGAGACATGAGTGAAGTTTGCATTGAGAGAAATATATCTGTGACTGTGTGAGAAGAACTGTTTGGTAAAATATATGATAGCAGCCGCAGGACAATTAAATAAAGTCTGTGACTAAGTGCAGTCGTGCAGATCTGGAGAAGAAGTTTATAATTTAGTGATGACACATTGTTATAAAGTGTTTAGAAAGGGCTTAATGGGAATATTACTGTTGGGCAAACTGTGCGGCTTTAACAAGATTTTCTGTGTATTTAGCAGGTGAAACTCTGTCAGCTGACTTCAGACTGTCAGGAAGCTGAAGAACCTGAGGCCAACCACTGAAACATGATGTGGGCAAAATGAACAGAGGGAGGGATTTTAAAGGTGAACATTTAGGACTTACTGCAAATGTTACTATGTCAAAGTTACTGTGACTCAAACAGAGGAAATTTTGATTTTCTTATTTCCACACCCAGCATGTTTTGGGTGTTATATGCTATTAAATACTTTTAAATAAATTAAAAAGTATTTAATAGCATATAACACCCAAAATATGCTTCGGTTCACATTTAACTCCAGAAAATCATCAATCAAAACATGGATATTACCTGACCACAGATTCGTGGTGACGTCACTGCTCTTTTAACTGTTCGGTGTCTTTGTTTGTTTGCTGGTTGTAGAAATGGTTTATATGAGCTTTGAGCTGAGAGTCAGAGGTTTCTGTGGACACTGCTCATGTCGGCACTTATATTTCTGACCTTTTCTTATAACCGATTAAACATGATCTCCTCCCTTTTGCCCCCATTTTTGGTGGTGTAGGTACAAATGATCAGGCATGACATTCTCATAATAAATAAGATACTGCAAATAATTATTTCTGCATTTGTGCGATTGAAGTGAATTGAAAATGTGTATGAAATGACACTGTTTAGTTTTTAGTTCACCATTTATGAGGCTTCAAGAAGAAAATAAAAGACAGATCTGAATGTTTGAAAATGTTTTGGAAAGATTCTGTAAAGATGAGATGAAAAATACTCAAAGGATAAATTTAATTGGTTTATTATTTAGATAAGTTGAAAAAAGTTAAACAAGCAAGTAAATGAAGAAACAAGGTAAAATGAAGTAATAATGAAAAAAGTTAAACAAGTAAATGAAGAAACAAGGTAAAATGAAGTAATAATGAAAAAAGTTAAACAAGTAAATGAAGAAACAAGGCAGAGGAGAGAAAAGCCCAACAATCCCCTCTGAGCAAGCAGTTGGCGACAGTGGGGAGGAAAAACTGCCTTTAAATGGGCAGGAACCTCCGGCAGAACCAGGCTCAGGAGGGGGCAGTCAACGGCCGGGACTGGTTGGGGGGGTTAACAGAGGTGGAGCAAGACGAGGCTACATCAGGTGAGGAAGCAGTAGCGTCTCTCCTCCGGAACAAGTGGAACCATTTTTTCTTTTTTTTCATGCACTTTTCCACGAGCGCTTTTTTCTCCAGGATGAGATTTCTCAGCTCATCGATGGTTTCTGCGTTTTGTTCTTCAAGTTTCTCACATCTTTGTTCCACCTCTTCCAATGTTGCTTGTTGTTCTTCAAGCTTGTCTTTGAGTTGTTTGGATGTTGCCTCCTGTATCAGCTTGTCCTTGTGCATGTCTGCATTTCTCTGTTGGACCTCTTTGTGCTTGTCTTCTAACTGCTCGTTTCTTTTCTGGATTTCTTGGAGCGTGAGCTGCAGGTCTTCATGTATTTTGTCTTCTTGTTGTTTTTGCGCCTGCATTTGAGTGTTTTCACGCTTCAAGTTATTGAATTCCACCAAAATCCCCTTAACGAGCTCGGAGTTGTTTCTCGCTATCTGATCGATCCTTCTCTGCATCTGTGAGCAGCGTTTCTCCAGTTTGTCCTTTTCTTCTTCCACTTTAGTTGCTTTGTCCTCCAGCTGATTACAAAACTCTTGCAGTTTTAGATTTTTAGACTCAAAGTCCTGGACGATACGTTTTCCTTCTTTCAGTCTTTCTTGCTGTTGCTCTTTCTGTTGAAGAAGGTCTTTATTTTGGCGCAGTGTTTCATCCAGGCTTTCTCTCAGCATGCGGTATTTTTCCTGCATGCTCTTCAGTTCGTGCTGCATGTCTCGTTGCTTTTTGTCCTGCTCTTCCTTCTGTTGGAGGAATTCTTTCTTTTCTTCCACAGCTTCATGGAGCTGTCTTTGGAGGAGCCGATTTTTTCGGTCCATGTATTGGAGATCCCGTTGTATCTTATCAGTCATCGTTTTCTTGTCTTGGAGCTGGTTGGTCATTTCTTTTAGTTCTGCACTCTTTTGCCTGTTTTCTTTAATGAGGTGCACAATCTGCTCTCGGGTCTGAGCAAACTTGATTCCCCAGCCCTCATTAATAATTTTTATGTCCGGCTGGCGCTGTTGTCTTTCTTCCAGCTCTTTATTTTGGGCTTCCATTCGTCTACATTTGTCCTCCAGTTGAAGTTTCTCTTCTTCAATTTGTTGCATTTTTTTCTGGAGAAGGTAGTTTTCCTTCCTACTCTCCTCTAACGCCCTTTGGAAGGATGAGGAGCCATTTGGGGAAATTGGCCGGCCACGCCAGGAAGGAGAGGCGGCGTAATCTTTTTGAATTGGTTGTTTTTTTCTTGGAAACATGTTGGAGTTTCTATACGATGACTTTGAAGAGCTTGTGGTGAACGTTTTGTAGGCTGCAAACACAGATGCTGCTGAAACGAACTAAAACTTGCTGTTTCTCACCCCTACTTAAGGAAAAACATCAAAGGACTTAAGATTCTTAAGATCTATGACATCATCACTCCCTAAGCCAATGAGATTGTCACAAGACATTTTGGAATGGGGTATTTTTTTTTAACTGTTTTCAAACTTAACTTAAAATTTCAGTGTTTCCTGGTTGTGGACTATTGGTTAGTCCAGCCGATTAAGAAATTAATTGTCACAAACATCACTAATATTATATAACAGACGACAGAAAACACGAGTTTTTTTTCTACTCAATAGAGGTATAATAAAAGTTTTTTTTAATTATCCTACTTTTTATAAAAGAGAACATTTATTAAAGATTATGTATTTAATTAAAAAACTCTGTTCATCTAAAGCAGGGGTCAGCAACCTTTAAGACCCAAAGAGCCAAAGAGCCATAATTGGCCTATCTGGGGTTGAAAGGCTCGATAAATGGCGTTTCGCCGGGTACACTGGCTTACGCGAGTGTGACACTTATTTTGAGCGATGAAAAAATAACAAAATATAATTTTATTTGTATATTGCAAAATCACAATAATCTTCCAATTTAGAACTACAAGTTAAAAAAAGAACTAACATAAATAAAATACACTTCAGCTAATTTATTTCCCCAAACCACGCGGAGCCGCACTATAAGGACTAAAGAGCCGCAGGTTGCCAACCCCTGATCTAAAGGGTTTAACAAAAAGGGGGAGCTTCCTGCTGGAAATTGAAATGTCCCCATGTCCCCACTGGGCGATCGTGGCTCAAGAGTTAGGAGTTCGCCTTGTAATCGAGCCCCGGCTTGGACAGTCTCGGTCGTTGTGTCCTTGGGCAAGACACTTCACCCAGCAAGACACTTCACCCGTTGCCTGCTGGTGGTGGTCAGAGGGCCTGGTGGCGCCCCAGGGTGGCTGTAGCTACATCACCAGTGTGTGAATGTGTGCGTGAATGGGTGGATGACTGAACGTGGGTGCTTAACTAGTTAAAAAAACAAACAAACATCGGTCTCTTATTTTTTATGTCACACAGGAAAGAAGCTTCAATGTCTGATGAGAAGACATTAATTTGTTGGTGTTTGTGGTGTTTGGTGCAGTTTTCTTGTTCTCTGGCTTGTTGTTTATTTACAGTGGAGATGAAGATCTCTAACAAGTTGATTTGTTCACATTTGCACATTTTTAAGAGGAATGTGTTTTTTTGAGTTTGTACACTATATGCATGTAAGGCAACCGTTTCCTTTTTCTGTATTTTTGTGTGCTGCTCTTTTAACAAAAGGGAAACAAAAGACATTTAAATCGACCTCAGATGATTTGTTTAAATTTTTACAAGGTCTTACTGAGGTGATGCAAAGTGAAACATGCTTCTTTTTTGGTAATGTGCTGGAAAAGCTTGAAAATTGACCTTGAATGTGCTTAAAAAGTGCTTGAATTTGACCCTAAAAATGTGTATGAACCCTGCATATATTGCAGTATTTACAGTTTATAGTAGGAATTTCATGGCAACAGCTAATCTTTATTTTGTTTACTGGGAAATGAAATGCTGCCAATTCACAAAGCTGTGCTTCAGCTGCACTTCCTGTTGTAGACTTGTGATGCACACAGGCTCTGTTCCAGCACTCAGCATGTTCTTCCTTATTTGCTCCACCAGGGGGAGCTCCTAAACTATGACATCTTGATAGGAGTGAACCAGGGAGAGGGGCTGAAGTTTGTGGACGACAGTGAGGACAACGACGGCATCTCAGCTGCGGCGTTCGACTACACCATCTCCAGCTTTGTTGACAACCTCTACGGCTACCCAGAGGGTGAGGACGCCACCTCTGTACACTGCCACTTTTTCAGTTATTCCATTTTACAGCCTCCTCTCACTTAACTGCATTTTGCAGCATCATCAGGTTTTGTCTTATTAGGAGCCGCGTTTGTTGATTTGTTCGTTTTTTTCTGTTTGCTGTATTCATTAAAATAAACGGATAATCGTCAAAATGACAAATGTGGACAATTATCAAAGCTTACATTACAATTCTGACAGCTTGAGTTCACATGAATTTTCAAAAGAATATCAAAACCTGTGAAAGTGCTTTAAGCGTTTAAAACATGCGAGTAAAGAATGGAATCAGTAACATGTGAGCCCAGTGAAGTGCATCAAACAAGACAAGCGTGCTAAAGAGAGCCACTCATCCACATCACGGCGTGTCTGCGCCTTAACCTTTGAGGCTCTGTGGGCAGTAATGCTATCATCCCCCAGGTAGTCGGCTCCCAATCTCAGTGTCGGTGTTTCTGACAGATCGGCCTGCGAACCCCTCACAGCCGGACCACAGTCACAGTACAGACATGTTTGGATAATGCAGTCATGCTTCCTCTCTGCTGCCTGTCACTCCTTCTGTTATCTGAAAGACTTTTTTTCCTCTCTAGATTTCTCACTCGCTTCCTGTTTACGGACCACCAGTGGGTGGCACCAGCTGTGGCCACTGCCAAACTCCATGCTGAGTTTCAGTCCCCAGTTTACTTTTACACGTTCTACCACCACTGCCAAACCGAGACGCGGCCCGAGTGGGCCGACGCCGCGCACGGAGACGAGATACCTTACGTGTTCGGCGTACCGATGATCGGTGCCACGGACCTGTTCCCGTGCAACTTCTCCAAGAACGATGTGATGCTGAGCGCTGTGGTCATGACTTACTGGACTAACTTCGCAAAGACTGGGTAGGCCTCATGTCACAGTAGTGTAAACTGTACACGTTACTGTATGTTCTCTGACAGCCTTCTAGTCATGTTGAATACTTGAATCTAGGTTGCTAGTTTAATTCCCGTGTGGTTTTGAAGAATTGAACATACTGGTTCACCAAAAGCATCCAGATCCCAGAGCAGCCGGTTGGTCTTAGATAGTTTAAAGGTTGCACAGAGAATGGGCCTCCTGTCTGTATTCAGTGTATTGATGCCACATGTTACTTATAATGGAGACTGAATATAACTTTGAACTGAAACGTTTAACCTTTATGCTCCACCAGGGACCCCAACCTGCCCGTCCCTCAGGACACCAAGTTCATTCATACCAAGCCCAACCGCTTCGAGGAGGTCATCTGGACCAAGTTCAACTGGAAGGACAAGCAGTACCTTCACATCGGTTTGAAACCTCGTGTCAGAGACAACTACAGAGCTAACAAAGTGGCCTTTTGGCTGGAATTAGTCCCTCATCTTCACAGCCTGCACGACGTGCTCTTTCCCACCACTACGCGCTCCCCCGCAGGCCGTGACCCCGGCACCATGAGGCCCAGAAATAACGTTCCTCGAACCACTCGTCATCCTTACCCTACCTTCCCATCAGATCCTGAGCCCGAGGGCTCAGAGCGCCCGCCCCAGGACCTCTTTCCCAGAGACACCCGCGACTACTCCACCGAACTGAGCGTGACAGTTGCAGTTGGAGCGTCGCTCTTCTTCCTCAACATCCTGGCCTTCGCCGCCCTTTACTACAAGCGTGACAAGCGGCACGAGATGCGCCGGCACCGGCTGTCCCCTCAGTGGGGCGGCCCCGCCAACGACCTGGCTCACAGCCAGGAGGAGGAGATCATGTCCCTGCAGATGAAGGACTGGGAGCACGACGCTCACCACGACATGGAGCCCCTGCGACCCCACGACATCCTGCGGCCCGCCTGCCCTCCCGACTACACCCTGGCGCTGCGCCGCGCCCCCGACAACGTGCCACTGATGACGCCAAACACCATCACCGTGATCCCCAGCACCATCACCAGCATGCAGCCTCTTCACACCTTCAACACATTCCCCTCCACTGGCCACAACAACACCCTGCCCCACCCCCACTCCACCACCAGGGTATAGTAGGGACAGGCCCGACACAGCGCCACCTAGGGACCAGGAACACTGGCTCTGCTTCCGCTCTGGAAGGGAGGCCTCTAGACGTGGGCCTTCGTTCTGTCCTCTTATTCTCTTCTTTCTCCAAAAGCAACTACACCTGCTGCGTCATGTGCTGTGAAACTTGGCAGCTCCCTCCACTGGTGGCATGTGGAGGTGCAACTGAAGTGTCCAGCAGTAGATGAGCAGTTTGGGGTGGGTGACTCAGATCTTTCAAAGATACTGTTTTCAAAGACGGTCTGCTGTTTCCAGGCTCAAGACCTCCAACATTTGTCAAAGGGACGAATGCTCTCTCGCTCCTCGCTGTTTTCTCTTTTTTACGTTGGCGTCATCTCTTTTTCCATCTCCTGTGTGTTATGTGCACATTATGCTTCTCTTTTCTACATCCGTGTTTTATTACTGCTCTCTTCCTCTCATTTGACACGCCTCCCTCCTGCTCTTCTCTAAAAATTCCCGATCTGCTGAGCAGTCTGGAGGGGGGAGGCGTACACTAAACATATAACTATGAAAACACTGATATCTTTCATTCGACCAGCATTTTTAGGTGCCAAGTAAGTACTGCTGTGTTTCATTTCTCATCGAGGGAGAAGAAAAACCAAAGAAAAATAGAGTTTCGCTATTTACCGTCAACTAACAGAGTTCTGTCATGTTCTCATGACAAAGTGCCAAACTGGCCTCAGTCGTGATTTTCTTTCTTCCATCTTCTCTCTTTTTGTTGTTTTGTTTGAAGCATTTGTTTAATTGTTGTTTTTTATTGTGTGGAAAGAATTTTTCTGAAAATATAGATATAGAGAAATGATATTATATATAGTTCTATATAAAATGTGTACAAAGGAGAAAGTATATAAAAGGGTTTTCTCAGTGGGGGATCTATGCATGAATTATTTTTAAAGACGCGGGGAAAAGGACACTGTACCTGTCGATGCACGTTTCCCAAAATCTAAACGAGTCATATCGCTCCATGTTTGCTACTTTTGGTTTTTGGTTTTCTCCCGCAGAGTAAGAGCATCGCAGGAGCATCGCAGGAGCATCGCAGGAGCATCGCAGGAGCATCGCAGGAGCATCGCAGGAGCTCCTGAAGTCAAACGACGCCTCCCAGCACTCATTTATTAAAACGGAGTCGATGCCAAAAGTCTTAAACGTTAGAATCAAAGCAACAGCTGTGAACTCAGCCATGGTGTCATGTGCAGCCTCCATCTTACTGTCACTACTTTTTCATTTTAGGGTACGTGAGGTAAAGCGTCCGTCGATGTAGCTTGATTGTTCAAAACTATTTTTCTACGTTATTAACAAAACAGAGCAGAGACTGATGCTGCTCCTGTCTGACCCGCTTATGTCTGCCACATGTGTATTCTGACTTCATATCATCACTGCTCCCTCCCTCCTCCTCTCTCCATCCTACACCGCCTTTGTTATTTAACACCGACCCCCCCCCCAAACTGATAATCAGACAAATTCCCAAACAGCTGACTTCACTGTGTCGACACCGTTCCTGACTATTTCTGACCTCAGCTCAGCTCTGCTATTATCCTCACATTAAGGGTTCGTTCACCTGCCTGCAGATGATCTGTGAGCTCGTCGGTTGTAAATTAAACTCTAAGCACACTGAGGGTAACCGGGAGGCGTTCAGGGCCTGCAGTGCAGAGCTGCAACATGAAAAAAAGGGATGGGGGCTCAGATCTCCTGAACAGGGTGGAAACAACACGGTGGGTTTGTGCTGTTTGTGATTCCTGCTCCGTCACTCTGGTGGAGACCACTGCAGCTCAGCAGCGCTCCCTGCTGATCCTCTGATGAAGATGTCAACAGTATGTAAACTGAGCTGATGTGCTGCTGTTTGAGCCCACGTGGTAGCGTACGTCCAGTATGGGAGAACTTAGTCACCGGTGCTGTCTTTGCTTGTGCTCTAGCTTTAGCCTGTTTGATTGTTTGTTTTCTATTTTATTACTGCCTAAAAGGGGAGGTGGGGGAAACACATGCCTGACTTCTCCTGTCAGAGGTTTTGTAAGCTCAGTGGAAGGGAAACGTGCACAATGTAAATCATAAAACAACTGAGTGGGGCTGTGCTGCAGGTGGATCAGTGCTGTGGACAGTAGCTGTGGAAAAGAGACTGGACAAAGACTCTCAGCCTTAAATACAGGACAGAGGATGATCCGATCATCTTTCAGCTAACAGTGTCGAGCAGAAGGACGGCCGGCTGATGCGTCCGTACGAACCCTTTTGTACTCACTCCTGTGTATAAGGAGGTGGCGAGGGGTTGTGTAGTTAACCTCAGTGATAGGTTTGTAGCATAAACCTATTCGTTGGAACGTTAAGGACAATTTAATTACATAGCAAAGCAAGACACGAGTAGGCAAAGTTCTTCATGTTTCCCGTGCACGGGAGAGAACCGGACAAACGCCGTTCCTTCGCTTCACCCCAGTTGCTCTCGTCCGCTCCCCCGTAACACTGCTCTTTTATTGAGGTTACATGAATATACATATGACGTTCATTAACATATGACGTCTACATACAAACAAAGAGTACGTTGCCTGTGCGTGCGTGCGTGTGTGTGTGTGTGTGTGTGTGTGTGTGTGTGTGTGGTGGGGGGGGTCAGAGTGTGACCCCATAAAGACTTCCCTAAACCTGCTGGTCTGGAAGTCCAGCAGTTCATCTAAACAAAAGGCACTTAGCCTAAATCAGATATAGATACATTTATCCTAAATGAACAGAGGGAGTGACTTTAAGTCTGATTTCAGACTATGTCAGTATTAGTTAAGCCAAGAGTCGGGCAAAAGCTTTATGGCCCGGAAAGTTCTAATTCCCACAACATATTGTTGGATTAGTAAGCAAAACTTTTCTGTGATGAAGATTTTTGGGGTTGTTGTTTTAGTGATGGGTTCATTCTGTCAGTTAGCTTTGGCTTGTTTTCTTATTTCAATAGAGGGAGTTTTACTAAACATGGACATGTCGAGGAGCGGCTCATTATTTCTGTAACAGTGCACTTAGAGAAAACTGTCAGGTGTCGCCCCCTTTGGTGATGATGTTTTGTGCTCTGATGAGCTAATAATCAGCTCTCTTTTCCTCCTTCTTTGTTCTAAGCAGGCCTGCAAGATTGAATTAACAGCGCTGTAAAACATTGTTGTGAGAGCAAATATAAGGTGAGCTTTTCCAGATTACAATGGGCTGAGGAAAAGGTCACCTGTGGGAACCTGCCAGTTCCTGTCTAAAGGATTGCAGCGAGTCAATCCAGTCCAAGATCATAAAGAACTCTTTTTCTAAAAACAAAAGAAAGAACAAATAAATGAGCTCATATTGATGAGGGTGGAGACTCTGATGCTTTGCGCGTGAGGCTCCACTTGTCTGCTGTGCAGCCGTGACAAAGACTGGACCAGCGTTAGGATGAGTAGATGTTGACAAACAATTCACGACGCCGGTAAGAAAAAGGTGGATGCTTTGCTTTGCTTTTGGCAGGAGCACAAGAGAGAGAGGGAGACCGAAAGGTTCACATGAGAGTGGAGCTGCAGACTCCACCCTTGGGCGGCTAATTTTGGGTTGCTGATGTTTGCTTTAAGAAAATGTTGTTTTATTGACTGGGTTTAGATGATGGTGTCACATTATATTATTGGGAAAATGCCAAATGCTGAAGGGGAGAAAATGTTTGATATTACTGATGTTACCATTGTAAAATTATGATATTATTTTATGCCATGTTATACCCCTAATTAAAGATTGTGAATTATTATGTAGTTTTAGTTTGCATTATTCTCCTGAATTAGAAGAAGCTGATAACTATTGCATTAGTTAAACTGATTTGCATTACATTAAATTGCTGACTTGTTGTGAATGAATGATATTGTTTTATGATGCATTATATTGCTGAGTTATAAGAAATACTGTTCGCAGAAGGTTATTGTCTAATTTGTCTGAGTAGAAGAGAACAGAGTGTGCTGGAGTTTTCTGCCCCATTTCAGCAGGAGCAGATAAACAGGGAGCCAAGGTCGTAGCTCAGGCGCTGTGTGAGAGAGAGCATGTGAATGTTTAGGCTTTTTATGATAAGGTGGAGGCACCAGAGGCTATAAAAGTTTGAGCAATGCTCCACCATTTTGAGATTTTGAGGCTGTTTGCATCAGTGTCCATCTCCCACGTGTGTGATCATTAAATCATCGTTTGACTCAACCCGGCCGGACCAGTGTTGTTATTGTGGTTCTTTCTCTTGTCTCCATCCCCAATATTTTGAACCTTAACAGCTTGGGGGCTCGTCCTGTGGTATTGGGGTGGAATTTAAAAGTTTGGACGGTCCGAGGTTGTCGAACGGACAGGCACGAGCCAGTGGTCTGATGTGAGTGGACAAAAGCCGGCTTATCTAAAGGTAAGGCACTACCTGTTGAATTATTTCCAAAATGTGCCAAATTGGATATGACTAAATTAAAGTCTACTCACTGAAATTACTGGTAGAGTGTCTGTTTTGATTTTGATGAGAATCACCGTGTGTTATGCAGTTAAAGTTGCTTAAGAGTATTTAATGAAGTTGAAGAAATATGAAACTGTTCCCAGAAGTAACAGAGAATGTTGGGTTTGAGTCCCTGGATATTGAGCTGAAGGCTCAGGTAGTTTGGTAGGGAAATTAGGACAGAAACTGTTCCCAGAAGTAACAGAGACTGTTTAATTGGTCGTAAAAAAGTTATCTTTCTTCGGTGAGACCCGTTATGGTAAAATTTCTCAAAATCGGTTAGGTGAAAATTATTATAGGACGGCAGCCCAGAAGTCTGCTAAGAAGCACATAGCCCGGGGGTTACGCCCCCTCCTGGCCGTGGACGCGCGGTCTTGACCTGTCGGCGAACAGGGTTAGTTCAGTTTGGTTTAACTGTGGGGTACAGGGCATCCTGAAATAAGCTAGGAGTTAGAATCTCCTCACCGTTTAAAACGGTGTCATGTGCTTGTTTGGACAAAGTTAAATTGAGTTAGGGATTTAGAAGTTAGGTCAGAAACTGTTCCCAGAAGTAACAGATACTGTTTGATTGATTACAAAAAAGTGAGACTTTCTTCGGTGAGACCCGTTATTTTAAATTTGTTGAAATTTGTTAGGTGCTGAATCTGTCAGGCCTGTCAGTGATTGTAAATATAAGACGTCTTTGTAATATAAAATAATAGAGTTTTGCCTGAGCTTGGTGTGAGACTCTGTGTGACGTGCAGCTGCAGCGCTGCGAGCTATTTTTAGACGGTGTGTGAACATGCAAATGAGCTGTGACGCGCACAGAGGACTTTGCTTCCTGTTTAGCGTGTTTTTGAGTTTTATAATTTTGATTTGCAAACAATGATACATGCCTGTAAGTAAAACGCTGATTTTGCTGATTATGATACTACAAATAAGGTGTTGAATGACTAGGGTGTGAATGATGTTGGAGTTTAAAGCGGAAACTCAGAGAGGAGTGTGTTGGGAGACTGGCATGTAGTCTGCAGTGCAAAGGTGGGCGTCTTGCCTGCTAGTCTATTTAACAGTGATGAAAATGATATTAAATAAATCTCTCAGTGTGTTGATACAGGTGGCTATGGGGCTGGACCAACTGCCCCCACAAGCACGGCGGCCGAAGCAAAATTATAGTAATGGACACAAAATCAGCAAGAATCAGCAGCTGTGGAAAAGACAGCACCTAGCAGAGAATTAAAGGAGAAATTAAGAGAAGTTTTACACATAAAATTGCGGCCAACAGACTTGTGGAGGTTGGGAAGGCGCCTGGAGCATCACAACAAGAAGGTGAAACAAAAACACACACAAGCAGAGAAATGTGAGAGAGAGGCACGTGCTAGAGAAATGCCTTGTTTGAGAAAAAACGTTAAATTAGCCCATGTACAAACGCACATACACGCAATGAAGAAACAGCTTACACCCATGAACATGTGAAGATTTTCCAGCAACTTTAAAGCAGTGAAGCTTAACATACACCCGCCGTTACACAATAAAGTTTATCCACTACTAACAAATAAACCCTCTGGGTTGCAGGACAACAACTTAACTTCAAAAAAAAATCACAACCAGTGATAACACGACAAATTTAGTGGTTAATAAAAGTCAAATTGTGACATGTTTTCTTCTGATTGATTAATACAAGTGATTACTGAATGAAAGAAAATTCCATTTTTGTGCTTTAAACATGATCTTAAGAATTTTAACATGTACCTGTGTTGTCCTGTCAGCTTGGTGGGTTATGAGAGGATTATATGGTGAGAAGAAAAAAAAAAGGGGGGAGAGAAGGCTGACACAGGGCCTGGCCCCGTTGTTTTTCCCCTCTCTGAGTAACACAGCCAATACAACATGATTTTCCTGTTCGTTTGTTTTTGTTTTTGTTTTGTTTTGTTTTTTCTCTTTATGCTTGATTACAGGCTGCTTTGTCGGCCCGGAAAAGCCGAGGCTGACCCTGGACTCCTGCTCTTCCCTCTACCATCGTTGCTCTCTCCTTTACCATCTTCAATGTGACTCTGACCAAATGCTAAAGCAGCTGGACCCACAACAACTTGAAACTGTCAACAGTGCTGCAGGAAAACGATCTCAGGCAGCAGAGACGGAGAGAGTTAAATCCAAGGCCCGTTTCACTACACGGGGAGATTTCTGTCAGCGTCTTTTCTTTCTGAGAAGACTGAGAAAGGCCCGGCTCCCACCACCGATTCTGACCACCTTATATAAAGGAATTATTGAGAGCATCCTGAGCAGCTATATCACTGTCTGGTTCGGGAACAGCACCATGCCGGACAGACAAGCACTACAGAGGGTTGTGCAATCAGCTGAGCGCACCATCCGCTCCGAGCACCCTGACCTGCACTCAATCTACAGCAGGCGGTGCTGGACCAAGACCAGGAAGATCGTGAAAGACCTCAGCCATCCCATCAACAGACTGTTCTCTCTGTTGCTGTGTACGTGACAAAGAAACATCTGGATTTGGAAAACGAGGCACTCGCAAAGCCACCAGCATTGTGCCTGATTGGACACACCCCTCTCACACACTCTTTACATTCTTGCCATATGGAAAAAGACAGCTTCAGCTGACAGAGCTGTGATGAGACGCCCATCAAGCCCAGATGAAAAGTGAGGCCGAGCAAAACCATGCTGACCTTAACCACTCTGCATTAAAACTGTGCAGGACAGTGACGGACCAACAATGACCATCGGGCAGCAAAAAGGGCGTGCCAGGGACAGGAGGAGTAACTGAGGTCACCTCAGAATGGACAAAACACCAGGAGAAAATAAGCTGAAGGCACAGGTGTCGGGGCTCGGCCAGGAGCTGACCTCTGAGAAGAGCCGAACAGCAGAGCCGCAAAAGGCCGTGGAGCAAAGCAAGGAAAACATCAATGGACTTAAATCTGATTTCTACGGAAAAGACTCTGAGGTTTCTGCCCTCAATAAGACCTCGAGGCATCAGAGCAGAAACTGAGCATGGCCCAGGAGGAGCTAGCTGAAAATCGAACCCATCAGGCTTGGAGTCCAAGACACCGGACTTGAAATCAGGCCGGAGCATCCTGGAGCTAGATGAGCAGTGTGATTTGTCCGGTCTGCTATGGAGCGAACGTTAGGGGGATGGCTTCCTGTCGCCTCTGCCGTCCTCCGATCGCTCAGCGTCCTGGGCTGCCCAGCTCTGGACTGAACGCTCGGGCCGAGACACCCAAACAACCATGGACTCCATTCCCCTGGAATGGGACCACGACTACGACCTGAGCCGTGGGCTTGAGAGTGCAAGAAGGGATCCCAGAGAGCCTTGAGGCCTGTGTAAAACTAACAGAACAAAGATTGAGGTCTTCCACTGGGGAGGTGGAAGCTGCAGACTCTCCTATACACCTTCTGGATGTCAGCCGTTCCACCTGCAAACAAACGGACAGCAGTCGCACTTCTGCAAGCAACAAATGGACATCCAGACAATTGAGCTGCGTATCAAAACCCTGAAGGAAGACCGAAGCAAAAGGGTCAAGTTAAGGAGGAGCGAAATAAGGAGAAGATGCTGGACACTGGAGAAAAGGACTGCCTCAATTGGGGCCAGAACCAGTATGGACAGAACTCTGAGCAGCAGCAACAATGGATGCAAACAGACTGAAAAGGAGGAGGGCAGGACCCAGGGCACGCTTCAGGCCGTGGTTTACCCAGAACACTACAACAGGAAAGTGATGAACACAAACACCCACACAAACACACACATCTACATGCACCGACTCAGAGTGAAAAGAAACATACATATGAACATATGCACTCGTTGATTGAGGGAGAAATGACACACACACACACACAAATTAAAATGTTGATTCAATGAACTGAGAAGTGATCCACACACACACACGCTGATGCAATGAAGAATGCTTTACTAACAAATGCTGCACACAAACATCCAAATACGGAGTTGGTTACAACAGCAAGAACTGATTGATTATTTATTGCTTAAATGTATTTCATGCCACGCAGAGGGCATTTGTGTAGATTTAGAGGACATGGTCTGAAGCACTTTGATAATGAAAACAATGTCTGTGCGTGATGTCTGTTTATGGCTCAAAGCCTCCACTGAATTGTTTACTGTGCTTCACACAGTCTAACAAGGAGCAGTGGTACAGAGCGAAAATGATGAATGAATGGTGTGAGTTTTATTTCGAAGAGATTATGAAAAGGTTGTGTTGATTCAACTTAGTTGTTTACGTTTTTGCCAAGGTAAAGAGTTGGTGTGTAACTAGTGTCCACTATTGAGTCAAGTAAATCCAACATGTTTTGTTGGTGCAAAAAGGAGTTTTGGTTGATCTTTGGGTTTTGTTTGACACTAGGTTGATTCTATCAGTGAGGTTTGGATTGTTTTCTTTCTCTAAGAGAGAGAAAGATGGTTTGAACTTTGGACATGTTTGCAATGGGCCCCAGTATCTGTTATTATTTGAGTGTTTTATTGTTTACGTTTGTTTTTGCTTTTGTTACAGTGCACTGAGATAAGAACATCTGAGAGGTGTGATCCACCGGTGGTGATATTTTGGTATTTTGTGAGCTCCTGATTTAACAAATCGGCTCCTTAATCCAGGCCTGAGAGAGTGAATTTTAAAGTGTTATAAAATATTCTTACTGAAAACAGTCGCGAAGTATTTTTTCTCCATGATTATAATGAGCTTGGGAGAAAATTCACTTATATGGGACACTGATCCTGAAGCCTAAAAGGATTGCAGCGAGTCAATCCAGTCCAAAGAAGGAAAAACAAACAAGGAGCTGTTTCCTTTAAAATGATGACGTCATCTTGCTGGTGATGGAGCCTCGAATAGGCTGCGCGTGAGACTCCATTATCAGCAACTTTTGGTATGAATGTGTGTGGATGTATGCATATGACTGACGGCTAAAAGTCATGGACTGACGACTAAAAGTTTAACTGACTTGATACTGAGACAAAAACGGTGCTGACTTTAGGATTATTGAATGTCCACAGACAATTCACCCAGCCTGTAAAAGAAGGGTGGATGTTTTGTTTTGCTTTGTTTTGTCTGCAAGAACAGAAGAATGACAGAGACTAAAGAGCTGTAGCTTCACAGCAGTGTGAACTGCAGACTGAACCCTTTGGTTGCTAATTTTGAGCTACTGATGTTTGCATTAAGGAAATTGTGTTTTAGTAGCTGTGTTTTAATTAAGGTATTACATTATATTGTTGGGAATATTAAATGCTAAAGTGAAGAAAAGGTTTGATCCCACTCATGACTGAGCATGTTATTATTAACCATAGTGGGTCACTATAGAGAGTCAATTAATTTTAGAAAAAAACAAACAAACAAAAAACCCTCCACCGAGGTCTATGAATAAGAGGGGAATGATAGACAGCCACACTCAAAATGGAGATATGTAATGATAAACACTGGTCCCCGTCTTTTGGGCGCTCTCTTGAAGTAGTCAACAATTTAAAAGTAAGATAAAATAACAGGGGCATGTGCTGAGGGGTGGTGCTGCACAAGAACAAGAGTAAAATAAAGAAAATATTGTTTTTAGAAGTGCAAATTAAAATGTACCATTACACTCAGAGGATCAATATGAAGCTTGATATTTGTTAATTTTGAATGAAGTACATGACTGGTGACTGTTCTGTCCTGAGCTTTTGTTTTTACAGCACCCGCTTGATCACACCAACAGTTTCTCGCCACCGAAGAGGGGTACTTGCAAAAATAAAGAACGGGGAGGAATATCATCAAAACTGGAAAAAGGTAATCCCCAAAGGGGTTGATAACGCCATAACTTTCACTATGGTCAAATTCTCAAAATTTGACCCTCAAAAATTCTTCAAACATTTAGACACAAAGTGGAGATTTAGATAAATATAATGTCGTAAACCACATAAGCATGAAGTATTTGATTCAATAAGATGGTGAAATAACAAGCAGCAAAAGGTTGATCATGTTAATGGTGTTTATTCAAGGGTGCAGAGGAGATTATTATTATTAAAGACAACAAATGAAATAACGAAAAGTAGAAGTGGAAAGAATTTGCGTTAACGGTAATAAAATCAAAACAAAAAGGAATACTAACTAAAACTGTACTGAATGTTCACAAAACTAACTAAAATTAACTAGATTTATAGCAAAATGTGTTTGGTTGCATTGATGTGTGCGTGCCCTGCTATAGTGAAATTAAGGTAGTACGTTAGTCGAGTCGTCTGTGTTGCTGCTCCGTTCACGCGCAGAATCAGGTCAGGAAAAGTCGAGAGACAGCGCCAGAATAGAATTGAGGATGATTTTAATATGACTGTTTTGTAGACATAACAAGAGTCTTGTAGTGGAGAGGGACGTAATGTCCTCCTGAGACCCAGAGAATAAGAAAAAACAGGGAGAAAATATTTTCGTTTTTTCTTTTTTCTTTTTTTTTTTTCTTTTTTCTTTTAAATGAATCAAGTGTTATTAAAATAACAATCTCATAAGATGAAGATCAGGGACCAACCCAGAAGTCACTGACACTTCACTAGCTGTAAACTATTGGTTTAGGAATAAGTGATGGCACTGAACTTTCTATTTCACAAAAGTCAATTTATTTAGGATATCTGAGGAAGTACTGATTTTATTTGGAGACACAAAGGAACATTTGGCACTTCCCTCATCTCACATCTGTTTCATTGTTGTACCCAATCATTCTACAACTGAAATGCCTTGGACTGCTAACCATTTCAGGCAAGTGGAGTGAACCATATTTTGCTAGACTCTCATCAGATTGGGGCTTCCTTTTATTGATCTTTGGAGAGAAGTCTTCATTACTGGTATTATTCAGGTCTTGTTCACATGTTTGTCCCAGGTTTCTCAGCTAAGAGGAGCTTAAACCCCAGATACTGTGAGTTTTTTTCACACATTGAGATCACTGATAACTCTCAGCAACGACGTGATCTCGTAGAAACAATTAGGTGTTATGGATTCAACTATAATTGCGACTCTTATTTTTTACTTTACTGGAAAAGATTTCTGCATTTTACCCATATTTTAGTTTTAACTCAAAATCAAAATTCCAGATTCTACTACATGTTGGTTTTGCACCAGATAGGATGACAGATTTCAGGTGGCCCTGTGTCTTTCTTTATTACATCTGCCACTGCATCTCGATAATCTTCTCTGTGGCTTTTAGTGGGTCCTGACCCTCTCATATTTTGAAAAATCTATGTTTGAATCTCCCTTAATAATTGTGTTAAGAATTCTCTCCGCCTTTGTCAAAAGTTGGGTATTAGGAAAAAGTGAAATAAATATAAATATAAAGTCCCAATGTGTAGAGCACACATTAATAAATTAGTCATGTTCCCTGTGAAAGTAAATGAGCCTAATTCTTAAAGACCCCTCAAATTATTTACTAGATGTTTATTTTTTGAAAATTAATAAAAATCTGAGTTTAACAAAACATTTTAAATGTAAATATCAAGCTTACCTTTCTCTCTTCCATAAAATGTGCTTGTGGGCACGCCAGCCATTTTGAAAAGGTGGGAAAAACAATTGGCAAGGCCACACCCCCACACATGTGACATAATTTTAAAGGTACTGTTGTCCTCTCTAAGAAACATCAGGACTTAGAGGAGTGGCAAGTAGAGTATGAGAGCTACAAGCAAAAAACTAAATGTGTACTACAGTGCGCAAAAATGAATTACTGGGTCATCAGGGGGTCTTGAGGGACATTTATAAAACAAAAAATCCCACAAACCTTAAAAGTGCACTTGAAAAGCTCACACAAGAAGGTTAACCTAGCTTACCTAGAAGACCTCATCAGGGGGAGCACGCTCCCCCTCGTTGAAGAGCTCACCCACTTAACTCGCATCCCAAGAAAATAGCTAACCCCAGATAAGGCAGCGTGATGTATCCCGAGATAACAGGACTGGGACATCTAAATAAAGGTGTGAAACAATCGCCTTCAAAAGGTTATCAATTGACTTCAACCAAAATTAGGAACACTCGGTGCGGCAAGAGTTAATAGTTATTAGTCTCAACACCCAAGGATAATCAGAAGAGCATGACTGATATGATGGAACTGAGATTTTGTTACACTTAACTTTTGCAAAACACAAATAAAACTAAATTGAAACTAAGGATTTTCAGAAAATAAAAACTAGACTAAACTAGCAAAGAATTGGTAAAAACTAATTACAACTGGCAAAAAATTGAAAATCTGGAGTCGAAACTAAATAAAAAATAAAACCTAATGAAAATGGCGAAACGTTTAAAACTCTGGTGCAGAGATTGGCAAAGCTGACCAGGAACGTTATAAAATGGATTGTCAGAACAGTCAGCGTTAAAGCCACTTTTGACAGTCCATACTAGGATGGCATTGGACATCTTGGGGGTGGAAAGGGGGTTGGTGTGACCAAGGTGTGGTTTGGCTTGTTGTATGTATATTTGAGATCATATGGCTCTGGATGGACCGGTTACCAGGGCATGGAAGGAGGACAGACTCATTAAAGGAGGAGAAGGAACTTGCTGGGATTGGAGATCCTCTGGGTGAGTGGTTGATTAAAAGCATGCATAAAATAGAAGTTATCTGTTGTTATTGATTGGTAATAGATTGATAATTGGCCACATTTACAGCTGTATTGACTTGTTGTGGACGTAGTCGACTTCAGGTTTAAACACTTTAATTAACAGGTTGAAAATAGTGACATTAAAGGAAGAGTATGCAGCACCACCCTGTCAGACGCCAGTGATGGTGGAGCTCACTGATGAATCAGGTGAGCTGGATTCATGGCTGATTCAAAACTAAGATCCCCCTGCTGTGGTTAGTAAGGGGAGAAAAGGGGGAAATAAAATCAGGAATTAAAGAGGCATTTATAAACGTTTAGGTGTCAAGTGAAACGGGACAAAAGGGGGTGTTATACTGTTATTTTCAATGTCAGCATTATTATTGTATGAGAATCATGCAACAAGCATTGCATCGATGATCATTTATTGAAGCTTTTGACCTTATACTAACATCTGTGTTCCTGTGATTGTTATAACTTCTGATGAATCTTCCATTTACAGGTGTTAGGATAATGATATAATTTTTCATTGCAGGTGTAACCATGATCATTTTTATACATATTGCAACTTGTTGCTCATTGTAGAGTTGTGCTCAAGTTAATAAGGGTTAAAAGCTACAGTCAGCGCGAATGTCTGACTGATCTATTGAGGGGAAAGGCTTCGAGCATAGAAGGCCGCACGCGCTTACAAAACACTGATATCATGTTATTCTTTGTGATCTTTTCTTAAATTATGTCTTTAAGGTTAGTTTAAATAGTGGCAGTTAATTAAACGAGATTTATTAAAATATTAAATACCTGAGTCAGAACGTTACACGCGGATCACCTTAAGAGTCTGGGAAACTTTGTAGCTGCCTAACTTTTTTTTTTTTTGAATGTTCTAGCTCCGTTGATTTGACACATTCGAATGTGTCAAAAAAGGGGGGGGAAGGTTGAGCTTTAACATCAAAGAAGGATTATTTGAACAATTTATAACTTCATTTGTGTCTTTAATAATTTAGGAATGGTAAAGCTTAAGCTAATAGCGGTCCGAGAAGACGGACCTTTTAGAGAATCAGTGAAAAAGCATAAACTATCACTTTCATGTTTAATCATTACTCATTGAAATGAACTGAATAGCGTTTAGAAGATTTGTTAATTTTTTGTCTTTTGTTAAAAAGAGGGGTTTCAATAATTTTCAGACACACCTTGCAAATGTGCTTATAACGAGTTGGCACTCGGCCTTTTGAAGGTCAGAAGCTTCGTTCGGCGTGACTGTCCGGACTGATAAAGTGTAGGAAATGCCTTGAGTGCAGAGGGCTAAATGCAAACACTGCTTACACACACATAAGATATGATTAGAATAAGTCCCTGGCACATTCTGAATGTTTAGACCAATTCTGAATCACTAGAAGGTCAGTAGATAATAACATTAGATTATTAGGGTTAGGAAGAGAGGTGTTTTGGTTTTCTGTCTCTTACAGAGAAAGGAACAGACACCAGACGAGGTCACAGAGATGCGAGGATCCTCCGTAGCAGAGTCAGACACAGTGACTGCCGAGACATCAACTGGGTCCAAGGGTCATGGCGTTTGGGCTCCAGCTAGTCACCACAAAAGGATGGATCCCATAAACACAGCAATAACCATGAAGGGGTTGGCGGAAATCCGGGAACACCAGACCAACGAAGTTCGAGAGGCTTTTGGGCAAAAAGGGGACACCTTCCTGTTCCTTTTTCTGGAGAATACACAGATCGTTGTTTGAAATCGGAGCAGAATAATCCCCTGATCTGTGTTACGACTGAAGGGTTGTCTAACCCCTAAGGTTGAAGAATTAAGAGCAGAGGATCACCCAACTGGACGACACTGGTAGCTGCAGCAATAAAATAAAGGTTAAGAGCTCTTCGGACAGAGGTTCTAGTCTACGTCTGAATGGTATAAGGGAACACCAAATAAAGCTGTGGGAGAACAGGGGAGTGTCATCTGGACCTACTATCCTTGTAGTAATAGTTTGTCTTGCACCTGACTTGCGCAAACACAGAGGTCATCTTACATATGGTTTGCCCCTCAGGGGGACAAAGGACCTCAGGAGTGAGGAGGGATGAACCCGGCCACACTGGGCTACAGGGTGTTTGTGAGGTCATTATTCTAATGACCTCATCAGGGGGAATTGTAAAATTATGATATTATTTTATGCCATGTTATACCCCTAATTAAAGATTGTGAATTATTATGTAGTTTTAGTTTGCATTATTCTCCTGAATTAGAAGAAGCTGATAACTATTGCATTAGTTAAACTGATTTGCATTACATTAAATTGCTGACTTGTTGTGAATGAATGATATTGTTTTATGATGCATTATATTGCTGAGTTATAAGAAATACTGTTCGCAGAAGGTTATTGTCTAATTTGTCTGAGTAGAAGAGAACAGAGTGTGCTGGAGTTTTCTGCCCCATTTCAGCAGGAGCAGATAAACAGGGAGCCAAGGTCGTAGCTTAGGCGCTGTGTGAGAGAGAGCATGTGAATGTTTAGGCTTTTTATGATAAGGTGGAGGCACCAGAGGCTATAAAAGTTTGAGCAATGCTCCACCATTTTGAGATTTTGAGGCTGTCTGCATCAGTGTCCATCTCCCACGTGTGTGATCATTAAATCATCGTTTGACTCAACCCGGCCGGACCAGTGTTGTTATTGTGGTTCTTTCTCTTGTCTCCATCCCCAATATTTTGAACCTTAACACCATTAACCAAAGCAGGCCACTGTAGAAGTCAATGACATTTTATAGAAGGAAAACAGAACCAAAGCCAAATGTAGGAGTTATATAGGGGATTGGTGGACTTGTCACATTCCAAATCCAGTTATGGAACAACAAACACTGGTCCAAGGGAAAGGGCAGGTGATACGAGGTGGTGCTGGAGGGAAACGAGCAAAGTAAAGACAGCAAACCTATTTTGGTTCGATTTGATAAAGTCAGATTAAAAGAAGTACCATGACACTCAGAGGATCAACGTGAAACTAAAACATACGCACATTTTGTATGAAGCACATGACTGATAACTGTTGTGTTTTAAGTTTAGTTTCTTATAGCACAGAGTGGATCACAGTGAGGGAAGGACAGGGGGGGAACTGAGTTTAAATGTGAAGTTGATGCTAATATACAGGTTTTGTTTCTAGGTCGTTCTGGGGATGCAGGCTCTGGGTGGAGCCAGGAGCTGAAAAGATCGAACATGATAATTAAACTGATTTTATTATTTAAACACAGGTTTGCAGGCCCGGAGCAAATATACTCGAGAGGAGAATCGCTGAGGTTTTCTGAGAAATGATCTGATGAACCTTTTTCTTTTAATTTTCTAGTTGTGGTTTTGTTTGACACATGAAGATGTGTCAAAAGGGGGAGTTTTAGGTCTAATTTGAAACAATGGATTATATGATCGATGATGCAATTCTACACTGCAATCATCGAGTCCATCCTCACCTCCTCCATCACCGTGTGGTACGCTGGAGCCACTATCAGGGACAAACAGAGACTGCAGCATGTTGTGCGCTCTGCTGAGAAGGTGATTGGCTGCAGACTCCCATCTCTGCAGGACCTGTACGCCTCCAGGACACTGGGGCGTGCAGCTCAGTCACAGCTGACCCTTCTCACCCTGGACACAGTCTGTTTGACCTGCTCCCCTCAGGCAGGAGGCTCCGGTCCATTCGCACCAGAACCTCTCGCCATAAGAACAGTTTCTTCCCCTCTGCTGTTGGACACATGAACAATAACCGTATGACTGTTCCCACCACTACCACGTGACCCTACGCTGTGTTCACTGCATCATTCCATGTTTGGCCCTGATCACCACCTGCACTCATGTATATATCTTTCTACTTAGCACTTTTAATCCTTATTTTTATTTTTATTTAAGTGTTATATGACAGTATGTTTGCACTGAAGCACCGCAGCAATTTCCTAATGTTGTAAACCTGCTCAACATTTGGCAATAAAACCGTTTTTGATTCTGATTACTGTCAGCATTTTAATCGCTAGTTTAAAGGCTGCAGCTGTTGCTCTAACATAAATGTAACAGGCCTCAGTGCTGGTTCTAATAGTCTGAGCTGCTTCCAGCTTTATTTGTGAAGAGCACAGCAGCTTACAAAACACGTAGCTAGCTCGTACAGCTGCGACGTTAAACTTTCATGAGCTAAGATGACCTTAAAATAACGGGGCTACGTGTGGTGATGCTAGCGTTAGCCACGTTAGCGCGTTAACTTCACAGGTGGTCAGACTGAGTAAACAGGCACTAAGTCAGAGGTTGGGCTCTCCGTTTCGCTGCAGGATCCCTTCATTCATGCAATTTATGCAGTTTATTAAAGTGCAATTGGAAAAAGGATTTTGAAATGCAGTTTTTAAAAGCATTTCAAAAATCAGTTTATTCAATGGGAATTCAAAAATGAATTTACAAATGCAGAATTTATTCTATAATTCATTACTTAAGCACAGAATTCTTTATTTCGATGCGCGTGGCTCTTGTGGTCCTCCATACAGGAGTGAGAACGTGTTGGCATTTGGGTCCTCCTTCCCCTCATCATAGTCTGCCACGCAGGCCGTGACAGAAAAGCCCACTAAAAGAACGCCCACCAGACCAAAGCAATGGTTTTGACTTGATCAGCATTAACCCCGCCCCCTGACTTTGATGGGTGAAGCTGACAAATAAAATGTATTTATGAACAGCGATGCAGGGCCAGGAGTAGCAACGTGAATTAAATAAATACATCATTAAATAATTCATTAAATGTGTCAGTAAAATAATCAAAATAGAAAACAAACCAATAATTGATTAAATATGTAATTAACTAATTTGAATTGTATATAAACAAATATTGAAAATTTTTAAATGAAATTAATGGATAATTCATTATTAATATATATCTTTAATTGATTATGTAGATTTTTTAAATTAATTACTGAAATAGTTCATTCATTAGTGATGCATTTATTTAATGCAACCATAAAATTATTGCTAGTTTAAGTAAAATCAATTTAAGACATCAATATTAAAGGTTAACTTATGATATTGAATACATGCAACTATAACTGATGATATAAAAATGAGGATTTCTTAAGCTGAAGCCAAAGTGCTGACTCATTTGTCATGTTACTCTCAAATGTTTTCCCTAATAACAAGAACATAATTACACTTTAGCCACAAGAGGGCAGCAGCATTAATATAAGTCACGTGTATATAAAGGTACAGTGATTATATTACAGTGATTTTGACAAAAACAAAACAGTTGATGGCAGTGTGTTTTTCCATGACAGAATAATTACGCACACCCCACTTTGCAGTTATTTATTTGTAAAAAATGTTTGGAATCATGTATGATTTCCGTTCCACTTTGTGTTGGTCTTTCACGTGGAATTCCAATAAAACTGATTCATGTTTGTGCTGTAATGTGACAAAATGTGGGAAAGTTCAAGGGGGCCAACACTCGGACCGGCGGCCGCCTCGGGTCTCTGCTCCTCCTGCCTCCCCTTTCCCTCATCCACCTGCTGCCTCTGTGGAAGCTCCGCCATAGCCACCACCAAACAACTGACTTATTTCTACACATCGACCAGCATCCGGCCAATCCACCACTTTCCATCGTTTATACCGTTACAAAAAAAAAAAAAAATCATAAAAAAACATCATTGGCCCAGTCCAGCTATGGTCGTGCCATCAGTTAACCCTTCGCTTGCCAGCTGTGACACGCGTGCCCAGGGTTGCCGACCCCTGCTCTAAAGCATCTGATTTGGATTCCTGAGATCAAATATATTTTCCTTTGGCTTTGTTTTCTTCCCATTTGTGGCTTTAATGTAGTGTTACATCCTGTTTGTTTGCTTCCATCTGTATAAATGTCCAGATTCACTGTTATGTTTCTATTCTTACATTGCTGTGTGATCACTGTTCCCTCTGCTGACTGATGTGACCTTTTGTATCTCACACTGATACTTGTCATATTTGTATCTGCGCCTAAAAGATAAAAAGTTTTCCATGCTAAAACACAGCTCCACCTCCTGCAGTTCTCCCTCTGAACCACTAGATGTCTCTGTTATCTAAATGAAGACGTGCAGCACAGCAACCACAGCAGCGCTCAGATCACACGTGTCCTGTTATTATGTATAAAAGCATGAAACAGGTGAGACAGGTGGGATCAATATTAATGTTGTGGAAATATATGAAAAAGCAACAGAAGAGTGAAAACATTTCGTGTTTCTAGAAAGATCTTTCAGCTCACAGCTGCTCACAGACTGTATTTACAAGTGACAAACTGCAACTCTACAGTACATCTACAGTATATATCAAATATATTCCGTATTCAAATCTATTGAGTGATGTTTGAAAGTCTTTCCAGGTGAGTTTGATCCAGGAGGGTCTGAAGCCAGAGTCAGACAGAGACTGTGCAGAGACTGTAGAAGGACAGAGCAGCAGCAGAGCAGTCCAGATACACTGATGATCCTCTGTCAGATCCAGAGGGACACACAGGGATGATGCTGGACTCTACATTGTGTCTGACAGTGGAGCTGTTCTCAGAGCAGTTCACTCTGCAGCACTGACAGTCATCTGCACTTCTTCTCATTCCTCTGTCAGTCACTGCTGGATGAAGCTCTCCTCTCCACCTCCCAGTAACATGGCCCAGTCAGAGCGTCTCTACACACAAGCTGCTGCTGCTTCAACCTCTCTGGATCATCAGGACACAGCTCCTCCTCTCTCAGCACACACACCGTCCTGTTTACCATCATATCCTCCACCTGCAGAGAGAAGAAGGAAGAGCAGAGGAGATAAACGAGTGTTTCCAGAGACTCTTCATCAGCTGTCAGTCAGTGATGCAGCACATCCAGTATAAAGAGCAGCAGGGACTTCAGTGCTGGGACTGTACTAGGACTCATTGTTGCTTCACTTTTTCTAATCTTTGGATTTTTATTGAAGTTGATGAAAATGTTTTTCCCTCCTAGTTTGAGTTTGGACTTTCATTCATTAGAAGAACCTTGGTGTGTCCACTCTGAGCTCTAGAGGAACCCCAACAACAAGCCCAACAATCCAGATGGACGGTTCCAGCTGTTAACTGGAGGAATTCCATCCAAACATCTGCTCTCACTAAATTCTTCCTCACCTACAGACTGTGTTCTTCACTGCTTTAAACTTGGAAACGAATGCAGTCATTGGTCTGCGTGCTGCTTTGTTCAGAGAGCTGATTGGCTGTTGACAGTGTTTGATCTGAGCGTGTCAGCCGTAACTATGGTGACCATAAAGGTCAGAAACAGGAAGTGTTTGTGTCCAATCCTGAAGCCTGTCACCATTCTCCTCTCACAGCTTCACTGAGAAGCTGCAGCTTTACAGGAAACACTGGATCTTTGCTTCATACTGACTGTGTTTAGTACAATACTGCTGACAGCACCACCCACTCACTCCATCACTCTACTTACACCAGAGTCTCCAGTCTGTAGTCTGGACTCTGCTGAAGATCAGACAGCTGCTTCACATCTGGATCCTTCAGGTTGTTTCCCCACAGGTCCAGCTCTCTCAGATGGGAGGGGTTGGACTTCAGTGCTGCTGCCAGATAATCACAGCTGATCTTTGACAAACCACAGACACTCAATCTGTATAAAGAATGAAAGATGTAAGTTTATTAGACAAAGTGTGAGCTTGAAATCATTCAGTGTTTCATCATCTGTTCAGAGCTGAAGAAGGTTCAGAATGTAGAAGTTTAGAAAATGGAAACTCCAAACAACTGAAGCCAACAGGAAGCAGCTTCAAACAGGAAACTGTGCAGAGTTTCAGACTATATGTCCTGATGCAGCCAGTTGGATTTTGGAGATTTGAAACTCTGTTCTGTGACTAAGTCCTTGAATCATTTCTTCCAGTTGGTCCAACAAGACAGACTAAGTGTTGGACATGTGTTGTGGCTCCATTAGGGGAGCTTCTAAATGTGATGTGATGGCCCCTCTGGGTCTGTCAGGTCACAGCACTGAAGAGAGCTCAAACTGGGCACACACTTGTTCCAGTCTGGACCAAAGACTCTATACTGGGACTGAGGGACTGCTTTGACTGCACCCACTGGGACTTTTTAAAGGCTCATGTTCTCACTTAGATCATCGATTTCTACTTACATTTCTTTCTGGGAAAAATGGGGATTACTTTGGAAACAGGAAGTATTTTCCCCAATAAGCAGCCCTGGATTAGTAAATCACTCCAACATGTTCTCAGGCAGAAGAAGCTGTCTTGTTATGAGGGAGAGAAGAAAAAGATTGAGGCACAGAAACTTGTTGAAAGAGAGATAAAGCAGCTAAAATCAGGTGTAAAAGTAAAGCAGAGGATGAGCTGAATAAAGGACACTCAAGGCTGGCTTGGAAAGGAATGAAGTCCATGGTGGGGATGCAGAACAAGGAGCAAAGATGAATGTGATGCTGAATCAGCAGAAGACTTGGACTCATTGGATTCCAGCTTGGATATCATTGATTTCAATGAAGAGCTTTGTGATTGTAGCAAAGGGCTGGTAGCTCTGAGAGTCCCACTGATGAGGTGTTTGTGTGGAAATCTCTTAGTGGGACCAAAGAGAGAAAAAGCCCTGGTCCTGATGCTGTGGGAGGGAAATGATTGAAGTGTGCTGTGAGGAACTGACTGGGAGATTTTCACACATTTTCCAGTCCTCCTTGGAACAACAGGAAGTTCCCAGCATATGGAAACAAAGGTTAAGTGTCCTATGGCACTCAGTGATGATGGTGCTGTGGCCCCACCACCTCCACCTCTTTGTAAAGGAACTAACTGTCATCTGAAGCTTCAAATGGAACTAAGACTTCCTCCACTAGGTGGCAGTGTCTGATGAGAAAGTGTTAGTGGAGCTGGCCTGGAGTCAGAAACAGGAAGATGCAGGATTTGGGCTGAAATGGGGAAAGTGGTTCGCACTAGTGCCTTAAAGCAAGAAGGTTGTAGGTTGAAGCTTGTTGGCCTTTCTGTGGAGGTTGGATGTTCTCCCACAGTCCAATGAAATGCTGCTTAGGTTCATTGGTGCTTCTAAATTGGCTGTAGGTGTGGATGTGAGAGAGTGCTTCTCTGTCTCTCTCTGTTGGCCCTGTGATGGACTGCTCACCTGTGCAGGTGGACCACGCCTCTTGCCCTATGACAGCTAGGGCACAGGCTGCAGCCCTGTGAGCCTAAGCTGAATAAACAGTTAGCAAAAATGATCCATAGATGGCCTGAAATCCCCCAGTTAGCAGTTTGGTAGATAGCTATGACATGCTAATCCCATCCAGCAGCTGTATTCTACCTGTAAGCTGATCCCTGCTGAGCCAAAGCACTTTTTCATATACAAATTACAACCTTTAATAGAAACCTATTGGTCAGCATCTTATTAGCCTGCTGTTAGCTTCATTCCACAGAAAACTGAGAGAAACTAACAGAGTTGATAAAGAATAAAGAGAAATGTGCTGATTTAAAGCCTTTGAAGTGCTTCAGATGATCTCTGTCCACTTCTGTCCACTCATTCATTCATGTAAGCTTTCTAATGCAGCTTTGATCTTCACAGTCTGCTTCATGAAACTCATTCTAACCCTGAATGTCAGAGTGTTCCTCCTTCTCTTTCCCATCATTCATGCTGGCAGTGGAGGAGATTTGGATGTTGGACTGTGTTTTGGATGATGTGTGTATGTTTGTGTTGGACTGCTGTCTGTAAAGCAAACGCACATTTTGCTTTGGATTTCAGTGTCAGACAGACTTTAAGGTGGAATGAAGAGTTGGAGAGTTTCACAGTGAATTATCCAGTGGAGGATTTTTCTTCTTCTTTGAAGGTTTGAAATGTGAACATTGTTCTGCTGCAGTCAATGGACTAAACCAGAGAAGAAGAAAACAGACTTTACCATGAAGATCCTCAGTGTGGATCAGTATAATATCAGCCTGATGTCTGCAGTTTAGTGTCAGCACAACTTTCACATCATATTCATCTCAGCGCAACTAAAACATGCTGACTGACCTCAGAGTTTCAAGTCCACATCCTGGACTCTCCAGGAAACCACACAGATGCTTCACTCCTGAATCCTGCAGCTTGTAGTTGCAGCTCAGGTCCAGCTGTCTCAGATGGGAGGGGTTGGACTTCAGTGCTGCTGCCAGATAATCACAGCTGATCTCTGACAAACCACAGCCCCTCAATCTGTATAAAGAATGAAAGATGCAAGTTTATTAGACAAAGTGTGAGCTTGAAATCATTCAGTGTTTCATCATCTGTTCAGAGCTGAAGAAGGTTCAGAATGTAGAAGTTTAGAAAATGGAAACTCCAAACAGCTGACAGAGTTCATACGCCTTTGTCAGGGTCAAATTCAAGCAAGACCATGTGAAAATTAAAACACATCATCCTAGGTGAACTTAAACACCTTTGTTCCCCTTTTGTTAAGGCATAGAAAAGTACACCACACAAAAATACTGCAAAAGGAAACGGTCGCCTTATATACATAGTGTATAAACTCAAAATGCACATTTCACTTCAAATTAAGATTAAGGCTTTGAACAGATCACATAGTTCAGTTCAACATATAAGACTTTAAGAATGCACAAGCATCTACTTAAAATCTATTTAATTTATCATCCATGATATTATTTTGTACAATTCCAATGTATTTTGTTCATCTCCCTTAAATAAACAGGCAGTCTTAAAGTATGAAATATTCATATACAAACACATAAATGTGTGTACTGTCTCAGTGGCTGATAGTACCCCACAGGCCTCAGTGTGAGCTTGAAGACATTTATAATGTTTAAGTAGTTTAATGTGCAGGTGCTGACGATAAACACATTTTGAATGAAAGCCGGGGAACTTTGGTAGCACAGAAACAAGTGGCTATTCTTTTTGACTATATGGATCACTCACAATACCATTATTTCACACAAAGGCACCAAATTAATACTCAAAAAAGCTGCAGCAATACACACAAATATAAACAGTACTTGGTGACAACTTTGCTTTTAGCCTTTAACCCTTCTTGACTACTTTTGATGTGGCCTCTATATTTTACCTTTAAAAACAGTTTATCTTGCCAATCTGTTATTTTCTCATTTTGACCAACTGTATCAGCACAATTTATCTAAATTCAGACAAAATTTAAAATACAAGTAGAAAGTGATATTTTGACTGTAAAAACCACACACATGTTTAACGAATCATCTTCATAACTTGAAATGCAAATAGAGATTGTACACTTTTAAAAATACGCACACGTTTTGCAAACAACAAAGTTATATGGTACTATTTACCAAAAAATGCAGCCAAGGCTCAGACGTTTTTCATATAATCATTTCAAACTATTTACAGAACAATCAGGTGTCAAACAATAGTTTGTGTCACTCTAACACATATGAGAACAGCACAGGGATAAACCTGCAGGTCTGACAGCAGGTGTGTCACTCAGCGTTTACACTGCAATCTGCCTTTGTTGGCTTTAAGGCAGCAACTGTGACGATCACTAGTAGAACTGACACACAAAACAAAACAACAGCTACACACTAAATACACAAGACAACAAACTAACTTGAGACCAAACACGGTAAACGTCACAAATCTCTCACGTATCAAAACTCTCTCTCTCTTTCGCTCACTCGCTCTCTCTTGCCGGTCACTCCTAAAACTTCCCCCTTTTGCTAAACAACCAAATGTCATGTTTCCATATCATTTTTGATTGGTCGACATGGTACATTTTCCCACCTATAGGGCTTTGGAGCGTGATGTCACGGGAGATGGGCCATGCCCCCTTCCGCCATGACAGTAGGCCAGCCAAAGGATACCATTTCAGCTATGGATCGTACGTGTTGTGTTGTCGGTTGCAACGTTAGATCACACGATCGTGAAGGCAAGAAGCTGGATAACGGGCTCTCTTTTCATCGTTTTCCATCCTGGAGGCAACGTGAGGGATCCCATGTATCCGATATTACTAAACAAAGACGTCAGGCTTGGATTGCAGCGGTGAGACGAGCGGATATCGAGTTCTCTGCAATCCCCAGCTTTTTGTTGGTTTGCTCACGGCATTTTCTTTCCGGTGAGTTCTAAATTAATTCATATCACTCTTGAAAGGCTTTTAGTGTGATTTTCAATGTGCTGAGGTCATAGATAATGAGATAAAACATGCTAATGTGTGATGCTGCAGAACCACATCATGTCGACTGAGTAGCTTATGATTTGGCATTATTGCAGGCAAACCAGCATATGAAATGGATGTAACAAATCCAGACTGGGCACCAACACTGCACATGGGGCATGACGACATACCTGTATCAGACTCGGACCGGCACTCAAGGCGTACGCAACGGAAGCGAAAAAGAGCACCCATCGGAGGTAAACAACCCCCCCCCCTCTAAAAACATACTAAATTGCTATCACTGTACACTAATCCGCACATAACTTCCAGATGAATCACACACCTGTCATTGGAATATTGGTGTACATTTACCTTATGTCTAATTTTATCTTACAGGCTTTCGTTATGCAGCTGCAGAGTCTGAAGGTGTGCCCCGTGCAGAAGTGATTGATGAAGATCTGACAGAAGACCAACAGCAAAATCACAATGTCATGGAGGCAGTGGACAGCAGTTGTGTTGGACAAGTGGAGGTTGAGGTACCAGCTGCAAATGTGGATATACTGAAGAAATGTAAACCTTTTAAAATGATGACAGATTACAAACTCTCAGCTGTGTCTGTAATCAAACCTCTGTAACTTTGCTTCACTTCAGCAGCATCAGCTCATGTTCACATGTTGATTCATGGTTTGCTTCAGTTTTTGATGGACTGCAGAATATTTTGAAGGTTATCTGCTATAAAAAGCCAGAACAGGAAAATCTGCTTCATGTGTTTCTGTTTGATCCTCAGTGACTTTGACACAAAGGCCTCTGCTGTGATGATCACACCTCTGATCAAGTCTCACAGTGTCAGCTTTGTTTTTATACATATGGATATGTGCTGATAAATGATCAGAATTATAATATTTCCCACTGTCTGCTGTGTGCCGTGACCTTTGACCTGCTAAAGACAGTCAGCTGTGGATTATTCATTGTTGTGTCTGATACTTAGAACTGTGAGGAAGAACACTACACAGTTAATCAGGGTCCCCTCTCTCTGAATCAGGGAAGGTGGGCAGGCCGCGTGTGGGCCGCGGGCCATACGTTGAGTCTCACTGTTTGAAATGTGGTTTTTTTGGATCTTTTAGTAGAATAGGCGCTTATAATGATTTTCTTGTGAAAGGAGATTCTAGGTCAGAGTGGAGGCCTTGCAGCAGCGAGAGTTCTGTGTACAGGATGTTGATGATTAGATAAGGCAAGCGACAGGAAACGCATGCAGGGACGTGAAAGCAGCGTTTTAAGAGTTTTAAAATGATGAGTAACGTTGAAGAATATATATAAATACAAGTCAATAAGTCAAGAAGATAATTAGGATCAGGCTTTTGATTAAAGAGTCCCAAAGATTATAAGTTAGGGAGGTGCAGGAAAAGGTGTTTTGTTTGCTTTACAGAAGATCTCGGCGACCACAGGGGGGTGAGGATCCTGGAGGCCCGAGGCATGATGGACCACAAGAGAGGGACGCAGAAAAAACCTAATCTTACGCATGGAGTGTTCTCAAGGGGGAGCTGGTGTTTATTACTGGACCACTTAGATGACATGAGGTTGTCTGATTTGCTGAGCCAGAGGACGGCTAGAGAGGGTCAGAGCGGGAGTGGTGACCCCGATGTCCATGATGCCATGGATGGACATGGAAGCAGCTGAGTGGGCCGAGGATTGACCCAACACAATGTATTGCGACCTCTGGTGTTCCAGAGGTCGAGAGAGGGAGTATTGAGATTGGAGAGATATTTTGCTGCTATTGTTAATAATCATCATCATTACCATTGCATTAATAATATAATCTACAGAATTGATATTGCATTCAGATGTTTAAACAGTGTGTGTCTTTCAGAAAGACTAAGTTGCAGGCTGACAGGAAGTTGCAGGTTTGAAGAGTGTGTCTTTTGCAGAACTGAAACCGAAAGCAGAGTCTAAGTGCAGGTTATTTTGAGGAGCCTTTAAGGACGAGGCACACACTTAGTTAAAGAGAATCATTTATAGGTGGAAGTTTAATCATGTTTTGCTCGGGGTTGCAAAAGAGCAGTTTGTCGCAGAACTGCTGCTGATGTGTCAAGATGATAAGCGAGCATCCGGCAGTGACAGGAAGTACCTGCCATGAAGATAGGAGATAATGTTCTTTTAAACTGTGTTAAAAGTCATTGTGGTTTTGATTTGACGTATGCATATATTCTGTTTGTGACGTATGAGGGGGCGTCATTAAATTCAAGCCCTGATGGTATAAAATATCTGTTTATGCTTTGATTAAGTCGGAGATCAGCCCGGTCTGCGAACGGAGCTGGTCTTCCCACGCGTGTATTTCATTAAAATCAATTGTTTGACCAAGTTCTGGACCATGGTTGTTTGAACTCTCCTTCCCCAATATTTGAACCTTAACATTAGTTTACTCAAAATAATTTTAAGACATCAATATTAAAGGTTAAATTATGATAATGAATACATGCAACTATAACTGATGACATAAGAATTTGGATATTTTAAGCTAAAGCGAAGGTGCTGACTCACTTGGCATGTTACTCTCAAATCCTCCCTAATAACAATAACATAATTACACTTTAGCCACAAGAGGGCAGCAGCATTAATACAAGTCACGTGTATATAAAGGTACAGTGATTATATTACAGTGATTTTGACAAAAACAAAACAGAAGTTCATGGCAGTGTGTTTTTCATAACATACCAACCAAATTAAATAATAAAAACTTTATAACTTACAGAGCTTTTTTAGAGGCTTTGACCACTGGCAGCAGCCTCAGAAGAGCCTCCTCTGAAGCAAAGTATTTCTTCAGGTCAAACACATCCAGATCTTTTTCTGATGACAGTAAGATGAAGACCAGAGCTGACCACTGAGCAGGAGACAGTTTATCTGTGGAGAGACTTCCTGATCTCAGGGACTGTTGGATCTCCTCCACTAGAGAACGATCATTCAGTTCATTCAGACAGTGAAACAGATTGATGCTTTTCTCTGCAGACAGATTCTCACTGAGCTTCTCCTTGATGTACTGAACTGCTTCTTGATTGGTCTGTGAGCTACTTCCTGTCTGTGTCATGAGGCCTTGCAAACGAGTTTGATTAGTCTTCAGACCCAAGAGAAAACGAAGGAACAAGTCCAGGTGTCCATTGGGGCTCTGTAAGGCCTTGTCCACAGCACACTGGTAGAAGTATTTCTCTGTCTGAGAGCTTGTTTGTTGTTCTTCCAGCAGATTGAGTCCAGAGTTGATGAAGGTCAGGTGGACATGAAGAGCAGCCAGAAACTCCTGAACACTGAGATGAACAAAGCAGAACACCTTGTTCTGGTACAGTTGTTTCTCCTCTTTAAAGATCTGTGTGAACACTCCTGAGTACACTGAGGCTGCTCTGATATCGATGCCACACTCTGTCAGGTCTGGTTCATAGAAGATCAGGTTTCCTTTCTGCAGCTGATCAAAAGCCAGTTTTCCCAGTGACTCAATCATCTTCCTGCTCTCTGGACTCCAGTGTGGATCTGTCTCAGCTCCTCCATCATATTTGATCCTCTTGACTTTGGCCTGAACCACCAGGAAGTGGATGTACATCTCAGTCAGGGTGTTGGGCAGCTCTCCTCCCTCTCTGGTTTCCAGCACATCCTCCAGAACTGTAGCAGTGATCCAGCAGAAGACTGGGATGTGACACATGATGTGGAGGCTTCGAGCTTTCTTGATGTGGGAGATGATCCTGCTGGCCTGCTCCTCATCTCTGAATCTCTTCCTGAAGTACTCCTCCTTCTGTGGGTCAGTGAACCCTCTGACCTCTGTCACCATGTCGACACACCAAGGAGGGATCTGATTGGCTGCTGCAGGTCGTGTTGTTATCCAAAGGCGAGCAGAAGGGAGCAGGTTCCCTCTGATGAGGTTTGTCAGCAGCTCATCCAATGAGGTGGACTTTCTGGTTTCTGTCAGGATTTTAGTTTTGTTGAAGTCCAAATTAAGTCGACACTCATCCAGACCATCAAGTATGAACACAACCTGGAAGTCTTCAAGCCTGCAGATTCCTGATTCGTTAGTTTGATTAAAGAAGTGATGAACAAGTTCCACCAAGCTGAACTTTTCCTCTTTCAGCACATTCAGCTCTCTGAAAGTGAATGGAAATATGAACTGGATGTCCTGGTTGGCTTTGTCTTCAGCCCAGTCCAGGCTGTATTTCTGTGTTAAGACTGTTTTCCCAATGCCAGCCACTCCCTTTGTCAGCACTGTTCTGATTGGTTCGACTCTTCCTGGTGAGGCTTTAAAGATGTCTTCTTGTCTGATTGTTGTTTCTGGTCTGTCTGGTTTCCTGGATGCTGTTTCAATCTGTCTGACCTCATGTTCCTCATTGACCTCTGCAGTCCCTCCCTCTGTGATGTAGAGCTCTGTGTAGATCTGATTCAGGAGGGTTGGGCTTCCTGCTTTAGCGATGCCCTCAAACACACACTGGAACTTCTTCTTCAGTTGGGCTTTAAGTTCACGTTTACAGAGTGGAGCAAATATTTCTGAAGGTAAGAATTTCAGAAAAAAATATTATATAATAAATATCATAGCCTTTCAGTACCCTGAAAGGATGAATGTCTATTGGTCCATTTCTTGAGCTATTAGGAAAGATCAATATTCAGTCTTTAGAGAAATTCTCTTACTGCTCTGCAGATGGTCAGCCATCTCATGCTGCTTAAGTCTCCTCAAGAAGTGGAGTGTGATCTTCAGAAATGCTTCTCTGCAGCTCTTTCTTTCATCTTCATCCTCACCTTCAAACATCTCCTCATCCTCCATCTGGCTCTTTAAAGTTTCTGGGTGATCTGGACTCAGAAGCTTCTGGATCTTCTTCAGCTCGTTCTTCACAAACATGGTGATGTTGTCCTCCAGCCGCTGGAAAAGAAGACTATATGAATTACCCAGTGGTAAATGGACTGGTTCTTATATAGCTCTCTTTGATACTCTGTGCACACAAAGCATTTTATACAACATGCCTCATTCAACCAAGCACATTGTTCTATGCTTAAATACTTTCTTTCACACTCTGATGGATGCATCAGAGGGCAGCTTGGGTTTAGTACGTTACCCAGTACATTTGCCAGCCAGGGTTTGATTCACAAACCTAACTAGTAGCTGACCTGCTCCCCTCCTGAGCTACAGTCACCCCAATCTGACTGAAATCATGGAGCCCAAACTCTGACTTATGTTGGACACACTGACAATCCTCTGGTCCACAAAGTGCAGCATAGAGGTGACTGAAAAGAACAAATGTAAACGTAGTACTACAAACCATAACCACAGAGTCCAGGTGTGTTTGATGTTGCTGTGCAGACTGACCAGTGGAAACCTCTGCTCTCTGCTGGTCCACTCTGTGGAGGAGTAATGTATAATTAGCTCATGTTATGTCTGTCCACACACAGACACAAGCTAAAGGTCCATGAAGTGATGTTTGGATGGGTTCAGTCAATCAGATGACTGTCATTGTGAAGCTTTGCTAGTCCTGCTGATCCCACTGAGAATTAACAACTCAGTTTCCAGGTGTCTGTAGTTTTCTGCTCAGTTTCTTTAGTCCCAATAGCTCTTACCATCTCCTGCATAAAGCTTTCCCTCCATGCTCAGATGCCCTGGAACAAGGTGCTCTCTTTATATCAGTGACTGGTTTAAAGGGACAACTTGCAGTGCTCGCCAAACTTTGTGTCAGCAAAAGTAGTTCTAATATTTCTTACATTTATTACATTTTTACATTTTTACACACACAAATCAATGAACGCAAAAACATGAACTTTCCAGATATTTTGTTTCACAATGTTACAAAACTCAGTTCACAACTACACAGTCTGATTTACAAGTACAAAATATTTATGACCACAGTTTGAGCCGATGTATGTCCCGAGTCTGTGGACTCAGTAGTTTTGTTTTGATTGTTATTGTCTTTTGTTACAATTTCATTCTGATTAAGATTTTCTAGTTCTGAGGTTTTGGTTTCTGTGTTCCCTCTGTACTGTGTTAGTATTGTGTCTCTGTGTTCACTTCCTGTTTTATTTTGACAGTGCCATGTCCTACCTTAGTGTGTCTACTTTTGCTTCCCCTTGTCTGGTTATGTCCAATGAATCCTGCTGTGTCTCCCTTTTCTCATTCCCTGATGGCTCTTTTGTGTATATGAGCCCTTTGTTTTCTCCTGCTTGTTGCTGGTTCGTCTGTGTTGTCTCCCCGTGTCTCCGTTTAAGGTTTCAGGTTAGTTTTGTAGTTTTTTCAGTAGAGGTTATCTTAGCTTCTGCACAGGCCATCTCCACTGCACTTCACCGTTTCAATAAAGCTCACTCACTTCACAGCAGTGTCGGCATCTTGGGTCCTTTATTAAATTCAACATGGCTCGCCCCGCTAGCCGTGACATAAGATGTGAAAACAATATCCAAAAAACACGAGAGACAAACAGGAAATAGTTTTAAGGTGCAGGGCCAACAAACTGAGTCTAGCCATGAACTCAGAGTTGATTGAATTAGCATTTTGAATTGGCTGATCTGAGCAATCAAGTCTATGTTCACTTTGAGTTAAGATTATACGTGATTGATGGAAAAGAAAAAAGCCGTCATCAGCAACTGATTCTGATTTAGCAGGTTTTCAAATCTAAACGGTACCCATCCCTAGCTGGCTGTAGTTAAACCTTTACTTAAAAAGCATCCCTAGACCCAGCTGTCTTAGCTAATTATAGGCCGATCTCCAACCTGACAATCCTTGAAAGAGTAGTTGGGGGGCGACAATCAGAGGGGCAGTGTGATGATCTTAGGTTACGAACTACCGCAGTCAAGTCATTAAGGGAGACGGGATCAAACTGCTCTAAGACAGCTGAGCACACAGGAGAAAGACTCGGATCTGAGGCAGCAGTCGGCGAGACAAGAGCCCTAATAGACAGAACCTTGTTGTTAAAAAATGCTAAAAAGAGTGACACTGAAAAACTAGTTCATGCATTTATTACTTCCAGGCTGGACGACTGTAATTCATTATTATCAGGATGTCCTAAAAACTCAGTGAAAAGCCTTCAGCTAATCCAAAATGCTGCAGCAAGAGTCCTGACAGGGACTAGAAAGAGAGCAGATTTCTCCTGTTTTGGCTTCCCTTCATTGGCTGCTCCTCACATACAAGGTCTTAAATAATCAGGCCCCATCTTATCTTAATGCTGCACCACAACACCTGATCTCTGGTTTCCTCACCTCTTCAATCCCACTTTAATACTTGACTAAACTCATTTTCCTGTTTAGGTGTTGAGGCAAAGCCGCCCATCTACAATGCAGGCAACAGCAAACGGAGCTATTTTTGATTCCCTTTGAGTTTTTTCTACTTTTGTGCTACAAAATGTTCAAGCTGATTAAATTCATTAGAATAAAAGTTCAGATAATTTTCTCCTATTAATGTTGGAGGTAGAAATTCAGGTAACTTTGCACAAAAACTGGCAGAAATTTCCTTCAAAAATGGAGTTTTTACTTTAATACTGTGAGTACATTTCAGAGCCTGGACTCTTTTACCTTTACTTGAGTAAAGAAGTTGAATCAGTATTTCAGCTTTAAGAGGGTATTTTAACACAAACATCAGTCCTTCTACTTAAGTATGTTTGACACTTTGTTTACGCCTAAATTAACTTTACTGTTAACGAGTTTTCATGTTTCTGTAATCCACCAGTGTGCTCATGCTTTTTTAAGTGAAAACATATTTTTAATGATCAAATATAATTATGTTTGTTATTTGTGGATTTTAAATGTCCTTGACAGAGACAGATGATGATCATTATCCTGCACTGTGCTCTCAGGTTTGGTCGAGCTAGCACAAAGAATGGCTATGTTGAACTTCCTCCTGGGATCTACACTAAGAAGTGAGTCCAACATTAGCAGGGTCTCTTTCCTTTATCTGGATTCACTTTAGCATTCACAGTCACGTGAAGCTTGTTATTAACTCGATAAGTCAACCCAGGGTTTCAGCTGAGCGTTCACATGAAACACATGGTGTTGGCAGCATCTGATCAATCATATTCATGGAGACGTGTATCAGCAACAGAGCAGCTGAGTTTGCAGAAGGACGTCAAACTAAACCACAGGAACAATATGAGGAGATTACACACATAATAAAATACTAGCAGTAACACAGCTGCTGCAGACAAATCAGTCGTGTGATCGTGTGTGAGAGGAGAAGGACTGTAAAGGAGTTTGGTGTTAAAAGCTCTGTATGAATGTGGGAGACTTTGAAGGGCTTTAAAAAGGCCAATATAAAATAAAAGGCAGCAAAATTGCTGAGTGTGAAAGTCACCAGACTTATCAGAGCTCTGTGATTAAGACCTGTAAGAACACCTGTTTGTACTTGTTGGCATTATATCAAACACACACGTATATTAAGCCTTTGTTTGAACTCTGGTTGAATTTGTTACTTTCAGACTGTGAAACATCACAGAGGCTGCAGCTGCAGATCTTTTATTCACCTGGAAATTTACTTTAAATGTTAGATGGAAAATGTATTGCTCAGTTTAACCAAAGTAAGAACAAGAATCCATAAACCTTCATAAAGACAAACATCTCCCAGAACATTGAGCTGCTGAAGTGTCACTGAAGGGAAAAACTATTTGTCCTCCTCCATCCAGCAACACCTGAAACACCTGAGTGGAAGCTCCTCCCTACACTGTGTTTGAAGCAAAGCACAAAGGAGACACCTGCTGGAGCAGCTGGAGTCCTACAGACACTCAGCCTCTTCACTACACAAACACCTCCTACAACATCCACTCTTTCCACTCTGACTGCTGTGTTTGTGGAAACACTCCAACACACACCGCTTCACATACCAACATAGAAATGTGTGAAAAAGAGCTGAGCTGATATTAAACATGAGGATTTATTCAGAAATACAGAGTCAGGAACATCATCTAGACACACATTACCTCTCAACAGCAGAAGAACAGCCTTTAAAGTTTGCACCAAAACCCTTCGACATGTTGCTCTTTAAGGAAACACAGCTGGGTTCAGGTCCAGGAGATTCTGGCCTCTTATTGATCCTAAAAAAAAAACAATAAATGTCACAGCTTCATGAGACAGGAAGGAAAAACTGGAAATATTAAATTAAAGACATGATGAACAATCTCATAAAAATAATGTACTTACTCTTTGTCACATAACAGTCTTTTGTTAAAGTTTACACCAACACCCTTCGACCTGTTGCTCTTTAAGGAAACACAGCTGGGTTCAGGTCCAGGCTCTGGATTAGTTTCAGGGTTATGTCCAGCTGAGCCTGGTACGCCCCACAGCTCTGGGCTTTAAAACAACACACACAGAGGTATGAGTGTGAATAATGATGGAGCAGTGATGTGAGTGCTGAGCTGTGACATGGAGAAGAGTCATGGACAGTTAGAGATGGTCATCTCACCTCTGAGCTTTGGTCTGGCTCTCATGTTCCCCACACAGAGTGCTTTTAGAGGGAGGGACTCCCTCCTCTCTGTCCTCACACTGATCCATGCTGCTCAATTCACATCAGCTCACACACACTTTCTACCTTCACCTGCAGAGGAAACACAAATCATTCATGTGCACATCAACTGAGAGCTGCAGAGGTCGTGTCTGATGTGTTGGACTAACATCCATCTGAGACGCAGCTTTCATCAGTTCACTACAAAAAGTGTCACAGAGCCCAGTTCAGCCTCCAAATCCTCCATTACTGTAGTCCTACAAAGCAGCAGGTCAAACATGGCTGCAGAGAGCAGCTTTATGTCAGTAACCATGTCCAGGACCGAGCTGACTGCTTACAGAGTTCATACTCTAACTGCTAGCTGCTCTGCTAGCTAAGCTAACTCAGTAACAGTGACTCTGACAGCAGTTACTGTGGAACAGCGGCCGAGCTCAGGACACATTCAGTGTGTTTAGTCTGAGTCCTGGACTCTGATTCAATGGATTCAATCCAGCTCAGAGTTTCATGTGTTCATCAGAATAAAATACATGTACTAATATAACAGAAGTAATGCTCTGAATGCAGGACTGTAATGGAGGATAAATAAGGTTTTTACAGCCTGAAAGAAACATTCAGTTCATATATTTGTAGACAGTGAAGCAGTTTTTAATACTGCAGCTGTTTCCTTCACCTGTGTGTGTGTGAGCCACACCTTCATGTGCTGCTGTAGAAATATGTGGTCTGACTGCTCAGACTGAGTCTAGGAGGAAAGTTCACACGCTGGAGAAAGTTTTGTTCCTAACTTTGTCAGAGTTCGGCTCCAAAGACAAAGAAGACGGAGCTCACAGTCTGTAGATGGTCCTCAGTGTGTGTGTGAAGCCAAGAAAGCACACAGGAGTGTGTTTATGTCAGCAAATCAGTGTGTGTGAAGAGTCTGAGGGAGTGTGTGAATGAGACTCAACACTGAAACCAACAGTCCAAGAAAAGCGTCTGGACTTCTTTAAGTTTAACTTAAAGAAGTCCAGACGCTTTTCTTTTTGTCTCCATAATGTCTCCATAATGCTGCAATGTTATCTGCCCCAGAAACACTGTGCAGAAGCTCTGATGGTGACACAGAAAAGTCACAGTGGAGATACTTCTGTCCACCTTTGATTAGACTCATTATAAAAAGGAAAACAAAGTTTGAACACAGTCATGTTTCCAGTTCACTGACTTACATTTATTCCATGGACACTCACTCTAACCTGAACCACAGCTACAACCCAACATTGTTGAGGCCTCATCTCCTCCTTTCCTGACTGTAGAGGTTAAATATGCAACAACCGACAAATAAAAGAATTTGGTTCATTTCAAAGAAATTCACACGGTGACCAAGTAAAGTAACCGTAGTAAAGGAGACAACATCCCGTTGATGGTGGGATTATTTGAAAGATTTGCTTTAGTCACGTCACCAAATGCAGTTGAACCACCCGTGGATCCATGTTTGACCATTCTACCACTCTGAGCTCTGCTTTTGAATCATTTTATTATTATCATCATTCATTTATTCATTCTTTGGAGGGGGGCTATTTCCTAATGCCGCCCTAATAAGCTGATGTTCAAGGGGAAATATAACAGAAACTCTTTCAGTGTTATTCATTAATAAATTAACAGATAAACTGTGAAGAAGAAAAAACTGAGATTTAAAGGAGAGAGTGAGAAACTTGATCATCCATCCTCATAATACATGTTTATCAGTATCTGCTGTGACCATACTGCAGTAATAACTACAAGTCTACATTTCTGTGACTGTTGATCAATCACAGCACGAATCTGAGCTCATCTCTGCACACAGAGCAGCTTCAGCTCTGGGATAAACTGCTTGCTTCACGTCCTTCTCAGCTCACAGACACTCATCCTGATATTTTCCTTTAACATTTGATGGTATAATTCATCTGAGTTTACACTTTATCTGCATAAATACAGAAAAACAGACCCAAACACCAGAAACCATCAGTTTCACGTTCAACGGGAAGTGGCTCAAACGTCACAGTTTCATAACGTCACCCTGAACTCCACTCACGGAGTTTCTGTCGCCATTGTAGTTTTTAAAGTCCCGTGATAAAGGCGGGTCTTTCTGTGAATCCGCACGCTCATTGGCTAATAGCTCGAGATTGACACATCGTTATCCAATGAGCGTGCGGGAACTTCCGACATAAAGTTGTTTCCTTTGAAAAACCAAAGTCTGATTATTTTTGCCTCCACTGACGGAGCCTGTTGTTCCCGCCACAGAGACACAGTAATGTCAGAGCGGTGTTAACACTCACCCTGCCTCAGCACAGCTCTCACTCTCCTCCTGCTCTCTCACACTAAACGGAGGCTCAGCTAAACTCACTTCCTCTCTACTTACAGGAAACCAGCGCTCAGAGGAGCCAACCGGCCTCACATTTCACCCACAGACACGAACAGCGTGGAATTATTTTATGTCATAAGAAGAAACATATTCATGTTAACACTCACCTGCCTCAGCTCCACCTTCCTCCTCCTGCTTTCACTTTCACTGCTGCTCCCTAAACACAGAGGATGCTGGGACTTGTAGTTGTTTCCTTCCGGTGCGGTCTTCCTCTTTGTTTGTTTGTGTTTGTGTTCAAGTTATTTCGATCATGTAAACATCAACAGAACACGTGAAGCCACACAGAGTTTGTATGTCGAGGTGGGTAGGAGGGTTTGAGGGTTTGGGGAGGGGTCAGAGGGAAGAGGTCTCTCAGTCTGGACAATCCACATTGATGGCATTGCATCTTTCAGCGTGTTTGTGGGTCGATTTGGATGCTCCAGGTGTGAGAGCAGCCACTCAGCCTCTGCTGCAGATGTGTGTCACAAGTTCATCTAGTAGTGAGACGGTGGCGCAAGATGGCGAGTTGAGCAGTCGCACGAATTAGGAGCTCGTTGAACTTGTCCCAGAATTTACTTTGTGTTCGTTATTGTTTCCACTCGAAAGTAGTAAAATGACTGCCCCAAGTATAGTTAAACCTGCTAAATTCAAACTCGACCTCAAAAAACAAGAAACAACATCGCCATGTGATGGAAAGGAAGACAGCAGAGAAGGAACGGATCATGACTACGTAGAAAAAACCTTGAAAAAAGAGTGGACGAGCAGCTAGCTGACCTGAGTGTGCAATGCAAGCAAGCTAGTACGATGCTAGCCAGCCTAGCCAAAGCGGTTCAGTTCAACTCGGAGGAGGTGAAAGAATGTAAACAAAAGGTTAAAGAGTTGGAGAGACGAAACGAGCAGTTGACCAAAGATAACTACGATCTCAAGGAGAGAGTGTGAGAGCAAGAAAGGTACAAAATGAGGTGGTGCCTCCGGATTAAAGGATTAGAAGAGAAAAGAGATGAAGGTGTCAGATCGCTGGTTATTGGAATTCTTGGCAAGATCGCACCTGATATGATATCAAAGCTTGAAGAATCTGTGGATGTGGTGCATAGAGTTGGGAAGAAGATTGAGAACAAGGTCCGACATATCATCATTCTGTTTGCTCTGAGACACGTGAAAGAGGAGATTTGGCGTCGCACCAAAGATTCGGCTGTCTGTAAGAACGGCGGTTTCCACTTCGCTGAGGTACTGCCGCGGGAGGACTGGGAAGAGAGGAGGCGGCTGTGGCCGCAAATTGAACAAGCCAGACGGGCTGGGAAACGGGCCTTTTTCCGGGGTCCTCATGGATACATCGAAGGACGGAGGATCGTCGACGTTGAATGAAAGACTTGATGTAAGACTGTATACAGTGGAATATTATTAATGGGACAAAAGAGTTCTACTTAAAGTTAAAGGTTATTAGTCACTGAGTTGGTGACAAGTGTTACAATTTAAACTCATGTTTATATATTTTTCTTTTCTTTTTTTAAAAAAAAGTTATTTTCTTAGCATACTCTTATTATGGTTCACTCAAAAATTTCTTTTGGTTCATTAAACGTTCGGGGTTTGAAGGAAATTGTTAAGAGAAAGGCACTTTTTTTATTTTGCAAGGGGCAAAAATGTCACTGTCTGTTTTTACAAGAGACTCACTCTGTGGATGCCGATGTTACCTTTTGGGCTAATCAGTGGGGAGACAAGATTCTTTTCAGTCGTGGATCTAACAGATCTGGAGGTGTGGCGATTTGTTTTAATAAGTTCCCAGGGGAGATTATAACATATAAAGCTGATAGTGAGGGTCATTGGTCAACTGCAGCTTGAAGAGCGAAGGTATATTTCTAATTGTTACAAATCTTTATGGACATAATAACGAAGGTCAAAATAAACGTCTATTGGAAAATCTAACAAATGTTATTTCAGAGTTTAAAGTTATGTACCCCACAGATTACATCCTAGTAGGAGGAGACTGGAACATGACCTCAGATGAATGGATGGACAGATGGCCTCCTCGCTTAGGAAGGAGGCAACAGAATAACATTATTGAGAACTTTTCTAGTGATAATAATTTTACAGACATTTGGAGAAGTTTGAATCCTGGAGTTAAGAATTATTCATGGTTTAAACCTAATGGAGAAAGCAGGTCAAGAATTGATTATTGGTTAGTGAGCGATGACATTTTGAGGTGTACTTCACCATCTAAAATCTCCAAAGCACCCCTATCTGATCACTGTTTCATTGATCTTGTCTTAGAACCAACAAGGATGAAACGTAGTAGCAGGGGATATTGGAAATTTAATGCCAGCCTTTTAAATAAGGACAAGTATTGTGATAAAATTAGACATAAAATTACAGATATAAAAAATGATGACTCAGTAGTGGGTAATATACAGAAATGGGAACTTATTAAATTCAAAATCAGAGAATTCACTATAAAATTCTGCAAAGAACTGAACAGGGAAAAACGGGAATATGAAAGTAATTTACTTCGTGAAATAACTCAGTGCTGTAGTAAAGAAAAACTAAACGTGCAAGAAAAGAATAAATGGAGTTACAAACTAAATTAGACGATCTTTACCTAGAGAAAGCCCAGGGTGCCTTTATAAGATCGAGAGCCAAGTGGATTGAGGCAGGTGAAAAGAACTCATCATATTTTAGTAAGCTGGAAAAGTGCAGACAGCAGAGAAATCTAATCTCAAGCTTGTTGATAAATGGGACTGAATGTAAAGATTTCAGAAAGATTGGAAAAGAAGTCTTCACTTTTTATTCCAAATTGTACTCCTCAGAATATTCAGCAGCTGATTCTGATAGTTTCTTTGATAAGATTCATAATCTCATCCCATGTATTGACAAGCCGTTCAAAGATCTGTGTGATTCAGAGCTTAAAATTGAGGAACTGGATTTGGTGGTCATGAAAATGGCATTAAACAAGTCCCCAGGGACAGATGGACTCACTACTAATTTTTATCAATTCTTCTGGAAGGACCTAAGAACTTTATTGTTTGATGCATTAAAGGAATCGATAGAGAAAAAAGAAGTGATGCCGAGCACGAAACAAGGGCTGATAACCCTGATCCCTAAATCGGGTAAGGATAAAAGAATTTTAGACAATTTAAGACCCATCACCTTACTAAACACTGACTATAAGATCCTGTCTGGAGCTGTAGCTGAGAGGCTAAAGAAAGGCATCTCAAACATTATCAGTGAAACACAATCAGGTTTTTTGAAAGGAAGACTAATTCATAACAATATTAGGCTGGTTTTGGATCTCCTTGAATACAGTGAATTAATCCAAGAGAGAGGGTACATCCTGTTCTTGGATTTTTACAAAGCATTTGACTCAGTTGAACATACGTTCATATTAAAAACTCTGCAGTCTTTTGGTTTTGGAGAGGAATTTATCAATGTTATAGAGATGCTATATAATGACATTAACAGCTCTGTTTTGCTAGAACATGGTACATGTTCAAGGTTTGAGGTTAATAGAGGGATAAGGCAGGGATGTAGCAGCTCACCACTTCTGTTCATCATGGTTGCCGAGCTGTTGTCTATTTTGATTAAAAACAGTCACATTGAGGGGTTAACTGTGATGGGTGAACAGATAATAATCAGTCAGCTGGCAGATGATACCACCCTGTTTCTAAGAAATGAGGACCAGATTCCTTTAGCCTTGCAGGTGATCAACCACTTCTCCAAAGCTTCTGGCCTACAGCTGAATATTAATAAATGAAAAATTCTAGCTCTGCATGAGTGTCCCCTGCAAGCAATAAATAATATGCAGATCAAAAAAGAGGTGAAGTATCTGGGCATTGTAATTTGCAAGGATAAGACATCAACAGAAAATAAGAATATCTGTACCAATATAGAAAAGTGTAAGTCAATTTTAAACATGTGGCTGCAAAGGGACATAACTCTGTTTGGGAGAATCTTGCTAACCAACATGGACAGTCTGTCCAGACTCATCTATCCAGCCTTTTCTCTGCCCATACCTCCAAAACTAATTAAATCTATAAATACTCTTAATTTTAGGTTCATATGGAGGAACAAATGTCATTATATAAAGAAAAATGATGTGATTAAGAATTATGAAGAGGGTGGGGCTAATGCCACTGACTTTGATGTTATGAATGGTGTACTAAAATTGAAATGGTTAAGATCTTTCATTAGGAACAAAAATTCCTTTTGGAACATTATTCCCAATGTGATTTTTGGCAAAATGGGTGGAATAGACTTTTTGTTACGTTGTGACTTTGATTGCAGTTCGTTACCTGTTAAACTCTCAGCTTTCCATCAGCAGGTCCGTCTCTACTGGAAATTAATCTATAAACATAGCTTTACTCCTCACAACACCCCTATATGGAACAACAGGTATATCCGTTTGTGTAGGAAATCTGTGTACGTGGATGACTGGAGATCTAAAGGGATTTGGGCTGTAGCTCATTTTATGGATGATAATGGGGTCTTACTAAAACATGAGACGTTTTGTGAGAAATTTGATGTAAGATGTACTGCTAAGAGATATAAATCCCCAGTGAAAGCCATCCCAGTCCCTTTGAGATCAATGATAAAAGAAGATATTGTGCACTCTAAAATTTCTCCTGGACTGAGGCAGCTCTGCATAGCTGGAGTTGAATTTGGTGACAGCAGGTTTACAAACAAAGTGATCAGGAATATTTTGATAAATGAAATTTGCCCTAATCCGGTTAAAAGAAATTATATCCTGAAAGAATTTGAGAGGTTAAGGCGATAAGAAAAAAGTATATTTCACTTCCTCTTTCCCCTAAAGTAAAAGAGGTTCACTTTAAAATCATTAATGAGGTTTATCCAACCAATGAATTCTTAAGACGGAAATTTAACTTAGATGTGAACGCCTGCACATTTTGTGAAAATGATATTGAAAGTCTGGATCATTTGTTTTTCTACTGTGAATCAGTGCACTCCTTCTGGACTGACATGTGGAGCTGGCCATTTACCATTTACCATTTAAAGAGTTTAATCTATGTTAAATAAAAAAATAAAAACCTCCCTATTTTATAAGCATGACTGCCCTTTTTTGCTCATGTTATTTTTTGCCTTTGGTTCAAATCCTTCAATGACTGTTCTTTCTTTTTGTGCTAACTCTTTTAGCTTTGTGCTTATTGTTTGTTTTTGTTTTTTTTTTTGTTTGTTTGTTTGTTTGTTTTTTTCTTGCTATAATGCTCAACCGAGGATGTAACATAATCGGTTTAATGACGGTGCTGTGTATGTTATACTGTTGTTTGTAAATAAAGTTAAAATAAAAAAATAAAAAAAGTTCATCTAGTAGTAGGCTATGGCACTTGGCCACAGGTGGCAGCAGTGGACTGGCCTCCATGTGAGACTGCTCCAGCTGCTATGTGATAGTCCAGCTGCAAACTGAAGATCATATGCAAGTTTTGGAAATTAAACTGTACAATATAAAGTGCCTTGAGGCGACTGTCGTTGTGATTTGGTGCTATATAAATAAAATTGAATTGAAACTCAGAATATTCTTAACTTAGCTTTAAAACCAACCCAATCTAACTCTCCTCCACACTCACAAACAAAGACAAACCAACTGACACATCTGAGTCCACACAAAGTAAACTGCACACTTTAGTTGTGAAGCGAAAACGCTGAAATCGCAGTAATAACACGCACGAGGGGAACGATAACGAAGACAAGATGCTCCTGATCGTTACTCTTGCTGTCCTGTGAACAGCATCGGCGTGGTGTTAATGGTTTGCTTTTGTTTTGGCGAGCGCCCCGTGAATGAGAATATGACCAGGTAAACCCGCGACATTTTTAAATAGTTTGTCGTTCAACAGCAACAAGACTGACGGAGTGTGTTTGAGGAAACCTCACAAATGTCACAGATGAAATATTTGGTGTTTATTTGCTGGTTTGTCGGTAGCAGCTCCTTCAAAGTAAGTCTACCACACATCTGTTTGACCAACGCCAGTTGATTTGGATCACCGGTCCAAACAATTTGAACCATTGTTGTGTTTCCTTTTGTGTTGAGTTTGACTGATATTTGCTGGATAGCAAATGTTTTAAAGCTATGCAACCTTTATCTGCACATAGCAGTTAAACTGTTTAGATCAATCTTTATTGATAATATACATTATTTATTTATGAATTACTGTGTACACAAGAATAAGTTAATGTATTAAGTTAAACTGGCTGAAGTTTTTGTATTATTCTTGAGATTTTTTTTTTATTGGCCCTGTTTAGTTACAGGCCAGGTGACCCTTTAGGGGTTTAAAATGCCGAGCCAATGAACGGCTGGGAGCAGGAATCTTTCTTCACTGAAGCTTCCACTTCCACGGGTCTGGTAGGAAGTTGTCCAAGCCAACAAAACAAACAGACAAAAAATCCATCTATCAATCACCTGGATCACCTGTTGAGAAAGAAAAAAGAGAAAACAAGCAAACAAAAGAGAGCAATATAATAAACAACATCACCGCGATGATCTATGTGAATATAACTGTAAATATTGAATATTATTGTGCAGCACGTAAGATCGACAGAGTGACCGAGCCCCAGGCTGAGAGGTCAAAGGCACCCCACCCCCGAAGGAGCCCGAGCGAGCCCCAGGCTCCAGGCCCCGACAAGCAGTACCTGGACGCCCATCCCCGGACACAAAGAACCACCAATGCACCGATGTCTGAGGGCGTCTGCCACTGGCAGGGGGAGTGGTGGGGGGAGATAGGCCTCCATACCTTGGAGGGCCTGAGATGTCCCCAGAGAGGTGGCGTCTGATACCCGACCTGACATATGGACACAGACAAACAGGCACACACAGATACAAACATCCATTCCCACCCTCATGCTCTCATATGCACTTACTCAGCAGCAGGTAAGCGCATAGCCCCTCCTGATAGCCCTCAATGTCTACGTGGATTTAAAATTGAGAGGTGGGCAACGGCGCCAGGGGTGAGGTCGTACACCCTGATGGTCTTCTGGATGCCGTGTAGCGTGCCCACCCCCAAGGTCCTATATGTATGTGTTATGAGAGTGTGAGTAATGTGAATGTCTAAGTTGTGGGATAAAATTGAGGCACAGGCAGCCAAAAGGGGACAGAGGGGGGATGCCTCCCCTGCACCCTGGTGACACACCTTTACCCCAAGGCCCTGCATGTGTGGGTGATTGTGGTGGAGCGGGAAGAGGGAGGCAGCTGGAGATGGGGAGGGAAGGAAAGGAGGGGCAAGCAGCATCGCCCGGCCCCACAGAGCCCAGGACGGCCCACCCGATCCCACCACAGAGAAAACTTCACGCACCCTGTCATCCACTCATCCTCCAGACTACACAAGACATAGACACCCAGGCTGAGTTCTTCCTCCACCTCTCCTGTATCTCCCCCACCTGCAGAGTGAGTTCCTGGAGAGAGGAGACCTCCTGCAAGATGTAACAGCCTCCCCCACCAGTCTTCCATACAAACGTTAGACATGCAAACACTTAACACAGCAACACTGAAAGCATTTGAGTGTAAATTTCATTCAAATCAAACTTTATACACAATTACAATAATGGAAAAAAGACTAAATATTAAAACACTACAACCTCCGAAGAAACAAATAAAACCAATCACAATCAACATCAAAATATGATCATAGAAAAATAGAAGAAGAAGAAGAAGACAGCTCCAGCACCGCCCACGACCCTGAAAAGGAGATGTGGAAGCGAACGGATGGATGGAAAAATAGAAGAGACATATCATACAATTCATACACGTTCATGTGATATCTTTGGGTTCAAAAACACAATAACCTTGAATCCTTCTTTTAAATTACATTTAAATTTCAGCTGGCAGCAAAGAAATTAATCAGAAATTAACCACAATTAATCTGCAGCTTCATCAATGTGATGCTGAGTTTCTGACTGAAATTCAGTCTGAACATGTCTGACTCTGTGAAACAGTCAGAGTGTTTCTCTGACAGCAGGAGCCTCTTTACACTCAGCTTCACACAGACGAGCTGAGGAACGATCAAGCAAACTTCTTCTTCTGTCATTTTTAACAGCAGCTTGCATCCAAAGATGTTGCACTACTGCCATCTCCTGGCTTTTACTCTTACTTCTCTTCCAGATCCTCAGATCCTCTTGATGACATCAGTATTTCTCAAAAATGAAAAACCACTCCTTTCACCTCATCAGGACTTAACTGATTAACCACTTTTTCAAACGTAAGTTTCATTTCACCACCAGTTCCCACCCTCAACACTCTCCTTTGACTTCTATACTTCCTGCAACTAATAACCACACGTTCAACCGTTTCCATAGCATTACACCATCACATAACCCAGTCGGATGTTTCCCCATCATAAAAAGAGAACCATTCAGAAAGCAGTGACCTGTTTGTATTCTCCTGCTGCCTATTTAACCCACTACTCCTCTTAACTTCTATTGTGTTTTGTACCCCATGTCTCCCTTTTGTTCCATTATCCCATGCCATTCTCCAGAAGTTCTTACTTTGTGTCCAAACTATTCTTTTCCCTCAGATTTCAACAATGGTATCTGCACATCTATGTCTACTTTTTTAACAGCTGCTTTAGCCAACCTATCTGCTCTTTCATTACCCACAATACCTCGGTTGAGGGCGTCAGACCAGCACAGTCTCTTTCAGCACACATGGATATTTCATCAGTCTCATAGACGCTGAGAACAATTTGTGTATGAGACTAAAGAAACAGTCCACACATAATTGAACAAAAGGCCTCTAAAGTTCTGTGGTTGCCACATTTCCACATGACTGTTTAATTACAGCAAAAACCATCATTATAATTATCTTGATTGATATTGTAATCTTAGTTTTCAACACAATTCAACACTCCGAGGATCTCACCTGGACGACCAACTGCTCCAAGCTGGTCAAGAAGGCTCACCAGCGCCTCTTCTTCTTGAGGACTCTGAGGAAGAACCACCTGTCCTCAGACATCCTGGTGAACTTCTATCGCTGCACCATCGAGAGCATCCTGACCAACTGTATAACAGTCTGGTACGGGAACTGCTCTGCCTCGGACCGGAAGGCGTTGCAGAGGGTCGTGAAAACTGCCCAGCGCATCGCCGGATCACCACTTCCTGCCATAAAAGACATCTACAGGAAGCGGTGTCTGAAAAGGGCTGGGAAAATCATCAAAGACCCCAGTCACCCATCACATGGACTCTTCACCCTCCTGCCCTCTGGGAGGCGCCACAGGAGCCTCCGGACTAAGACCACCAGGTACCGGAACAGCTTCTTCCCCACAGCTGTCAGACTCCTGAACTCTGCCTCCTGACATCTGACCCACGTTAACACATGGACTGAACATACACACACCCACAACCACATACACACACCCACAACCACATACACACACCCACAACGGACAACTGTACCCTCAAACACAATAATAACATGGACTGAACCACCACTCACAACCACCAGCACTTTATATAGCCTCTGTAGAATTATCCACATAGCTCACTTATCTTAACTGCACTACTGTATAGCTCTGTGTCAATAATCATTCTGTACATTCGATAATTTTTAACCCTACAACTGTTTACAACTTGCATAGTTCCCATTTCTGTATAGCTGTATATCTCAGATTCCTGTAAAGTTATTTATTTCATATTCTGTATAGTTTTTCATATTTATATCCTGTTCATATCCTGTACATAGCTTGTGCTCACTACAGCCTGTACATACTTATAGTTATACAATATTCACAACATACTTCATACCGTGTACATTATAACATAATAGACCCATTTCTGTAATATACTCACATATCTATATTATTGCTAATATATATTGTAATATATCTATATCACTAAAGCACTTCTGGATGGATGCAAACTGCATTTTGTTGCCCTGTACCTGTGCATGTGCAAAGACAATAAAGTTGGATTCTATTCTATTCTATTCTATTCTATTCTATTCTATTCTATTCTATTCTATTGTTCATTAACTTAAACAATGTTACAAGATAAATATATATTCTTAGTGCTTATTTTCTGATTAGATTGTTTTATGTATTTTAATAAGAGAGGCCTTTATAAACCAATCGCAGTGTGTGTCTGGCAGGAAGTGAAGCAGGAAGTCTGAATATAGCTTGTGAGCTTGTGAGAGACGTTTCAAAATGAAAACAGAGGAATTAGAGAATGAAAGTGCAAAGTAATAGTAATGAAAATGATATTAAATAAATGTCTTAGTGTGTTAATACAAGTGCCCATGGACTTGCTCAACCTCCTGGAAGAATACAGCAGAAAAATGATAGATTAACAGAATTGGGAGGAAAACAGGCTTTGGTTTAAAATGTCACAGCTTCACCTCTCATCCTGTCCTTATCCTGAGAAGAAGCTTAAAGGACAGTTAATCTCCTGATGAAGACAGAAGACAGACAGAACAACACCGTGGACTTGAAGAATTAACAGCAGGCAAAAAGACAGTGCACCTGACCTACAACACTGAAGGGTCCAGCAGCATGTATGTTGATGGAAACATGCGCTCTGAATTACAAGCTGGAAAGTGTACCAGTGACATGACTGTGTGAAACCACTGGATGGGACTGTCTGAGTTCATATTTGCCATGCTGGGAGTTAAGCGCCAAGAAAAGACTGAAAAGAGGAAGAGAGAAGAAGAAACAGCTGATTTGGGCCTGTGTTTGATTTGGGAGGCCACACAGGAAGTTGAGAGAAGAGGGGACGAGGACCGGTGAGAGGTGAAGGTTGGACGTGTTAAAGTGACAGCATAGGAAAGTTGGGTTGAACATTGAGGCTGAATTTGTGGGTTTAGAAACATCCAGAGCATCACAACAGAAAGGTAAATAAAAAAAGTAAGAGAGATAAAGAAATAAATGAACTAATAATACATAAATGAATAGAAAAATATAAAACACACATGTAGAAATTGTCACATGTGAAATTGTTTTTGGAGAGAATCAGAAGTGAGACAGTTTGAATCCACAGTTCAGCGCAAAGATGCAGGAATTAAATCTGATTATAAAAACACATCGAGGCAACGAAGACCAGCTTACACTCAATATTAATATGAACACACAACATACACGCAATGAAGACATGCTTACACTCATGAATGTGAATACATGACATAAATGCTAAATGGTGTAGATTTAACACACTTAAAGGCTGAAGCTGAGGAATAACTCAGGAAGTTGCAGGACAATAGAGCGACTTTTGTGACAAGGAAAAAGAGACTGGGAGGACCAACCAGTGATTAGAAGCTTAAAGCAGGTTTAAAATAGTGAATTAGAAGTGGTTTCCAGCTGATTGAGCAAAAGAAGTGACGACTGTAGAAATAAAAATAAAAGAATAATAATTGAATTATGCAGCAATGTTTTGAATATGCATTTCTGTTGTCAGGGCAACTTCTCGAGATGTGACTCAATATGCAAATTAGTTGAATGAGTGGGGACAGAAAAAAAAGAAAAACTCAAGTTTCCTGTCTGAGACATGAGTGAAGTTTGCATTGAGAGAAATATATCTGTGACTGTGTGAGAAGAACTGTTTGGTAAAATATATGATAGCAGCCGCAGGACAATTAAATAAAGTCTGTGACTAAGTGCAGTCGTGCAGATTTGGAGAAGAAGTTTATAATTTAGTGATGACACATTGTTATAAAGTGTTTAGAAAGGGCTTAATGGGAATATTACTGTTGGGCAAACTGTGCGGCTTTAACAAGATTTTCTGTGTATTTAGCAGGTGAAACTCTGTCAGCTGACTTCAGACTGTCAGGAAGCTGAAGAACCTGAGGCCAACCACTGAAACATGATGTGGGCAAAATGAACAGAGGGAGGGATTTTAAAGGTGAACATTTAGCACTTACTGCAAATGTTACTATGTCAAAGTTACTGTGACTCAAACAGAGGAAATTCTGATTTTCTTATTTCCACACCCAGCATGTTTTGGGTGTTATATGCTATTAAATACTTTTAAATAAATTAAAAAGTATTTAATAGCATATAACACCCAAAATATGCTTCGGTTCACATTTAACTCCAGAAAATCATCAATCAAAACATGGATATTACCTGACCACAGATTCGTGGTGACGTCACTGCTCTTTTAACTGTTCGGTGTCTTTGTTTGTTTGCTGGTTGTAGAAATGGTTTATATGAGCTTTGAGCTGAGAGTCAGAGGTTTCTGTGGACACTGCTCATGTCGGCACTTATATTTCTGACCTTTTCTTATAACCAATTAAACATGATCTCCTCCCTTTTGCCCCCATTTTTGGTGGTGTAGGTACAAATGATCAGGCATGACATTCTCATAATAAATAAGATACTGCAAATAATTATTTCTGCATTTGTGCGATTGAAGTGAATTGAAAATGTGTATGAAATGACACTGTTTTAAAGATTTGGCCTAAATAATTTTGGAGTGAATGAGTCTAAACATGATGACCTAACTAGTGATATCCTGACACACACACACACACACACACACACACACACACACACACACACACACACACACACACACACACACACACACACACACACACACACACACACACACAGCATGTTATGCCAGTTTCAGCTGAAACTATGTTTCAAACCATATTCCGGGTTTTTAGTTAGAAAATAAAAGACAGATCTGAATGTTTGAAAATGTTTTGGAAAGATTCTGTAAAGATGAGATGAAAGATACTCAAAGGATAAATTTAATTGGTTTATTATTTAGATAAGTTGAAAAAAGTTAAACAAGTAAATGAAGAAACAAGGCAGAGGAGAGAAAAGCCCAACAATCCCCTCTGAGCAAGCAGTTGGCGACAGTGGGGAGGAAAAACTGCCTTTAAACGGGCAGGAACCTCCGGCAGAACCAGGCTCAGGAGGGGACAGTCAACGGCCGGGACTGGTTGGGGGGGTTAACAGAGGTGGAGCAAGACGAGGCTACATCAGGTGAGGAAGCAGTAGCGTCTCTCCTCCGGAACAAGTGGAACCATTTTTTCTTTTTTTTCATGCACTTTTCCACGAGCGCTTTTTTCTCCAGGATGAGATTTCTCAGCTCATCGATGGTTTCTGCGTTTTGTTCTTCAAGTTTCTCACATCTTTGTTCCACCTCTTCCAATGTTGCTTGTTGTTCTTCAAGCTTGTCTTTGAGTTGTTTGGATGTTGCCTCCTGTATCAGCTTGTCCTTGTGCATGTCTGCATTTCTCTGTTGGACCTCTTTGTGCTTGTCTTCTAACTGCTCGTTTCTTTTCTGGATTTCTTGGAGCGTGAGCTGCAGGTCTTCATGTATTTTGTCTTCTTGTTGTTTTTGCGCCTGCATTTGAGTGTTTTCACGCTTCAAGTTATTGAATTCCACCAAAATCCCCTTAACGAGCTCGGAGTTGTTTCTCGCTATCTGATCGATCCTTCTCTGCATCTGTGAGCAGCGTTTCTCCAGTTTGTCCTTTTCTTCTTCCACTTTAGTTGCTTTGTCCTCCAGCTGATTACAAAACTCTTGCAGTTTTAGATTTTTAGACTCAAAGTCCTGGACGACACGTTTTCCTTCTTTCAGTCTTTCCTGCTGTTGCTCTTTCTGTTGAAGAAGGTCTTTATTTTGGCGCAGTGTTTCATCCAGGCTTTCTTTCAGCATGCGGTATTTTTCCTGCATGCTCTTCAGTTCGTGCTGCATGTCTCGTTGCTTTTTGTCCTGCTCTTCCTTCTGTTGGAGGAATTCTTTCTTTTCTTCCACAGCTTCATGGAGCTGTCTTTGGAGGAGCCGATTTTTTCGGTCCATGTATTGGAGATCCCGTTGTATCTTATCAGTCATCGTTTTCTTGTCTTGGAGCTGGTTGGTCATTTCTTTTAGTTCTGCACTCTTTTGCCTGTTTTCTTTAATGAGGTGCACAATCTGCTCTCGGCTCTGAGCAAACTTGATTCCCCAGCCCTCATTAATAATTTTTATGTCCAGCTGGCGCTGTTGTCTTTCTTCCAGCTCTTTATTTTGGGCTTCCATTTGTCTACATTTGTCCTCCAGTTGAAGTTTCTCTTCTTCAATTTGTTGCATTTTTTTCTGGAGAAGGTAGTTTTCCTTCCTACTCTCCTCTAACGCCCTTTGGAAGGATGAGGAGCCATTTGGGGAAATTGGCCGGCCACGCCAGGAAGGAGAGGCGGCGTAATCTTTTTGAATTGGTTGTTTTTTTCTTGGAAACATGTTGGAGTTTCTATACGATGACTTTGAAGAGCTTGTGGTGAACGTTTTGTAGGCTGCAAACACAGATGCTGCTGAAACGAACTAAAACTTGCTGTTTCTCACCCCTACTTAAGGAAAAACATCAAAGGACTTAAGATTCTTAAGATCTATGACATCATCACTCCCTAAGCCAATGAGATTGTCACAAGACATTTTGGAATGGGGTATTTTTTTTTTTAACTGTTTTCAAACTTAACTTAAAATTTCAGTGTTTCCTCGTTGTGGACTATTGGTTAGTCCAGCCGATTAAGAAATTAATTGTCACAAACATCACTAATATTATATAACAGACGACAGAAAACAAGACAGTTTTTTTTCTACGCAATAGCGGTATAATAAAAGTTTTTTTAATTATCCTACTTTTTATAAAAGAGAACATTTATTAAAGATTATGTATTTGATTAAAAAACTCTGTTCATCTAAAGCAGGGGTCAGCAACCTTTAAGACCCAAAGAGCCAAAGAGCCATAATTGGCCTATCTGGGGTTGAAAGGCTCGATAAATGCACGGCGTTTCGCCGGGTACACCGGCTTCCGCGAGTGTGACGCTTATTTTGAGCAATGAAAAAATAACAAAATATAATTTTATTTGTATATTGCAAAATCACAATAATCTTCCAATTTAGAACTACAAGTTAAAAAAAAGAACTAACATAAATAAAATACACTTCAGCTAATTTATTTTCACAAACCACGCGGAGCCGCACTATAAGGACTAAAGAGCCGCAGGTTGCCGACCCCTGATCTAAAGGGTTTAACAAAAAGGGGGAGCTTCCTGCTGGAAATTGAAATGTCCCCATGTCCCCACTGGGCGATCGTGGCTCAAGAGTTAGGAGTTCGCCTTGTAATCGAGCCCCGGCTTGGACAGTCTCGGTCGTTGTGTCCTTGGGCAAGACACTTCACCCGTTGCCTACTGGTGGTGGTCAGAGGGCCTGGTGGCGCCCCAGGGTGGCTGTAGCTACATCACCAGTGTGTGAATGTGTGCGTGAATGGGTGGATGACTGAACGTGGGTGCTTAACTAGTTAAAAAAACAAACAAACATCTGTCTCTTATTTTTTATGTCACACAGGAAAGAAGCTTCAATGTCTGATGAGAAGACATTAATTTGTTGGTGTTTGTGGTGTTTGGTGCAGTTTTCTTGTTCTCTGGCTTGTTGTTTATTTACAGTGGAGATGAAGATCTCTAACAAGTTGATTTGTTCACATTTGCACATTTTTAAGAGGAATGTGTTTTTTGAGTTTGTACACTATATGCATGTAAGGCAACCGTTTCCTTTTTCTGTATTTTTGTGTGCTGCTCTTTTAACAAAAGGGGAACAAAAGACATTTAAATCGACCTCAGATGATTTGTTTAAATTTTTACAAGGTCTTACTGAGGTGATGCAAAGTGAAACATGCTTCTTTTTTGGTAATGTGCTGGAAAAGCTTGAAAATTGACCTTGAATGTGCTTAAAAAGCGCTTGAATTTGACCCTAAAAATGTGTATGAACCCTGCATATATTGCAGTATTTACATTTTATAGTAGGAATTTCATGGCAACAGCTAATCTTTATTTTGTTTACTGGGAAATGAAATGCTGCCAATTCACAAAGCTGTGCTTCAGCTGCACTTCCTGTTGTAGACTTGTGATGCACACAGGCTCTGTTCCAGCACTCAGCATGTTCTTCCTTATTTGCTCCACCAGGGGGAGCTCCTAAACTATGACATCTTGATAGGAGTGAACCAGGGAGAGGGGCTGAAGTTTGTGGACGACAGTGAGGACAACGACGGCATCTCAGCTGCGGCGTTCGACTACACCATCTCCAGCTTTGTTGACAACCTCTACGGCTACCCAGAGGGTGAGGACGCCACCTCTGTACACTGCCACTTTTTCAGTTATTCCATTTTACAGCCTCCTCTCACTTAACTGCATTTTGCAGCATCATCAGGTTTTGTCTTATTAGGAGCCGCGTTTGTTGATTTGTTCGTTTTTTTCTGTTTGCTGTATTCATTAAAATAAACGGATAATCGTCAAAATGACAAATGTGGACAATTATCAAAGCTTACATTACAATTCTGACAGCTTGAGTTCACATTAATTTTCAAAAGAATATCAAAACCTGTGAAAGTGCTTTAAGCGTTTAAAACATGCGAGTAAAGAATGGAATCAGTAACATGTGAGCCCAGTGAAGTGCATCAAACAAGACAAGCGTGCTAAAGAGAGCCACTCATCCACATCACGGCGTGTCTGCGCCTTAACCTTTGAGGCTCTGTGGGCAGTAATGCTATCATCCCCCAGGTAGTGGGCTCCCAATCTCAGTGTCGGTGTTTCTGACAGATTGGCCTGCCAACCCCTCACAGCCGGACCACAGTCACAGTACAGACATGTTTGGATAATGCAGTCATGCTTCCTCTCTGCTGCCTGTCACTCCTTCTGTTATCTGAAAGACTTTTTTTCCTCTCTAGATTTCTCACTCGCTTCCTGGCTCTTGGTTCATCTCACCAACATTTGCTTTGGTTTCATATCTGTTGATCAGACCGATCTCTTAAAAAATGTCTTGCACTGCTGTTACTTTACTCTTAGCAGTTTTCACTTTTATCTTTCTTCCCCCTCCTTTTGTCCCCTCCTGTGCTTCTTCACCAGGCAAAGACATCCTGAGGGAGACCATTAAGTTCATGTACACAGACTGGGCGGACAGGGACAACGGCGACATGCGGCGGAAGACTCTGTTGGCCCTGTTTACGGACCACCAGTGGGTGGCACCAGCTGTGGCCACTGCCAAACTCCATGCTGAGTTTCAGTCCCCAGTTTACTTTTACACGTTCTACCACCACTGCCAAACCGAGACGCGGCCCGAGTGGGCCGACGCCGCGCACGGAGACGAGATACCTTACGTGTTCGGCGTACCGATGATCGGTGCCACGGACCTGCTCCCGTGCAACTTCTCCAAGAACGATGTGATGCTGAGCGCTGTGGTCATGACTTACTGGACTAACTTCGCAAAGACTGGGTAGGCCTCATGTCACAGTAGTGTAAACTGTACACGTTACTGTATGTTCTCTGATAGCCTTCTAGTCATCTTGAATACTTGAATCTGGGTTGCTAGTTTAATTCCCGTGTGGCTTTGAAGAATTGAACATACTGGTTCACCAAAAGCATCCAGATCCCAGAGCAGCCGGTTGGTCTTAGATAGTTTAAAGGTTGCACAGAGAATGGGCCTCCTGTCTGTATTCAGTGTATTGATGCCACATGTTACTTACAATGGAGACTGAATATAACTTTGAACTGAAACGTTTAACCTTTATGCTCCACCAGGGACCCCAACCTGCCCGTCCCTCAGGACACCAAGTTCATTCATACCAAGCCAAACCGCTTCGAGGAGGTCATCTGGACCAAGTTCAACTGGAAGGACAAGCAGTACCTTCACATCGGTTTGAAACCTCGTGTCAGAGACAACTACAGAGCTAACAAAGTGGCCTTTTGGCTGGAATTAGTCCCTCATCGTCACAGCCTGCACGACGTGCTCTTTCCCACCACTACGCGCTCCCCCGCAGGCCGTGACCCCGGCACCATGAGGCCCAGAAACAACGTTCCTCGAACCACTCGTCATCCTTACCCTACCTTCCCATCAGATCCTGAGCCCGAGGGCTCAGAGCGCCCGCCCCAGGACCTCTTTCCCAGACACACCCGCGACTACTCCACCGAACTGAGCGTGACAGTTGCAGTTGGAGCGTCGCTCTTCTTCCTCAACATCCTGGCCTTCACCGCCCTTTACTACAAGCGTGACAAGCAGCACGAGATGCGCCGGCACCGGCTGTCCCCTCAGCGGGGCGGCCCCGCCAACGACCTGGCTCACAGCCAGGAGGAGGAGATCATGTCCCTGCAGATGAAGGACTGGGAGCACGACGCTCACCACGACATGGAGCCCCTGCGACCCCACGACATCCTGCGGCCCGCCTGCCCTCCCGACTACACCCTGGCGCTGCGCCGCGCCCCCGACAACGTGCCGCTGATGAAGCCAAACACCATCACCGTGATCCCCAGCACCATCACCAGCATGCAGCCTCTTCACGCCTTCAACACATTCCCCTCCACCGGCCACAACAGCACCCTGCCCCACCCCCACTCCACCACCAGGGTATAGTAGGGACAGGCCCGACACAGCGCCACCTAGGGACCAGGAACACTGGCTCTGCTTCCGCTCTGGAAGGGAGGCCTCTAGACGTGGGCCTTCGTTCTGTCCTCTTATTCTCTTCTTTCTCCAAAAGCAACTACACCTGCTGCGTCATGTGCTGTGAAACTTGGCAGCTCCCTCCACTGGTGGCATGTGGAGGTGCAACTGAAGTGTCCAGCAGCAGATGAGCAGTTTGGGGTGGGTGACTCAGATCTTTCAAAGATACTGTTTTCAAAGACGGTCTGCTGTTTCCAGGCTCAAGACCTCCAACATTTGTCAAAGGGACGAATGCTCTCTCGCTCCTCGCTGTTTTCTCTTTTTTACGTTGGCGTCATCTCTTTTTCCATCTCCTGTGTGTTATGTGCACATTATGCTTCTCTTTTCTACATCCGTGTTTTATTACTGCTCTCTTCCTCTCATTTGACACGCCTCCCTCCTGCTCTTCTCTAAAAATTCCCGATCTGCTGAGCAGTCTGGAGGCGGGAGGCGTACACTAAACATATAACTATGAAAACACTGATATCTTTCATTCTACCAGCATTTTTAGGTGCCAAGTAAGTACTGCTGTGTTTCATTTCTCATCGAGGGAGAAGAAAAACCAAAGAAAAATAGAGTATCGCTATTTACCGTCAACTAACAGAGTTCTGTCATGTTCTCATGACAAAGTGCCAAACTGGCCTCAGTCGTGATTTTCTTTCTTCCATCTTCTCTCTTTTTTTGTTGTTTTGTTTGAAGCATTTGTTTAATTGTTGTTTTTTATTGTGTGGAAAGAATTTTTCTGAAAATATAGATATAGAGAAATGATATTATATATAGTTCTATATAAAATGTGTACAAAGGAGAAAGTATATAAAAGGGTTTTCTCAGTGGGGGATCTATGCATGAATTATTTTTAAAGACGCGGGGAAAAGGACACTGTACCTGTCGATGCACGTTTCCCAAAATCTAAACGAGTCATATCGCTCCATGTTTGCTACTTTTGGTTTTTGGTTTTCTCCCGCAGAGTAAGAGCATCGCAGGAGCATCGCAGGAGCATCGCAGGAGCATCGCAGGAGCATCGCAGGAGCATTGCAGGAGCTCCTGAAGTCAAACGACGCCTCCCAGCACTCATTTATTAAAACGGAGTCGATGCCAAAAGTCTTAAACGTTAGAATCAAAGCAACAGCTGTGAACTCAGTCATGGTGTCATGTGCAGCCTCCGTCTTACTGTCACTACTTTTTCATTTTAGGGTACGTGAGGTAAAGCGTCCGTCGATGTAGCTTGATTGTACAAAATTATTTTTCTATGTTATTAACAAAACAGAGCAGAGACTGATGCTGCTCCTGTCTGACCCCCTTATGTCTGCCACATGTGTATTCTGACTTCATATCATCACTGCTCCCTCCCTCCTCCACTCTCCATCCTACACCGCCTTTGTTATTTAACACCGACCCCCCCAAACTGATAATCAGACAAATTCCCAAACAGCTGACTTCACTGTGTCGACACCGTTCCTGACTATTTCTGACCTCAGCTCAGCTCTGCTATTATCCTCACATTAAGGGTTCGTTCACCTGCCTGCAGATGATCTGTGAGCTCGTCGGTTGTAAATTAAACTCTAAGCACACTGAGGGTAACCGGGAGGCGTTCAGGGCCTGCAGTGCAGAGCTGCAACATGAAAAAAAGGGATGGGGGCTCAGATCTCCTGAACAGGGTGGAAACAACACGGTGGGTTTGTGCTGTTTGTGATTCCTGCTCCGTCACTCTGGTGGAGACCACTGCAGCTCAGCAGCACTCCCTGCTGACCCTCTGATGAAGATGTCAACAGTATGTAAACTGAGCTGATGTGCTGCTGTTTGAGCCCACGTGGTAGCGTACGTCCAGTATGGGAGAACTTAGTCACCGGTGCTGTCTTTGCTTGTGCTCTAGCTTTAGCCTGTTTGATTGTTTGTTTTCTATTTTATTACTGCCTAAAAGGGGAGGTGGGGGAAACACATGCCTGACTTCTCCTGTCAGAGGTTTTGTAAGCTCAGTGGAAGGGAAACGTGCACAATGTAAATCATAAAACAACTGAGTGGGGCTGTGCTGCAGGTGGATCAGTGCTGTGGACAGTAGCTGTGGAAAAGAGACTGGACAAAGACTCTCAGCCTTAAATACAGGACAGAGGATGATCCGATCATCTTTCAGCTAACAGTGTCGAGCAGAAGGACGGCCGGCTGATGCGTCCGTACGAACCCTTTTGTACTCACTCCTGTGTATAAGGAGGTGGCGAGGGGTTGTGTAGTTAACCTCAGTGATAGGTTTGTAGCATAAACCTATTCGTTGGAACGTTAAGGACAATTTAATTACATAGCAAAGCAAGACACGAGTAGGCAAAGTTCTTTATGTTTCCCGTGCACGGGAGAGAACCGGACAAACGCCGTTCCTTCGCTTCACCCCAGTTGCTCTCGTCCGCTCCCCCGTAACACTGCTCTTTTATTGAGGTTACATGAATATACATATGACGTTCATTAACATATGACGTCTACATACAAACAAAGAGTACGTTGCCTGTGCGTGCGTGCGTGCGTGTGTGTGTGTGTGTGTGTGTGTGTGTGTGTGTGTGGTGGGGGGGGGTCAGAGTGTGACCCCATAAAGACTTCCCTAAACCTGCTGGTCTGGAAGTCCAGCAGTTCATCTAAACAAAAGGCACTTAGCCTAAATCAGATATAGATACATTTATCCTAAATGAACAGAGGGAGTGACTTTAAGTCTGATTTCAGACTATGTCAGTATTAGTTAAGCCAAGAGTCGGGCAAAAGCTTTATGGCCCGGAAAGTTCTAATTCCCACAACATATTGTTGGATTAGTAAGCAAAACTTTTCTGTGATGAAGATTTTTGGGGTCGTTGTTTTAGTGATGGGTTCATTCTGTCAGTTAGCTTTGGCTTGTTTTCTTATTTCAATAGAGGGAGTTTTACTAAACATGGACATGTCGAGGAGCGGCTCATTATTTCTGTAACAGTGCACTTAGAGAAAACTGTCAGGTGTCGCCCCCTTTGGTGATGATGTTTTGTGCTCTGATGAGCTAATAATCAGCTCTCTTTTCCTCCTTCTTTGTTCTAAGCAGGCCTGCAAGATTGAATTAACAGCGCTGTAAAACATTGTTGTGAGAGCAAATATAAGGTGAGCTTTTCCAGATTACAATGGGCTGAGGGAAAGGTCACCTGTGGGAACCTGCCAGTTCCTGTCTAAAGGATTGCAGCGAGTCAATCCAGTCCAAGATCATAAAGAACTCTTTTTCTAAAAACAAAAGAAAGAACAAATAAATGAGCTCATATTGATGAAGGTGGAGACTCTGATGCTTTGTGCGTGAGGCTCCACTATCAGCAAGATCTAGTGTGAATGTGTGTGCATGATGTGTGTGACTGGACTGTGACTGGACTGACCATGTGGACTAAAGTGTTGACTGACTTGACACTGAGACAAAGACTGGACCAACGTTAGGATGAGTAGATGTTGACAAGCAATTCACGACGCCGGTAAGAAAAGGGTGGATGCTTTGCTTTGCTTTTGGCAGGAGCAGGAGCACAAGAGAGAGAGGGAGACCGAAAGGTATCGGTTTGTCACATGGCATCGATTTGTCACATGGCATCGGTCTGTTAGGTTTTGGGATGAGAACGTGTTGGATGGTTACCTGTCTTGGTCTGGTGGAGGTCTCTTCCCATAAGAAGACTGATGACTTTTTCATTAACACTGAAGTGTTTCTTTTTTCTCTCTCCCCTCAGATGACTTCACACTATAACCAAGGACACCTCATAGGGGATCATCTGATTGTGGCTTCTCTAATAATCTTTCTAATAGTAATATTGTTCACTGTTATGTTACAGAGTGAAGTGAGATTAGTGCTGTAAAACTTCCATAACACTGAACAGATGCCACCACAGATATGTTGAAATCTCAGTCAAAACTAGCAAAAACAAATGAAATCCATGAATCAGAAATGCTGATTGTTGAACAGATAATTCAGTCTGTACATGAGGAGGATCCACTTTAGACTAAACTACATACAGAAACACAGGAACCAGGGCACAGTGTAAATCCAGGACCTCTGTGTGCAACAGCTGACCTGTATGAACACAAAACACTGATTGAAGTCCACGTTGATGCTTTCTGTCTGTTTAACTTTTACATTTGAAGCAACACATTTTACTTCAAACACACAGATCAGGTAGAAAACTGTGGATTAGAAAACAAATTGATCAAGAAGGTCCTGAAGCAAGAAGTTCATCATTGCATAGAGTAAGAAAAAGGACATGAATCATCCCACGGGTCTGTGCAGTCGTTATATTATCATCAGCTAAATCATGTCTGCATACTGTGTGTGTGTGTGTGTGTGTGTGTGTGTGTGTGTGTGTGTGTTGCTTTTTTAAATCTTCTACTTAGAGTTCAAACTTGGATAGTGATAAAAACATTGCACTGCTTCATTTAATATCTAATTGAACACATCTGTGATTGAATTTGAATCTTAAATGTTTTGATTTCAAAGATGTGGTTCTGATATGAAGGAACAGGAAGTAAATTGTTGCCATGGATACAGTGAGACAGACGCCTCAGACCCTTATTTTTTATTTCTTTGACTTTTTATTTTATTGATTCATTTCTTTATTTTTACATTTTAAAAAGTGTATTTGTCTGAATGAACTAATCCCCGTTTCCCATGCTTTGTATCACTGGTCATACTGGGAACAGCCATAGAAAATGTTTGTAAAGAAGAAATCTTAAACATGAGCAGATTCTCAGGCGATTTCTGTTTCCTAACCATTGTTTCAGTAACACGTCCCATCACTACATGTGTGTTAAAGATTTCTTTGGGATCAAAATCATCCACTGACAGTTATCAGCACAAACAGGATGCAAAATCAAAAGTTCAGACTTCAGAGTTACTAAAACAGAGATCTGAGGAAAACTGGTTCTTCACACGACGTTTCATGTGTGAACAGTAGAGGTGGTTTCATTTTCACATGTAGGTGTTGCAGTGAGGATTGCAGGGAGACATTTGCTGAATAGCTGCAGCTCTGCTCCTGTAGACTGCCTCTGAATGTGTGTGTGGTAATAAAGTCACTTTAATTAAATGTCACCTGTCAGGGAAAACTTTGTGTTGACTGAAGAAAGTTCACTTCTCTTTCATTGCAGCTCCACTCTTATTTTTGATGCACTCATTTGTTTCATAAATGATTTCAATGATTTTGCCACAGCTCTGCATTGTCAGGTCGGAGCATGTGTGCTTTTGATGAAATGCTGATATGATGACGCTTGATTGGGGAAAGATTTCCACAGGTGGTGTTGTTGGTCTCCTTCTTCCAGTTTTCTTGTTGCTGCCTCTCTCCTCGCCTCAGTTGCTGCAGCTGTATCATGTATGTTGTTATGTTACATACAAAGAGGAATTTGTGACATTAAAGAGTAAAGATTCTTCTAATTGTTTTCATCTCATCTCCTACTGCTTTAGTCTGCGTGGACAATATATGAGTAAATCATTACCAAGCCAGATTATATTTGGAATATTTCAAACAGAGGACATTACAGTGAAATCTGCTTTCAATGTGACATTTACTTTGATCCTTTAAGACACAGTTTATACATCAGACAAGCTGTTTGCAGAGCGATTAAATGTTTGATATTGTTGTTAAAGTTGTACAGATGAGCGTTAATCACCAACAGCTTCATTCATGTGGATGAACTGGACGGTTCCAGGGAAACTATCAGGATCACATGCCTCCAGTGGTCACTGTGAGTAACTACAACTCTGCACATACAATAATTAAGATGAAGAAATGTTTTTATTGTAGAAAGATGAACCAAATGTAGTTTGACTCTCTGACAAACGATGGCAAGATAAAAGTAGTTTGTTAAAAAAGACACAAAAATGGTAACAATGCAAACAAATACAAACAACAGCATATCCTGATATGAGGCTCACAGATCAGGATCAGTACAATACGTAGCAACCGACATTGATGTTGCCATGGTGACCGCTGCTATATATAGTGTTTCTGTTACCTCACTTGTCTTAAACATCAACGCTGGCTGTTTTTCATTTTACTAATGAGTCCACTCTCTTCCCTCACTTTCGTCTCTTCCTCGTGTTTGAGCTCCTCTCAGAGAGGATTTAAGAAAGAGCTTCGATGATGGCTGTAGCGCAGGAGACAGAGCAAGGCATCTAATGATCAGAAGGTTGGTGGTTCAATCCCTGACTGCTCCAGCTGGCACGCAAAGTGTCCTTGAGCAAGACACTAACCCTCTCCGATGCATCCATCAGAGTATGAACGTGTTAAACAAGAATCAGTCCATTCACCATGGAAATATCAAAGTAGAAAGTGATGGCAGTTATGATTGGCTGCACAGCTGGATCACATGACCAGGTGAGTGGTACAAATAACAGGAAGCTTCTCTTGTGGCTTTAATAATCATTTGAATTGATAACTTGTGATTTACAGACTGTTCTTTATCTTTTCATTGTCGTCTGAAACACAGAAAAATATCAATGTTGGAAAATATGACATTTATATCTAGTTTCTACAGGATGGTTTAATTCTCCAAAGGCCACCACAGACATGACAAAGTTATTTCATCATTATAATGCACAAAAACAAAAAGCAGGATGAGCCCTGCTGCTCACCAAACTTGTGTTGAATAATAATTTGTGAATCATTTAGTTTAAAACATCAACTGACTGAATCCATGAATCTCATCATGTGTTTCTGAGTGAAAGACACAGACATGAACAGACTGAACTGTTTCTCTAACAGGTAAGACTAACTACAAAGAGTCAATTCATACCTAAGTGTGCCAAAAAAGTCTGAAATACCCTTCATGAAACCAGTCGATGGATCCCAGAACCCAAATCCAGGATAAAGAGGTTCAGTGAATGTGGTGTGGAAGGTGTGGAGGTGGATCAGAGAGTCAGAGGAGACTCTGTAGAAGGACAGAGTGCCAGCAGGACAGTCCACACACACTGCTACTCTGTTAGAGACAGAGGAGGAGGAGGAGGAGGAGGAGGAGATGGGTGTTTCTCTGTTATTGTGCCACACAGAGGAATAATGATCAGAGCAGCAAAGACTCCCGGACTGATCATTTCCACCAAACACACACTCATCACTCCTTCCTTTCCTTTTGATTCCTCTGTAACTCACTGATATCTGAGCCCTCCTCGTCCACTCGACCTCCCAGTAACAGCGACCAGTCAGACCATCTCTACACAGCAGCTGTTCACAAACATCAAATCTGTCTGGATGATCAGGATGTGACTGAAGCTCCTCCACATGTGTCACCTTCCTGTTGTTGTCAGACAGTTGGAGCTTTGTGTTCACTGTGTTTGTGTCGATTGTGAGTTGACAGGAATCTAAGTTCAAAATACTTATTAAATACATACATCATTGATTTAATGCCAAATAATTTCATTTCCAACATTTACAATAAATTAATTAAAAATTTAATGATTTTTAAATAAATGTAATTAATCAATTAATAACACATTTAATTAATTATTTAAGAATCTATTTATTTAATTCATTTGGGCCCTTCTAGCCCTGCAGCTGTGCATGTGCTCACATATCCACTGGTATGTGTCCTACAGGTATTCTCACAGCAGTGCTGCTGAACATTAAATGACCAGCAGATGTCAGTTCTTCATAATAAGCAGTTAAACTTTGTGTGATCTGCCTTTGGGTGAAGCAACAAAGCCGGAAAAATTGGACACATTCACAGAGCTTTACCACACCATCACTAGACAACAATGGAATTATTTTAACTAAAAACAAATAATCAGAAAGTCTTCTGCCTGGTCTCGTACCTCTGTGTTTCTGTAACATGAATAATGAGCTGAAATTCTCCTCACGACACCACCGATCAGCTCGAAGGGCCCTCGAGTTTACCTGCATGCATCCTGTTCACCTGTCAGCTGTTTAACACCTGCTGCTTATTCAGCAAACACGCCCACATTACCTGGTGACAGTCACAGTTTAATGCGGGCCGCTGTTTGTCAATATAAAATAGTTTAGTTCCAATATTGTGCACATAATTTGCAAATGCACCATATTTTACAGACCATGAGGCTCACTGGATTATAAGGCGCATTAAGCGAAACAAAAATGTCGCATGAGTCAAACTTTACTCAGCTCATTCTTCTTGCTTCCTCCACTTCCGTACCATTGATTCATTCATGTTTAATTCTCTCACAGCTGCTTTATTCCCATGTTGGGAAGGGCGATGGACACTAAGATAACTACAGAATACTTTATAAGTGAACCTGATGCTTTAATCAGGATTTGGGCTATTTGCATTTAAATTAAATCAGTAATATAGTTCTGCCACTTATCTGCTCTAATGACTGGAAATCTGATATCCAGTCACCAGCACAGCTCACTCACTTACAGTCACTGACTTCACTGTTTTTGCTCCTGAGCAAATCAGTTTGTTTTAGATTAAAGTTGTTTCATAACTGCATCATTTTACTGAAGTTTAATGTGTCAGCGGAGCACATGTGGAACTGAACCATTCGCTTGTCTTAATTATCTGATGTTTATATGTGTTACACTTTTTTAATCTTTAATTTTAAATTGAAACTAACATTTAAAAACATTTGGTACAACGTGGAAAGAGGAAGAGTATTTCCAGCAGGAGCAGAAACGTCTGACTCAGCATGACGATGCTGTTGGTGGATACTGAAGAGCTCAGCCTGTCAAGACAGGATTAGGTTATCGTTTTCAAAAATGTTTATTCAATTATATTCTGAGGCCAGTTATCTGGTATAATCTTTGGAAGTCTATTAAAATAAAAATGAAATCAGATGTGTGGTCTTTTGGTTGTTTTTGTTTTGTTCAATAAGCAGATGTTGGTGTTTCAGCAATGCAGTAACTTAAGTTTAAAAGGCTTGTTAGAACCTATGAAACACATCATACAGACTTGTGGACATTAGAAGACGACTAATAATCATCATGAATAAGACTAAAGGCAGGAAGGTGTCCTTTATAACTAATAATATTAATAACTAATAATATTAATATCATAGTCTGTCTGCAGCTGAGACAATACAAACTCAAACTGTGGGGAGAAGATTATATCACTTCAGTTTAAATTGACCTTAAGCGCCACATTTTCACAGACTTCTTTATTTACAGCATTTTTTACGTGCTGTATAGATTATACAGTTAGGTCCATAAATATCTGGACAGAGAGAACTTAGTTTCTGATTTTGGTTCTGTACATACACTAAAATCAATTTTAAATGCAACAACTCAGATGTGTTTGAAGTGCAGACTTTCAGCTTTAATTCAGGGGGTTGAACAAAGAGATGCAGAAAAATGTGAGGAACTAAAGCATGTTTAACACAATCCCTTCATTTCAGGGGAAATGTAGAGGAAAAATTAGAAAAATTAAATAACTTAATTAAATTAATTAAATCATAAGATTGTCAGCTGATAACCAGCTTCATGCGACCACTTATCCTGGTCCCAGTGTTAGTGTCAGTGAATCCAGTTAACAGAAAGATATCCTGGATATACTCGACTGACTTTTTAGACTCAAGATTAATAATCATTATAAAAATTATAGTCTAACATCCAGAAATCTGTACGATGTGTTTCATTATGTCTAACAAGCCTTGTACAGTTAAAGCTAACAGTTACTACATGCATCAGTACATTTCTATATTTTTATATCTATAAAAGAAATCTGACACTTGCCAGACTTTATCAAAGCTGTGAGCGTCACAGCAGATGCCTTTGTGTCAAAGTAGCTGAGGATCAAACAGAAAAACATGAAGGTTTTCCTGGCCTGGGATTTTATACAAATATTCTGCAGTACATCAAAAAGCAAAGAAAACCATTAATGAACATATGAACATGACCTGATGCTGCTGACGTGAAGCAGAGCAAAGTTAAAGAGGTTTGATTACAGACACAGCTGAGCATTTTGCAATTTTGCATCATTTTAAAAAGTTTAAATTTGTTCAGTATTGAACGGCAGAAACAAGGCTTTGTTTTCAGAAGTAAGTAAAAGAAAAAAAACAGCGGCCGACAGGCTGTAAGAACGGTAGACTTGTGCATAACAAGCAAGCGAATAATGCAGAAAACAGGAAACTGTTCCAGAAGTACAGAGAGAGAGAGAGAGAGAGAGAGAGAGAGAGCTGTGCATGAAGTGTGATTTTATCCTGGTGGCAGCAAAACAATCAGAGGGAATTCATGACGATGTTTATGTGAAGCGTAGTTTGGAGCTTCTTTTGCTGCTGGTTTACTCAATATTGTTTGGAGAGATCAAACCTGCAGCTTCAGAATCAGCTCAAAAAGGGCGTAAACACAAAGCGTGGAGCCGCCGAAACATCAGAATCAGCGAGCTGTCGGCTTTCAGCTCGTGTCCGTGCAGTCAGGTGAGAAAGTCACATCTCACTGATTCTGATGCGTCGGCGGCTCCGCGCTTTGTGTTTACGTCTTTGTGCAGAATCCGTGTTCCTGCTCTCATTTACTGTTTTAGCTGTTTGGTGGTTGTTGAAACTTTGGGAGGTTTAACCTGAGATTCTGGCGTTTTGGCCAAAATAAATTTATATTAAAAATCGATTCAGGATTTTAATGAATCGATATCACGTTATCCAAGCCAGAATCGATTTTAATCGATAAATCGATAATCAAAACCACCCCGATGCATATACACGGGTCACACTGCTTATTGAAACCCCCCAAAGATCAGATCTTAATCAGACAGGTTTTTGTTTTCAAAGTTTAGACTTTGCTTCTATTGGACTTTTTATCAGTAACACGTGCTCACTTTTTGCAGGAACAGTTGAAACTAACATAAACAAATAACTCCAGAGCTGATAGTCAGCAGGGGTTTACAAGTTGTGGCCGCGTTGTCGGCGGTATGAGCTCGACCACTTGCAAGGTGAGCTGGCAGACATCACTGAATTCATCAGAGATGATTAGGTTCATTTTGACAAAGTGAGCAGATATTTAACCTCCTAGGACCTGGCGTCCACATATGTGGACATCACATTTTGGGTTGTTTAGACCAAAATACTACATTTTGCTCTACAAGGGCCTGATATCCACTCACAAGGATGTTATACTGCCAGTGTGCTATCGAAATTTTAGACCAATATCCTCATATGTGGCTCTCATTTTTCTCAGAAACAAAAAATGTGGTAGTTCTTTGTTTTTACATTCATCAGGTCCCAATCAGCCCAAATATCAAAGAGAAATTAAAAATGAATGCCACGGAGGAGTTTGGGTCTTAGGAGGTTAAAGATTGTGCCACTACATTCTTGTCTAGAAGATATTAAAGTGTATTTGGTGACACAAAAAAGGGTAAAGTTTAAGTATAGTTTGGGTCCACACATGTCCAAACCCTGGTGTGTAGGCCTACTTAGTTTTGAGGAATTGTCATGGGACCGGGGTCTGGGTGACCCAGGGCCTGTAAGAAGTTATGGACATGTGTGTTTTTGGTGCTGCTGTCTCCTGTTTCCATGTTTGTGTATCTAGGTGTGTGTGTGTGTGTGTCAGCCAGGAGCCTGGCCACACCTGCGGAGGAGAATTACTCACACCTGCAGCTGATCAAGCCTCGTCAGAGGAGCTACTTAGGAGTGTGGTGGAGCTGTCTCCGATGCTGGATCATTGCGTAACTTCACATTAGTCTCTTGGCGAGTTAGTTAAGGTTAGTCTGCCGCATTGTGGCGTTGCTGATGGCTGCCTCTTTGTTATTCCCCAGGAGGAGTGTAGAGACGAGAGGGCAGCGAGCACGGGGTGCTCAGACACTGAGGAGCGGAGACAAAGAACACCAACACTGGCAAGAGGACATGTCAGAGTCGGGAACGCACTGGGGATTTATTGTTGTTTGGATTATTTAGCATCACTGTAAATAAACGCACTGACCTCATCAAAGAGTCCAGCATTTGGGTCGTCCTTCCCCTCATCATAGTCTGCCACGCAGGCCGTGACAGAAAAGCCCACTAAAAGAACGCCCACCAGACCAAAGCAATGGTTTTGACTTGATCAGCATTAACCCCGCCCCCTGACTTTGATGGGTGAAGCTGACAAATAAAATGTATTTATGAACAGCGATGCAGGGCCAGGAGTAGCAACGTGAATTAAATAAATACATCATTAAATAATTCATTAAATGTGTCAGTAAAATAATCAAAATAGAAAACAAACCAATAATTGATTAAATATGTAATTAACTAATTTGAATTGTACATGAACAAATAATGAAACATTTTAAATGAAATTAATGGATAATCTATTATTAATATATTTATTTAATTGATTATGTACATTTTTAAATTAATTACTGAAATAATTAATTCATTAGTGATGTCTTTATTTAATACAACCATATAAATACCATAAAATTGCTAATTTACTCAAAATAAATGTAAGACATCAATATTAAAGGTTAAATTATGATAATGAATACATGCAACTATAACTGATGACATAAAAATGAGGATTTCTTAAGCTGAAGCCAAAGTGCTGACTCATTTTTCATGTTACTCTCAAATGTTTTCCCTAATAACAAGAACATAATTACACTTTAGCCACAAGAGGGCAGCAGCATTAATATAAGTCACATGTATATAAAGGTACAGTGATTATATTACAGTGATTTTGACAAAAACAAAACAGTTGATGGCAGTGTGTTTTTCCATGACAGAATAATTACGCACACCCCACTTTGCAGTTATTTATTGTAAAAAATGTTTGGAATCATGTATGATTTCCGTTCCACTTCTCACGTGTTCACCACTTTGTGTTGGTCTTTCACGTGGAATTCCAATAACATTGATTCATGTTTGTGCTGTAATGTGACAAAATGTGGGAAAGTTCAAGGGGGCCGAATACTTTTGCAAGCCACTGTAAAGTTCACTATCAGTAACATCATAGCACCACCCAGCTGTATAGAAACTCCGTCATGCTAGCTAGTACACAGTATGAGTTATTGTAACTGACTGTAAAAAGTCAGCAACATGAAAATAAACTCCACCTAAACTTGGTTTATATCTGACCCAGACAGACTGCAGGTCATAACTTCTTACCTGAAGTTCAGTTCACCTGACACTCGGACCGGCGGCCGCCTCGGGTCTCTGCTCCTCCCGCCTCCCCTTTCCCTCATCCACCTGCTGCCTCTGTGGAAGCTCCGCCATAGCCACCACCAAACAACTGACTTATTTTTACACATCGACCAGCATCCGGCCAATCCACCACCTTCCATTGTTATACCGTTACAAGAAAATAAAAAAACATCATCAGCCCAGAAAAACGAAAAATCACCATCAGTATGCCCGATGGCCAGTCCAGCTGTGGTCGTGCCATCAGTTAACCCTTCACGTGGCAGCTGTGACACGCGTGCCCAGGGTTGCCGACCCCTGCTCTAAAGCATCTGATTTGGATTCCTGAGATCAAATATATTTTCCTTTGGCTTTGTTTTCTTCCCATTTGTGGCTTTAATGTAGTGTTACATCCTGTTTGTTTGCTTCCCTCTGTATACATGTCCAGATTCACTGTTATGTTTCTATTCTTACATTGCTGTGTGATCACTGTTCCCTCTGCTGACTGATGTGACCTTTTGTATCTCACACTGATACTTGTCATATTTGTATCTGCGCCTAAAAGATAAAAAGTTTTCCATGCTAAAACACAGCTCCACCTCCTGCAGTTCTCCCTCTGAACCACTAGATGTCTCTGTTATCTAAATGAAGACGTGCAGCACAGCAACCACAGCAGCGCTCAGATCACACGTGTCCTGTTATTATGTATAAAAGCATGAAACAGGTGAGACAGGTGGGATCAATATTAATGTTGTGGAAATATATGAAAAAGCAACAGAAGAGTGAAAACATTTCGTGTTTCTAGAAAGATCTTTCAGCTCACAGCTGCTCACAGACTGTATTTACAAGTGACAAACTGCAACTCTACAGTACATCTACAGTATATATCAAATATATTCTGTATTCAAATCTATTGAGTGATGTTTGAAAGTCTTTCCAGGTGAGTTTGATCCAGGAGGGTCTGAAGCCAGAGTCAGACAGAGACTGTGCAGAGACTGTAGAAGGACAGAGCAGCAGCAGAGCAGTCCAGATACACTGATGATCCTCTGTCAGATCCAGAGGGACACACAGGGATGATGCTGGACTCTACATTGTGTCTGACAGTGGAGCTGTTCTCAGAGCAGTTCACTCTGCAGCACTGACAGTCATCTGCACTTCTTCTCATTCCTCTGTCAGTCACTGCTGGATGAAGCTCTCCTCTCCACCTCCCAGTAACATGGCCCAGTCAGAGCGTCTCTACACACAAGCTGCTGCTGCTTCAACCTCTCTGGATCATCAGGACACAGCTCCTCCTCTCTCAGCACACACACCGTCCTGTTTACCATCATGGCCTCCACCTGCAGAGAGAAGAAGGAAGAGCAGAGGAGATAAACGAGTGTTTCCAGAGACTCTTCATCAGCTGTCAGTCAGTGATGCAGCACATCCAGTATAAAGAGCAGCAGGGACTTCAGTGCTGGGACTGTACTAGGACTCATTGTTGCTTCACTTTTTCTAATCTTTGGATTTTTATTGAAGTTGATGAAAATGTTTTTCCCTCCTAGTTTGAGTTTGGACTTTCATTCATTAGAAGAACCTTGGTGTGTCCACTCTGAGCTCTGTAGGAACCCCAACAACAAGCCCAACAATCCAGATGGACGGTTCCAGCTGTTAACTGGAGGAATTCCATCCAAACATCTGCTCTCACTAAATTCTTCCTCACCTACAGACTGTGTTCTTCACTGCTTTAAACTTGGAAATGAATGCAGTCATTGGTCTGCGTGCTGCTTTGTTCAGAGAGCTGATTGGCTGTTGACAGTGTTTGATCAGAGCGTGTCAGCCGTTACTATGGTGACCATAAAGGTCAGAAACAGGAAGTGTTTGTGTCCAATCCTGAAGCCTGTCACCATTCTCCTCTCACAGCTTCACTGAGAAGCTGCAGCTTTACAGGAAACACTGGATCTTTGTTTCATACTGACTGTGTTTAGTACAGTACTGCTGACAGCACCACCCACTCACTCCATCACTCTACTTACAGCAGAGTCTCCAGTCTGTAGTCTGGACTCTGCTGAAGATCAGACAGCTGCTTCACATCTGGATCCTTCAGGTTGTTTTCCCCACAGGTTCAGCTCTCTCAGATGGGAGGGGTTGGACTTCAGTGCTGCTGCCAGATAATCACAGCTGATCTTTGACAAACCACAGCCCCACAATCTGTATAAAGAATGAAAGATGTAAGTTTATTAAACAAAGTGTGAGCTTGAAATCATTCAGTGTTTCATCATCTGTTCAGAGCTGAAGAAGGTTCAGAATGTAGAAGTTTAGAAAATGGAAACTCCAAACAGCTGAAGCCAACAGGAAGCAGCTTCAAACAGGAAACTGTGCAGAGTTTCAGACTATATGTCCTGATGCAGCCAGTTGGATTTTGGAGATTTGAATCTCTGTTCTGTGACTAAGTCCTTGAATCATTTCTTCCAGTTGGTCCAACAAGACAGACTAAGTGTTGGACATGTGTTGTGGCTCCATTATGGGAGCTTCTAAATGTGATGTGATGGCCCCTCTGGGTCTGTCAGGTCACAGCACTGGAGAGAGCTCAAACTGGGCACACAGTTGTTCCAGTCTGGACCAAAGACTCTATACTGGGACTGAGGGACTGCTTTGACTGCACCCACTGGGACTTTTTAAAGGCTCATGTTCTCACTTAGATCATCGATTTCTACTTACATTTCTTTCTGGGAAAAATGGGGATTACTTTGGAAACAGGAAGTATTTTCCCCAATAAGCAGCCCTGGATTAGTAAATCACTCCAACATGTTCTCAGGCAGAAGAAGCTGTCTTGTTATGAGGGAGAGAAGAAAAAGATTGAGGCACAGAAACTTGTTGAAAGAGAGATAAAGCAGCTAAAATCAGGTGTAAAAGTAAAGCAGAGGATGAGCTGAATAAAGGACACTCAAGGCTGGCTTGGAAAGGAATGAAGTCCATGGTGGGGATGCAGGACAAGGAGCAAAGATGAATGTGATGCTGAATCAGCAGAAGACTTGGACTCATTGGATTCCAGCTTTGATATCATTGATTTCAATGAAGAGCTTTGTGATTGTAGCAAAGGGCTGGTAGCTCTGAGAGTCCCACTGATGAGGTGTTTGTGTGGAAATCTCTTAGTGGGACCAAAGAGAGAAAAAGCCCTGGTCCTGATGCTGTGGGAGGGAAATGATTGAAGTGTGCTGTGAGGAACTGACTGGGAGATTTTCACACATTTTCCAGTCCTCCTTGGAACAACAGGAAGTTCGCAGCATATGGAAACAAAGGTTAAGTGTCCTATGGCACTCAGTGATGATGGTGCTGTGGCCCCACCACCTCCACCTCTTTGTAAAGGAACTAACTGTCATCTGAAGCTTCAAATGGAACTAAGACTTCCTCCACTAGGTGGCAGTGTCTGATGAGAAAGTGTTAGTGGAGCTGGCCTGGAGTCAGAAACAGGAAGATGCAGGATTTGGGCTGAAATGGGGAAAAGTGGTTCGCACTAGTGCCTTAAAGCAAGAAGGTTGTAGGTTGAAGCTTGTTGGCCTTTCTGTGGAGGTTGGATGTTCTCCCACAGTCCAATGAAATGCTGCTTAGGTTCATTGGTGCTTCTAAATTGGCTGTAGGTGTGGATGTGAGAGAGTGCTTCTCTGTCTCTCTCTGTTGGCCCTGTGATGGACTGCTCACCTGTGCAGGTGGACCACGCCTCTTGCCCTATGACAGCTAGGGCACAGGCTGCAGCCCTGTGAGCCTAAGCTGAATAAACAGTTAGCAAAAATGATCCATAGATGGCCTGAAATCCCCCAGTTAGCAGTTTGGTAGATAGCTATGACATGCTAATCCCATCCAGCAGCTGTATTCTACCTGTAAGCTGATCCCTGCTGAGCCAAAGCACTTTTTCATATACAAATTACAACCTTTAATAGAAACCTATTGGTCAGCATCTTATTAGCCTGCTGTTAGCTTCATTCCACAGAAAACTGAGAGAAACTAACAGAGTTGATAAAGAATAAAGAGAAATGTGCTGATTTAAAGCCTTTGAAGTGCTTCAGATGATCTCTGTCCACTTCTGTCCACTCATTCATTCATGTAAGCTTTCTAATGCAGCTTTGATCTTCACAGTCTGCTTCATGAAACTCATTCTAACCCTGAATGTCAGAGTGTTCCTCCTTCTCTTTCCCATCATTCATGCTGGCAGTGGAGGAGATTTGGATGTTGGACTGTGTTTTGGATGATGTGTGTATGTTTGTGTTGGACTGCTGTCTGTAAAGCAAACGCACATTTTGCTTTGGATTTCAGTGTCAGACAGACTTTAAGGTGGAATGAAGAGTTGGAGAGTTTCACAGTGAATTATCCAGTGGAGGATTTTTCTTCTTCTTTGAAGGTTTGAAATGTGAACATTGTTCTGCTGCAGTCAATGGACTAAACCAGAGAAGAAGAAAACAGACTTTACCATGAAGATCCTCAGTGTGGATCAGTATAATATCAGCCTGATGTCTGCAGTTTAGTGTCAGCACAACTTTCACATCATATTCATCTCAGCACAACTAAAACATGCTGACTGACCTCAGAGTTTCAAGTCCACATCCTGGACTCTCCAGGAAACCACACAGATGCTTCACTCCTGAATCCTGCAGCTTGTTGTTGGAGCTCAGCTCCAGCTGTCTCAGATGGGAGGGGTTGGACTTCAGTGCTGCTGCCAGATAATCACAGCTGATCTCTGACAAACCACAGTCCATCAATCTGTATAAAGAATGAAAGATGTAAGTTTATTAGACAAAGTGTGAGCTTGAAATCATTCAGTGTTTCATCATCTGTTCAGAGCTGAAGAAGGTTCAGAATGTAGAAGTTTAGAAAATGGAAACTCCAAACAGCTGAAGCCAACAGGAAGCAGCTTCAAACAAACACAACAAGAGAAAAAACTCTGAATGTTTCACATTAAAGTCGTACATTTCTCATAAAAACAGGACAAAGACTTGAAAAAGTCGTGTTTTTCCTTCCAGGAACCACAAGGCTTCACTTTTAAAGGTGAAGTGTGAAAGAAATGGACATATTTGAAGTCCAACACCTTTTTCTAGTCACATTATTAAAGCAGACAAACTACAAGCTCATTTTCATTCCAACAAGTCATCTTCTGACCTGGACTAACAACACTGGTCTCTATGTGCAGCTGGCTGTGAGACCAGTGCTCAGGGAGCGTCTACAAAGTGCAAAACTGAAAGGACATCGCACACTAGCTGTGTCCCAAAACGTCGGCTGCATCCTTCGGAGGACCCGGTATTCGCGGTCTACGTGGGCCGGGTCCTTCAAAGACTGAAAAGGCTGGAAGTGCGAGGCTGTGAAATGGGACGGTCTAGCCTTCAGATTTGTGTCACCGCTGTGTTGGTGGAGTTTAATAAACTCGGCCGTCTGCTCCTTGCTATCTAAAATATAACAGGACACTGGCGTAAACTCTCGACCGTCTCACACTTCTGTTTAATCAGTTTCCTGTTTAACGTTTATTCAGCTGTGTGAAAATCCCGGAGGAACTTTGATCTCAGCCAAACCGATTTACTCCGGAACAAATAAAACACAGAAAAAAGGCAAACAATTACATTTTTAAGTTATCCGAGTGACTTATATATCGTGTTTCACCTGAGTAGCGAAAGAGCGGGGTCTGAAAACGATGAAGCCGGGCGTCCGCTGCTCTCGCCGGCTGGAGTGACCATTGAACCCCCCAGCTTGCTAGCGAGCGGGTGGGTAACAGACGTCTCCGAAAACGTCGGCACACTTTTGCAAATATGTGATGTCTTGATAAACCAAGCAGATATTTGAAGTTTACACAGCTACTTTCTCGCCTGAAAATATGTTAAAAGTTTATTTTGTGACCCAGAAAGATTAATAAGAGTAATTTGAAAACTTAGTAGCAGCCGCCATTGTTGGCAGCTGAAATTTGGCTGGGCCGCGCTATGAATTCTGGGATATGGTGGGCCACGAAGGACACACCCGACGAATCCTTCAAATTCGGGGAAATGAAGGACGCATTTGTCGGGCACATTTGAAGGAGTCGACAAATACGGACAGCCTTCATCGCCTGGCTGTGACGTAATCGGCCTTCAAATGCAGCCTCTGGAGGATGCAGCCGACGTTTTGGGACACAGCTACTAATTTGCTTCCATCATCCAACCTGAAGAGGAAACAGAGACGCCTCCCCTTCAAAGTAAAAGCTGCTCCTTTTGGACACAGTATCAAAGAAAGTCTACAGTATAACATAGAAAAGACAGAACAAAGTTTTGGTTGTTTTTAAATTGTGCAGAAATGAAACTACACTAAGCTCAATTATGTGACAGACATTTCATCCCATGTCAGTTTGGCCTCATCCTGGGCCGGATTATCCAGCACACACTCTGACCACAGGCCCAGGGGCCACGCACAGCTGGGCTCCATCCAAGAGACAGGAAACAAACCAACACAATAATAAAAAGCACCATGTGATCTTCTTACATCTTCAAGACAAACATAGTAAAAACATGAGCATATTTGTTTCCTGATAAAATGATGTGACAGGTAGAACAGAGTAAAGTGGTGGTGTTACAGCCTTTCTCCCCTCTGCTGCCGAGGCTGTTAGTCTCTCCCAAACTCAGCTACAGGACTTCCAAATGAATGAAAGCAGCAGAAGTGGCTTTACAAATGAAAGAGGAAGAGGAGAAGAAGAGGAGAGGGAGGCCACCCTGACCATCACTCCTGCTGAAAACATCACACTTCCATTAAAGTTGGTGAGGAAATGTTGAGCAGGATGAGCTGCTGGCTAATCTGGAGGCTGTAGCAGCAGCTCACAGTCACAGTGGGTTTCCACTCATGAAAAAGCTCTGGCTGCTTCATTTCTCATCTCATATCAGAGACTTTAATGCTTCACTGAAGCTGTACTGTGATGCTTCCATATCCCAGTGAGGCCTCCATAATGATTTCAGCTGTTCTGTACACACACTGTGTGCCCTGTATGGCTCAAAGTCTCTGCAGCCTGTTTTTATCTGCTATCATCAGATCTTCATCATCCTCATTCACATCCCTCACACACTCTACAGCCTCATCAGCACTGACTTCATCTTCACTGACTGATGGAGCACAACATGAACCTGTGGAGGCTGAAACACTGTCCTGTCAAACATCTCCCCGTCACCACTCCACTTCTGTCAGCCTTTAAATGAACCCTGCTCAAGTCTGTCACTTCTGTTTGGAGCTAAAAGAGGTTAAAGATTGTGTCACTACATTCTTGTCTAGAAAATATTAAAGTGTATTTGGTGACACACAAAAAAGGGTAAAAGTATAGTTTGGGTCCACACATGTCCAAACCCTGGTGTGTAGGCCTACTTAGTATTGAGAAAAGCCCACTAAAAGAACGCCCACCAGACCAAAGCAATGGTGTTGACTTGATCAGCATTAACCCCGCCCCCTGACTTTGATGGGTGAAGCTGACAAATAAAATGTATTTATGAACAACGATGCAGGGCCAGGAGTAGCAACGTGAATTAAATAAATACATCATTAAATAATTCATTAAATGTGTCAGTAAAATAATTAAAATAGAAAACAAACCAACAAAATATGTAATTAACTAATTTGAATTGTACATAAATACTTAATGAATTATTTTAAATGAAATTAACCGATAATTCATTGTGATTTTGTTTTGTGTTTTGATGAGCTAATAATCAGCTCTCTTTTTCTCATTGTTGTTCTAAGCCGCTTATCCAAAGGTAAGGCACTACCTGTTGAATTATTTCCAAAGTGTGCCAAATTGGACATTACAAATTAAAGTCTACTCACTGAAATTACTGGGGAATGTCTGCTTTGATTTTGATGAGAATCTCATGACAGTACTGAGGATTTAATGCAGTTGGACTGCTAAAAATGATTGAATGCGGTTGGACCGCTAAAGGATTTAATACGGTTGGACCGTGGAAAGCAGTTGGACTGCTGAGTGATTTTAGTATATTAGGGAATTTGGTTATTGTTTGGGGTGGAGCCCGTATTGGTTATAAGGTTGGACCTGCTTCAGTCTTACACTTTTTTGGCTGTTTTACTGTTGTTCCAAAGTATTATAAATTATTCAAGAACGTCAGTTGGACTGATAGGAAGCGCAGTGCTCAGAGGTAACGCTTGCCAATGCCAAGGACGCTTAGGCATTGTCCTCGAAGAGGGATAGTCAGTTGGTCACTGTGGAGCTTGGGGCACTCCAGAATAACTAGGAGTTAGAGTCTCCTTACCGTTTGGAACGGTAGTCTGCGCTTTTTTGGCCAGCAGAAGTTGGACTTCGGGCGTGTAACTTTAACTTAAAACTTCGGGGTAAGCCTTGGCTGTGAAATGCCAAAAATAGAGCTTCAGGCAAAGTTTGGGTTGGTTGACGCTTTTAAATTGAGTTAGGGATTTTAGAGATGAGGCCAGAAACTGTTGGACAGATACTGGTTAATTGATCACAAAAAAGTTGGACTTTATCGGTTGGACCGTTAACTTAAATTTGTCGAAATTGTTTAGGCGCTAAAGCTGACAGATGTGACAGTGGTTGTAAATATAAGACGTCTTTGTAATATAAAATAAGAGATCTCTGTGTGAAAGGAGTCTGAGGCAGTGCTGGAGCTATTTTTAGACTGTGTGTGTGTGAGTGTGAAAATGCAAATTAGTCAGCAGTGAACTGTTTAAACCACAGTTGGTTTTACAAATACTGCTGCAAACATTGTTGAGTGTGTGTTTAAGACGCCATTTATGTTCATTAGAGGGCTATAAATAAAGTTTTGAGTTGCCGTAGTGGATGTATAGTAATTGACTGAGTTTTGATATATAAATATAGTGAGTGCACTGTATATATTTAAGACTAACATATTACTTTTAGGAGTAACCTCTCATCAGCAATAAATGCTGGTGTGTTTTATTTTTTCTATTCTATGTGTGTGCTGTGAGAATTAATAGAGGTTTCAATTGTTTTCTTTGACTTGCTCTTTCTGATTATGAAAGGCATGTCTGAAATACTCTTAGGAAAGCGTGTTGTGAGTATATTCCTCAACTCTTGTCACAGTTTAAGTGTGTGAATGCTGTGAGTAGCAGGTTTTGAGTGATTGGGTGTGATTTGTACAAAATAATAAATAATAATAACACTATGAAAGTTGATAGTAGAGTGAGTGCAGAAGTGGAAGTGTGAGAGAAAAGGCGGTGTGTGTGTGAGACGATCTGACAAACGCAAAGAATTTAGTATATTTAGAAGTGTGTGCGTGAAATAAGGGTGAATTGTTTTAGATCAAGACTTAGTAAAACAAGAGTTTTATTAGCCTGTAAAAAAAACAAAACAGGAGAGATAGAAACAGAAAATATGGTTCTGAGCAGCTGCAAGGTTGACAGGAAATGGTGTGTGTGACAGGAACTTTGCATGCCCATAAAAGGAACTGACTGTGACAAGTGAGCACACAGAGAGAGAAACATACGAGGTAAACTCCAGGCAGATGAAGCAAATGGAGGTTTTAAGAAAAGAAATGAAAAGGATATTAATTGTATGCTTTAGTGTGTCAATACAGGTGGACTTCTTTCAACCTAGAATCTTGAGTACAAAACCATTGATTAACAGAATTGGGAGGAAAACAGGCCAGATTTTGGCTTAAAATTTTACAGCTTGACCTCCCACTTGTCCCGATCCTGAGAAGAAGCTCATAGGACAGTTAATCTCCTGATGAAGACCGACAGAACATCGTGGACTTCAAGAATTAACAGCAGGCAAAAGACAGTGCAACTGAAACTACACTGACGATACCAGCAGCAGCATGGAAGAAAAGCACGTGATGGAAAATGCACGGTGAACTGCAGGCTGGTAAGAACAGTGTGACATAACTGTTTAAAGACACTGAATGGGATATTTTGCCAGGCTGGGATTTAATCTAAAAGGAAAATACTGAAAAGAGCAACGGAGAAGAAACAGAGAAGAAACAGACTGTGTTTGCTGGGGATCACAAGACAACAAAGGACACTAAGAGAAGGGCACAGGGGCCAGTGGGAAGGTGAAGCCCAGACGAGTTCGACTGCGAGAATAGAGGGTACAATTGGGTTGAAATTGAAGCCGGAACTCAGGATGGTTTAGGGATGTCCACGTCACAAACAAAGAGGTAAACAAAAAGAAGGTAAAATAAAGAGAGAAAATAACTGACAATTACATTAATGAATAGAAGACACACATACAGATATTACATAGATTTATTTTTAGGATAAAGGGGAGAGCTTATACGTAGAAATGACTTTTTATACATATTGCATTTTGTGCCTTTAAGGGAGTTGTGGCTCAATTCGTCTCTTGTGGGTCACGAGCCTTTGGCTAGCGCTATGATTAGCCAATCTACTGTGAGGATGATATGAGTTATTGAAGGATTGCACACGCTTACAGACACAGAGTCCATAAACACACATGACAGTATTGATTCCAGGCAAAAGGCCTCAAATTAATTTAGCGTTTAACTGAACTTGAGCTGGCCCTGTAACAAGTGACAGAAAAGAGGAACTGAATAGGAGTTTCTTGCTTTAGAGAAGGACCAAAGGAAGGAAAGCATATATTTTGGTTAAGTCTGATAAACTAGAATGAGAAGGTATTGTTACATCAAAGGAGCAAGATGAAATAAAAAGGCTATACCAAAAACAGGCTATAACATAGGAAATGTGAGTTTTAAAATGAAGTTAGTGTTAACACACAGGAGTTGTTTCAAGGCAGCGTTTAGCTATGATAAAATGTATGCAGGAGTAATTGCTTATATGTTTAAACTTAATTGATTAAAGTGGTTGTTTTTTTGGATCTTTTAGTAGAATAGGCGCTTATAATGATTTTCTTGTGAAAGGAGATTCTAGGTCAGAGTGGAGGCCTTGCAGCAGCGAGACTTCTGTGTACAGGATGTTGATGATTAGATAAGGCAAGCGACAGGAAACGCATGCAGGGACGTGAAAGCAGCGTTTTAAGAGTTTTAAAATGATTAGTAACGTTGAAGAATATATATAAATACAAGTCAATAAGTCAAGAAGATAATTAGGATCAGGCTTTTGATTAAAGAGTCCCAAAGATGATAAGTTAGGGAGGTTCAGGAAAAGGTGTTTGGTTTGCTTTACAGAAGATCTCGGCGACCACAGGGGGTTGAGGATCCTGGAGGCCCGAGGCATGATGGACCACAAGAGAGGGACGCAGAAAAAACCTAATCTTACGCATGGAGTGTTCTCGAGGGGGAGCTGGTGTTTATTACTGGGCCACTTAGATGACATGAGGTTGTCTGATTTGCTGAGCCAGAGGACGGCTAGAGAGGGTCAGAGCGGGAGTGGTGACCCCGATGTCCATGATGCCATGGATGGACATGGAAGCAGCTGAGTGGGCCGAGGAGTGACCCAACACAATGTATTGCGACCTCTGGTGTTCCAGAGGTCGAGAGAGGGAGTATTGAGATTGGAGAGATATTTTGCTGCTATTGTTAAAGGCTCATGTTCTCACTTAGATCATCGATTTCTACTTACATTTCTTTCTGGGAAAAATGGGGATTACTTTGGAAACAGGAAGTATTTTCCCCAATAAGCAGCCCTGGATTAGTAAATCACTCCAACATGTTCTCAGGCAGAAGAAGCTGTCTTGTTATGAGGGAGAGAAGAAAAAGATTGAGGCACAGAAACTTGTTGAAAGAGAGATAAAGCAGCTAAAATCAGGTGTAAAAGTAAAGCAGAGGATGAGCTGAATAAAGGACACTCAAGGCTGGCTTGGAAAGGAATGAAGTCCATGGTGGGGATGCAGAACAAGGAGCAAAGATGAATGTGATGCTGAATCAGCAGAAGACTTGGACTCATTTGATTCCAGCTTTGATATCATTGATTTCAATGAAGAGCTTTGTGATTGTAGCAAAGGGCTGGTAGCTCTGAGAGTCCCACTGATGAGGTGTTTGTGTGGAAATCTCTTAGTGGGACCAAAGAGAGAAAAAGCCCTGGTCCTGATGCTGTGGGAGGGAAATGATTGAAGTGTGCTGTGAGGAACTGACTGGGAGATCTTCACACATTTTCCAGTCCTCCTTGGAACAACAGGAAGTTCCCAGCATATGGAAACAAAGGTTAAGTGTCCTATGGCACTCAACCTTTGTTTCCATATGCTGGGAACTTCCTTTACAAAGAGGTGGAGGTGGTGGGGCCACAGCACCATCATCACTAAGTGTCCTATGGCACTCAGGCTTTGAACAGATCACATAGTTCAGTTCAACATATAAGACTTTAAGAATGCACAAGCATCTACTTAAAATCTATTTAATTTATCACTAAGTGTCCTATGGCACTCAGTGATGATGGTGCTGTGGCCCCACCACCTCCACCTCTTTGTAAAGGAACTAACTGTAATCTGAAGCTTCAAATGGGACTAAGACTTCCTCCACTAGGTGGCAGTGTCTGATGAGAAAGTGTTAGTGGAGCTGGCCTGGAGTCAGAAACAGGAAGATGCAGGATTTGGGCTGAAATGGGGAAAAGTGGTTCGCACTAGTGCCTTAAAGCAAGAAGGTTGTAGGTTGAAGCTTTTTGGCCTTTCTGTGGAGGTTGGATGTTCTCCCACAGTCCAATGAAATGCTGCTTAGGTTCATTGGTGCTTCTAAATTGGCTGTAGGTGTGGATGTGAGAGAGTGCTTCTCTGTCTCTCTCTGTTGGCCCTGTGATGGACTGCTCACCTGTGCAGGTGGACCATGCCTCTTGCCCTATGACAGCTAGGGCACAGGCTGCAGCCCTGTGAGCCTAAGCTGAATAAACAGTTAGCAAAAATGATCCATAGATGGCCTGAAATCCCCCAGTTAGCAGTTTGGTAGATAGCTATGACATGCTAATCCCATCCAGCAGCTGTATTCTACCTGTAAGCTGATCCCTGCTGAGCCAAAGCACTTTTTCATATACAAATTACAACCTTTAATAGAAACCTATTGGTCAGCATCTTATTAGCCTGCTGTTAGCTTCATTCCACAGAAAACTGAGAGAAACTAACAGAGTTGATAAAGAATAAAGAGAAATGTGCTGATTTACAGCCTTTGAAGTGCTTCAGATGATCTCTGTCCACTTCTGTCCACTCATTCATTCATGTAAGCTTTCTAATGCAGCTTTGATCTTCACAGTCTGCTTCATGAAACTCATTCTAACCCTGAATGTCAGAGTGTTCCTCCTTCTCTTTCCCATCATTCATGCTGGCAGTGGAGGAGATTTGGATGTTGGACTGTGTTTTGGATGATGTGTGTATGTTTGTGTTGGACTGCTGTCTGTAAAGCAAACGCACATTTTGCTTTGGATTTCAGTGTCAGACAGACTTTAAGGTGGAATGAAGAGTTGGAGAGTTTCACAGTGAATTATCCAGTGGAGGATTTTTCTTCTTCTTTGAAGGTTTGAAATGTGAACATTGTTCTGCTGCAGTCAATGGACTAAACCAGAGAAGAAGAAAACAGACTTTACCATGAAGATCCTCAGTGTGGATCAGTATAATATCAGCCTGATGTCTGCAGTTTAGTGTCAGCACAACTTTCACATCATATTCATCTCAGCACAACTAAAACATGCTGACTGACCTCAGAGTTTCAAGTCCACATCCTGGACTCTCCAGGAAACCACACAGATGCTTCACTCCTGTATCCTGCAGCTTGTTGTTGGAGCTCAGCTCCAGCTGTCTCAGATGGGAGGGGTTGGACTTCAGTGCTGCTGCCAGATAATCACAGCTGATCTCTGACAAACCACAGCTCTCCAATCTGTATAAAGAATGAAAGATGTAAGTTTATTAGACAAAGTGTGAGCTTGAAATCATTCAGTGTTTCATCATCTGTTCAGAGCTGAAGAAGGTTCAGAATGTAGAAGTTTAGAAAATGGAAACTCCAAACAGCTGACAGAGTTCATACGCCTTTGTCAGGGTCAAATTCAAGCAAGACCATGTGAAAATTAAAACACATCATCCTAGGTGAACTTAAACACCTTTGTTCCCCTTTTGTTAAGACATAGAAAAGTACACCACACAAAAATACTGCAAAAGGAAACGGTCGCCTTATATACATAGTGTATAAACTCAAAATGCACATTTCACTTCAAATTAAGATTAAGGCTTTGAACAGATCACATAGTTCAGTTCAACATATAAGACTTTAAGAATGCACAAGCATCTACTTAAAATCTATTTAATTTATCATCCATGATATTATTTTGTACAATTCCAATGTATTTTGTTCATCTCCCTTAAATAAACAGGCAGTCTTAAAGTATGAAATATTCATATACAAACACATATAAATGTGTGTACTGTCTCAGTGGCTGATAGTACCCCACAGGCCTCAGTGTGAGCTTGAAGACATTTATAATGTTTAAGTAGTTTAATGTGCAGGTGCTGACGATAAACACATTTTGAATGAAAGCCGGGGAACTTTGGTAGCACAGAAACAAGTGGCTATTCTTTGTGACTATATGGATCACTCACAATACCATTATTTCACACAAAGGCACCAAATTAATACTCAAAAAAGCTGCAGCAATACACACAAATATAAACAGTACTTGGTGACAACTTTGCTTTTAGCCTTTAACCCTTCTTGACTACTTTTGATGTGGCCTCTATATTTTACCTTTAAAAACAGTTTATCTTGCCAATCTGTTATTTTCTCATTTTGACCAACTGTATCAGCACAATTTATCTAAATTCAGACAAAATTTAAAATACAAGTAGAAAGTGATATTTTGACTGTAAAAACCACACACATGTTTAACGAATCATCTTCATAACTTGAAATGCAAATAGAGATTGTACATTTTTAAAAATACGCACACGTTTTGCAAACAACAAAGTTATATGGTACTATTTACCAAAAAATGCAGCCAAGGCTCAGACGTTTTTCATATAATCATTTCAAACTATTTACAGAACAATCAGGTGTCAAACAATAGTTTGTGTCACTCTAACACATATGAGAACAGCACAGGGATAAACCTGCAGGTCTGACAGCAGGTGTGTCACTCAGCGTTTACACTGCAATCTGCCTTTGTTGGCTTTAAGGCAGCAACTGTGACGATCACTAGTAGAACTGACACACAAAACAAAACAACAGCTACACACTAAATACACAAGACAACAAACTAACTTGAGACCAAACACGGTAAACGTCACAAATCTCTCACGTATCAAAACTCTCTCTCTCTTTCGCTCACTCGCTCTCTCTTGCCGGTCACTCCTAAAACTTCCCCCTTTTGCTAAACAACCAAATGTCATGTTTCCATATCATTTTTGATTGGTCGACATGGTACATTTTCCCACCTATAGGGCTTTGGAGCGTGATGTCACGGGAGATGGGCCATGCCCCCTTCCGCCATGACAGTAGGCCAGCCAAAGGATACCATTTCAGCTATGGATCGTACGTGTTGTGTTGTCGGTTGCAACGTTAGATCACACGATCGTGAAGGCAAGAAGCTGGATAACGGGCTCTCTTTTCATCGTTTTCCATCCTGGAGGCAACGTGAGGGATCCCATGTATCCGATATTACTAAACAAAGACGTCAGGCTTGGATTGCAGCGGTGAGACGAGCGGATATCGAGTTCTCTGCAATCCCCAGCTTTTTGTTGGTTTGCTCACGGCATTTTCTTTCCGGTGAGTTCTAAATTAATTCATATCACTCTTGAAAGGCTTTTAGTGTTATTTTCAATGTGCTGAGGTCATAGATAATGAGATAAAACATGCTAATGTGTGATGCTGCAGAACCACATCATGTCGACTGAGTAGCTTATGATTTGGCATTATTGCAGGCAAACCAGCATATGAAATGGATGTAACAAATCCAGACTGGGCACCAACACTGCACATGGGGCATGACGACATACCTGTATCAGACTCGGACCGGCACTCAAGGCGTACGCAACGGAAGCGAAAAAGAGCACCCATCGGAGGTAAACAACCCCCCCCCCCCCCCCTCTAAAAACATACTAAATTGCTATCACTGTACACTAATCCGCACATAACTTCCAGATGAATCACACACCTGTCATTGGAATATTGGTGTACATTTACCTTATGTCTAATTTTATCTTACAGGCTTTCGTTATGCAGCTGCAGAGTCTGAAGGTGTGCCCCGTGCAGAAGTGATTGATGAAGATCTGACAGAAGACCAACAGCAAAATCACAATGTCATGGAGGCAGTGGACAGCAGTTGTGTTGGACAAGTGGAGGTTGAGGTAGCAGCTGCAAATGTGGATATACTGAAGAAATGTAAACCTTTTAAAATGATGACAGATTACAAACTCTCAGCTGTGTCTGTAATCAAACCTCTGTAACTTTGCTTCACTTCAGCAGCATCAGCTCATGTTCACATGTTGATTCATGGTTTGCTTCAGTTTTTGATGGACTGCAGAATATTTTGAAGGTTATCTGCTATAAAAAGCCAGAACAGGAAAATCTGCTTCATGTGTTTCTGTTTGATCCTCAGTGACTTTGACACAAAGGCCTCTGCTGTGATGATCACACCTCTGATCAAGTCTCACAGTGTCAGCTTTGTTTTTATACATATGGATATGTGCTGATAAATGATCAGAGTTATAATATTTCCCACTGCCTGCTGTGTGCCGTGACCTTTGACCTGCTAAAGACAGTCAGCTGTGGATTATTCATTGTTGTGTCTGATACTTAGAACTGTGAGGAAGAACACTACACAGTTAATCAGGGTCCCCTCTCTCTGAATCAGGAAAGGTGGGCAGGCCGCGTGTGGGCCGCGGGCCATACGTTGAGTCTCACTGTTTGAAATGTGAACATTGTTCTGCTGCAGTCAATGGACTAAACCAGAGAAGAAGAAAACAGACTTTACCATGAAGATCCTCAGTGTGGATCAGTATAATATCAGCCTGATGTCTGCAGTTTAGTGTCAGCACAACTTTCACATCATATTCATCTCAGCACAACTAAAACATGCTGACTGACCTCAGAGTTTCAAGTCCACATCCTGGACTCTCCAGGAAACCACACAGATGCTTCACTCCTGAATCCTGCAGCTTGTTGTTGGAGCTCAGGTCCAGCTGTCTCAGATGGGAGGGGTTGGACTTCAGTGCTGCTGCCAGATAATCACAGCTGATCTCTGACAAACCACAGCTCTCCAATCTGTATAAAGAATGGAAGATGTAAGTTTATTAGACAAAGTGTGAGCTTGAAATCATTCAGTGTTTCATCATCTGTTCAGAGCTGAAGAAGGTTCAGAATGTAGAAGTTTAGAAAATGGAAACTCCAAACAGCTGACAGAGTTCATACGCCTTTGTCAGGGTCAAATTCAAGCAAGACCATGTGAAAATTAAAACACATCATCCTAGGTGAACTTAAACACCTTTGTTCCCCTTTTGTTAAGACATAGAAAAGTACACCACACAAAAATACTGCAAAAGGAAACGGTCGCCTTATATACATAGTGTATAAACTCAAAATGCACATTTCACTTCAAATTAAGATTAAGGCTTTGAACAGATCACATAGTTCAGTTCAACATATAAGACTTTAAGAATGCACAAGCATCTACTTAAAATCTATTTAATTTATCATCCATGATATTATTTTGTACAATTCCAATGTATTTTGTTCATCTCCCTTAAATAAACAGGCAGTCTTAAAGTATGAAATATTCATATACAAACACATATAAATGTGTGTACTGTCTCAGTGGCTGATAGTACCCCACAGGCCTCAGTGTGAGCTTGAAGACATTTATAATGTTTAAGTAGTTTAATGTGCAGGTGCTGACGATAAACACATTTTGAATGAAAGCCGGGGAACTTTGGTAGCACAGAAACAAGTGGCTATTCTTTGTGACTATATGGATCACTCACAATACCATTATTTCACACAAAGGCACCAAATTAATACTCAAAAAAGCTGCAGCAATACACACAAATATAAACAGTACTTGGTGACAACTTTGCTTTTAGCCTTTAACCCTTCTTGACTACTTTTGATGTGGCCTCTATATTTTACCTTTAAAAACAGTTTATCTTGCCAATCTGTTATTTTCTCATTTTGACCAACTGTATCAGCACAATTTATCTAAATTCAGACAAAATTTAAAATACACGTAGAAAGTGATATTTTGACTGTAAAAACCACACACATGTTTAACGAATCATCTTCATAACTTGAAATGCAAATAGAGATTGTACATTTTTAAAAATACGCACACGTTTTGCAAACAACAAAGTTATATGGTACTATTTACCAAAAAATGCAGCCAAGGCTCAGACGTTTTTCATATAATCATTTCAAACTATTTACAGAACAATCAGGTGTCAAACAATAGTTTGTGTCACTCTAACACATATGAGAACAGCACAGGGATAAACCTGCAGGTCTGACAGCAGGTGTGTCACTCAGCGTTTACACTGCAATCTGCCTTTGTTGGCTTTAAGGCAGCAACTGTGACGATCACTAGTAGAACTGACACACAAAACAAAACAACAGCTACACACTAAATACACAAGACAACAAACTAACTTGAGACCAAACACGGTAAACGTCACAAATCTCTCACGTATCAAAACTCTCTCTCTCTTTCGCTCACTCGCTCTCTCTTGCCGGTCACTCCTAAAACTTCCCCCTTTTGCTAAACAACCAAATGTCATGTTTCCATATCATTTTTGATTGGTCGACATGGTACATTTTCCCACCTATAGGGCTTTGGAGCATGATGTCACGGGAGATGGGCCATGCCCCCTTCCGCCATGACAGTAGGCCAGCCAAAGGATACCATTTCAGCTATGGATCGTACGTGTTGTGTTGTCGGTTGCAACGTTAGATCACACGATCGTGAAGGCAAGAAGCTGGATAACGGGCTCTCTTTTCATCGTTTTCCATCCTGGAGGCAACGTGAGGGATCCCATGTATCCGATATTACTAAACAAAGATGTCAGGCTTGGATTGCAGCGGTGAGACGAGCGGATATCGAGTTCTCTGCAATCCCCAGCTTTTTGTTGGTTTGCTCACGGCATTTTCTTTCCGGTGAGTTCTAAATTAATTCATATCACTCTTGAAAGGCTTTTAGTGTGATTTTCAATGTGCTGAGGTCATAGATAATGAGATAAAACATGCTAATGTGTGATGCTGCAGAACCACATCATGTCGACTGAGTAGCTTATGATTTGGCATTATTGCAGGCAAACCAGCATATGAAATGGATGTAACAAATCCAGACTGGGCACCAACACTGCACATGGGGCATGACGACATACCTGTATCAGACTCGGACCGGCACTCAAGGCGTACGCAACGGAAGCGAAAAAGAGCACCCATCGGAGGTAAACAACCCCCCCCCCCTCTAAAAACATACTAAATTGCTATCACTGTACACTAATCCGCACATAACTTCCAGATGAATCACACACCTGTCATTGGAATATTGGTGTACATTTACCTTATGTCTAATTTTATCTTACAGGCTTTCGTTATGCAGCTGCAGAGTCTGAAGGTGTGCCCCGTGCAGAAGTGATTGATGAAGATCTGACAGAAGACCAACAGCAAAATCACAATGTCATGGAGGCAGTGGACAGCAGTTGTGTTGGACAAGTGGAGGTTGAGGTACCAGCTGCAAATGTGGATATACTGAAGAAATGTAAACCTTTTAAAATGATGACAGATTACAAACTCTCAGCTGTGTCTGTAATCAAACCTCTGTAACTTTGCTTCACTTCAGCAGCATCAGCTCATGTTCACATGTTGATTCATGGTTTGCTTCAGTTTTTGATGGACTGCAGAATATTTTGAAGGTTATCTGCTATAAAAAGCCAGAACAGGAAAATCTGCTTCATGTGTTTCTGTTTGATCCTCAGTGACTTTGACACAAAGGCCTCTGCTGTGATGATCACACCTCTGATCAAGTCTCACAGTGTCAGCTTTGTTTTTATACATATGGATATGTGCTGATAAATGATCAGAATTATAATATTTCCCACTGTCTGCTGTGTGCCGTGACCTTTGACCTGCTAAAGACAGTCAGCTGTGGATTATTCATTGTTGTGTCTGATACTTAGAACTGTGAGGAAGAACACTACACAGTTAATCAGGGTCCCCTCTCTCTGAATCAGGAAAGGTGGGCAGGCCGCGTGTGGGCCGCGGGCCATACGTTGAGTCTCACTGTTTGAAATGTGAACATTGTTCTGCTGCAGTCAATGGACTAAACCAGAGAAGAAGAAAACAGACTTTACCATGAAGATCCTCAGTGTGGATCAGTATAATATCAGCCTGATGTCTGCAGTTTAGTGTCAGCACAACTTTCACATCATATTCATCTCAGCACAACTAAAACATGCTGACTGACCTCAGAGTTTCAAGTCCACATCCTGGACTCTCCAGGAAACCACACAGATGCTTCACTCCTGTATCCTGCAGCTTGTTGTTGGAGCTCAGGTCCAGCTGTCTCAGATGGGAGGGGTTGGACTTCAGTGCTGCTGCCAGATAATCACAGCTGATCTCTGACAAACCACAGCGACTCAATCTGTATAAAGAATGAAAGATGTAAGTTTATTAGACAAAGTGTGAGCTTGAAATCATTCAGTGTTTCATCATCTGTTCAGAGCTGAAGAAGGTTCAGAATGTAGAAGTTTAGAAAATGGAAACTCCAAACAGCTGAAGCCAACAGGAAGCAGCTTCAAACAAACACAACAAGAGAAAAAACTCTGAATGTTTCACATTAAAGTCGTACATTTCTCACAAAGCTCAATTATGTGACAGACATTTCATCCCATGTCAGTTTGGCCTCATCCTGGGCCGGATTATCCAGCACACACTCTGACCACAGGCCCAGGGGCCACGCACAGCTGGGCTCCATCCAAGAGACAGGAAACAAACCAACACAATAATAAAAAGCACCATGTGATCTTCTTACATCTTCAAGACAAACATAGTAAAAACATGAGCATATTTGTTTCCTGATAAAATGATGTGACAGGTAGAACAGAGTAAAGTGGTGGTGTTACAGCCTTTCTCCCCTCTGCTGCCGAGGCTGTTAGTCTCTCCCAAACTCAGCTACAGGACTTCCAAATGAATGAAAGCAGCAGAAGTGGCTTTACAAATGAAAGAGGAAGAGGAGAAGAAGAGGAGAGGGAGGCCACCCTGACCATCACTCCAGCTGAAAACATCACACTTCCATTAAAGTTGGTGAGGAAATGTTGAGCAGGATGAGCTGCTGGCTAATCTGGAGGCTGTAGCAGCAGCTCACAGTCACAGTGGGTTTCCACTCATGAAAAAGCTCTGGCTGCTTCATTTCTCATCTCATATCAGAGACTTTAATGCTTCACTGAAGCTGTACTGTGATGCTTCCATATTCCAGTGAGGCCTCCATAATGATTTCAGCTGTTCTGTACACACACTGTGTGCCCTGTATGGCTCAAAGTCTCTGCAGCCTGTTTTTATCTGCTATCATCAGATCTTCATCATCCTCATTCACATCCCTCACACACTCTACAGCCTCATCAGCACTGACTTCATCTTCACTGACTGATGGAGCACAACATGAACCTGTGGAGGCTGAAACACTGTCCTGTCAAACATCTCCCCGTCACCACTCCACTTCTGTCAGCCTTTAAATGAACCCTGCTCAAGTCTGTCACTTCTGTTTGGAGCCAAAAGGAAAAACTGTTGTTCAGTCGTTTGGAAAGACAACATTTCTGAAAGCACTCAAACTCCTTCACATTTGTCTTCAGACACATCCTGAACATTTAGGAACTAAAGAAAGTTTCAAACACCAAAGACCTGAAATATAGAAAAACTACAACAGCCGCAGTCAGTGAACTCACCTCAGAGTCTCCAGTCGACAGTTTGGACTCTCCAGTCCAGCACACAGAAGCTTCACACCTGAATCCTGCAGGTTGTTCTCATTCATGTCCAGCTCTGTCAGATGGGAGGGGTTGGACTTCAGAGCTGAGGCCACAACTTCACAGTGAGACTCTGAGAGTCCACACAGAGTCAGTCTGTGATGATAGAAAATATAAAATGTGTTATTATAAAAGCAGAAAATCTGCATTATAAACACAGACTGAATGTATATGAAGACAAAACAGAGTGAGGTCATAATCTGATGAATCTGCTCTTCACATCTGTGCTTCAGCTCCTCTTACTGTGTTTGACATGACACAACGATTGAGTCTCTCTCAGACCTGCAGACTTTTAATGAGAATCTTTGTTTGGCTTTAATCTGCAGATGAAGGAGGAAGATGGTGTCACATTTAGGCTTCCATAATGTCCACAGTCTGTCACTGAGATCTGATCCAGAGTCAGAGTGAAGACACACATTTGGACTGTTTCCTGTTTTGACTCCAGAACATTTTGAATGAGTTCAGCTCAGTGAAGAGTTCCAGCTGGAAAGATGATCTCTGTTTGCTACCTGCTGTCAGGTACGACTGTTCACGTCCACACGCAGGAAAAACCTGCTGACTGTTACCAAACGGAGCAGAAATCTCATCACTGGACAATAATGATGAATGAACTCAGAGCTGCTGATATCAGATCTGATTTCAGGGGAACTAAACACAGAAATGATTGGCTCATTTGAGCTTTCTGAGCCATTATCTGCTGCTGTGTCGCTAGTTGGCAGAAAATGATTTGTATTCCTGTTCAGGGCTTCAGTGTTTATGAGTCCAGATCCAGGTGACAGCAAGTCAAAATGATGTTACCTGTCTGTGTCCAGCAGCAGCCTGTATTCACTTTGAATATTGTTATAAGCTGACATGGATCAGTTTGTCTTTGATTGGTTTGTAAATGTCACTGTTTCCATTGGACCTGAGTGACGTACAAAGACAGAGAGGGAGAGAAAGGAGAGAGAGGATGGAGACAGCAAAGAGAGAGCAAACACAAACAGGTGAGAGTGGACAGGTGACCAAGGTCAGCAACCAATCAGAGAGCTTCTGTTTGACCCACAGTCACTGATGATGACTGCACATAACCAAGCAGTGTGTTACTCTGATATCAAATATGGATCCTGCTCTTATAATAATGATCATCAGATGATATTATTGTGTTATTTTGTAGCTGAATACGATGTTTGTGTGATTATCAGTGAAAGAAGCAGTGAGGAGGATGGAGAGAGAGAGAGGACAGAGGCTGAAGTTAGAAACACTAAAAGGATTTTTCATGGATTTCATGGATGATTTGAGTGATTTCCAGCAGGACACTTAAACATGTCAGTGGACGTCCTAAAGAACATATTCACTGATATGAAACGTGTCATTGAACAGGATTAATATCAGTGGAAACATGGTGGAAACAGCTGTGACTGCATGGATGTGACACACTTCAAATCTGTTCTCCACTCTTGGATTTGGGATCCATGGAGCTGCTGCTGAGTCTGTACAATAAAGGAATGGTGTGGAAGGTTGCAGCGTACGGACACAAACACTTTGTGGTTACAACCTAAAGCTCCCACAGTCTATGAAGCACTGATGACATCATGACGTTTGGTGAGCGCTGCCAGGAAGTTAGCTCGGGGATGTAAACAGCAGTCAAAAACACAGCAGTGACTTCCATCAGCAGAAAATAGGGACGACATTTCAGCAGCAACAACTAAACACTGAACAATCAGCTCTGTGATTAATGAGGACATGAAGTCAGACATTCTCATTAGGAGCAGCAGCAGGAATGAGCGTGAATCCATGAGCTGCTGTGACATCAGTGTTAGCTCACATATTTGACACATGTTCAGTCCAGATGTCAGCAGTTTCTTCTCACTCAGTTTGTCCCTCTGTTGGGGACAAACTGAGTGAGAAGAAACAGCTGGTTCACCTCTGAGCCCTCACTCTGAACCACAGCACTGTCACTCATCAGTACATCACACTTTAATCACACTAAACCAGAGTCTTCCTCAGCACCTTCATCCTCACTAGCCATGTTTATGTCAATAAACTTTGTGTCTGTAGTTCTGTCTGTAGTCAGAGGAGAAGCTCAGACGGTGACTGCTCTGGATATTTGTCACTGTGTTTAACATTAGACTTCATTTCACTACAAAGATAAAATACAAAAATAGATTCTTATTTCTGTCTTCTCTCTAACAGCAGCGTCTGAATGACTAACAGCAGCAGAAGCAGCAGGTTTAAAATACTGCCCCCTAATGACACAACACAGGTACTACGTGTAGTCTACAACACACAGCATACGACTACCAATGCAGGATTATGCTAAGTGCACGCACACATTTCCTGATCAACACAAAATAGCATCTTATCTGAGAAACTCAAACTAATGAGAGTCGTTAAGTACTGCGTATATCTGTAGAACTAAACTACTAACCTACACTAATTAATGATGTTAATGATCACATCTGGACTCACCCAGCCTTTCTGCAGTTCCTCACAGCTGGAATCAGTCTCTGTCGTCCCCGTTCTGATGTTTTGTACTTCAACAGGTCCAACTCATCCAGAACCTCCTCTGACATCTGCAGCATGAAGGCCAGAGCTGAGCACTGGATCTCAGAGAGTTCCTTCTCTGATCTGTTCTCTGACATCAGGAACTCTTGGATCTCCTGATGTACTGAGAGGTCGTTCATCTCCATCAGACAGTGGAAGATGTTGATGCTTCTGTCAGGAGGGATTTCATAACTGTTCATCTCCTTCAGGTTGTTGATGACTCTCTGGATGGTTCCTGGACTGATCTCTGTCTGACCCAGCAGACCTACTAAGAGTCTCTGGTTGGACTCCAGACAGAGGCCATGAAGGAAGCGAACAAACAGGTCCAGGTGGCCATTTTTACTCTCGAGGGATTTATACATGACTCTGTTCAGAAAATCATCCAGAGATGATTTCCAATAGTTTTGACCCAGAAGGTTCTTCAGCACCTCTGTCTTCCTGCTGGTGTGACAGTGGAACATGTAGACAGCAGCCAGAAACTCCTGAATGCTCAGATGAACAAAGCAGTAGACTGGTTTCTGGAAGATCACACACTCTCTTTTGAAGATCTCTGTACAAACTCCTGAGTACACCGAGGCCTCTGTCACATCCAGACCACACTGCTCCAGGTCTTCTTGGTAGAACATGATGTTTCCTTTCTCCAGATGTTCAAACGCCAGCCTCCCCAGCTTCAGAAGAACTTTCCTATCAGCCTTCGTCAGCTCCTGTGGACTCGTCTCACGTCCCTCATGGTACTTGTTCTTCTTCCTCTTTGTCTGAACCAGCAGGAAGTGTGAGTACATGTCAGTCAGGGTCTTGGGCAGCTCTCCTCTCTGCTCTGTAGTCAACATGTGCTCCAGAACTGTAGCAGTGATCCAGCAGAAGACTGGGATACTACACATGATGTGGAGGCTCCTGGATGTCTTCATGTGGGAGATGATTCTGCTGGACAGCTCTTCATCACTGAATCTCCTCCTGAAGTACTCCTCCTTCTGGGCGTCAGTGAAGCCTCGTACTTCTGTTAGCCTGTCAACACATGTAGGAGGGATCTGATTGGCTGCTGCGGGTCGGGAAGTTATCCAGACGAGAGCCGAGGGAAGCAGATTCCCCTGGATGAGGTTTGTCAGCAGCTGGCTGACTGATGACTTCTGTGTGACATCAGACAGCAGCTTCCTGTTGGTGAAATCCAATGAAAGTCTGCTTTCATCCAGGCCGTCAAAGATGAACAAAAGCTGAGAGACAGCCAGCTTCTCTGCTGTGACCTTCTGTAATGTTGGATGGAAAACATGGAGCAGCTCCAGAAGACTGTACTGCTCATCTCTGATCAGGTTCAGCTCCCTGAATGAAAGCAGAACCACCACACTGACATGTTGGTTCTCCAAGCCCTCTGCCCAGTCCAGAGTGAACTTCTGCACTGAGAAGGTTTTTCCAACACCAGCCACGCCGTTGGTCAGAACCACTCTGATGGGTCTCTGTTGGTCAGGTAAGGCTTTAAAGATGTCCTGGCACCTGATTGGAGCGTCATGGAGGGCGTCCATCTTGGAAGCTGTCTCCAGCTGCCTCACCTCATGTTGGGTATGAACCTCTTCACTCTGTCCCTCTGTGATGTAGAGCTCAGTGTAGATCCTGTTGAGGAGGGTTCTACTTCCTGTTTCATCACTTCCTTCAGTCACACGTTCACATCTCCTCCTCAGGCTGATCTTATGTTCATCTAAAACCTCCTGCAGACCAACATCTGCTGAAAGAAAGAAAAACAACGAGACTAAAGAGAAAGAAAACTCTTCAATGTCTGAACAACACAAGAAGTCCAGTTTTCAGAAATGAGTCCATCAGCAGACAGATGTTCAGTCTTACTTTGTACACAGCTGCTCTGACTGGCTGTCTGCAGTCCAGCTCTGCTTCTGGATCTTTCTCCACACTGGGGACAGGACGAGTCTCCTGATGAAGCAGACTGGTCCCAGTATGAGGAGATGCACTGTCTGCAGAACCAGTGTCCACAGCTGGTAGAGACTGGATCCTTCAGGACGTCCTGACACAAAGCACAGCAGGACAGCTGCTCCTCCTCACAAACACCACTCCTCTTCCTCTCTCTGTGAACACATTTCTTTATCACTAAAAACATTTACTGTCAGTGAAAAACATCCAGATGTGACGTAACTGCAGTTCCTTTGATGTCATCAACACTAATGAGCTGCTCTTCCTGTCTGTCTGTCTCATTAAACACTGAGTGATGAATACAAACTCAGCACTTCATGCAGACTTCCTGACTTCACAATAAAAGCTTTCCATCAGAGAGACAGTTATGACTTTCACTGTTTTACAGCCGCTGTGTGCAGATTATCTGGGTCAGTTCACTCTGAAGCAGCTTAGAAGTGTCCGTGTAGAGCCGTGGTCTGACGCACAGAGACTTCTGATTTTCTCTATTTAAACAAACATGATGAAGATGAGCAGGTTTCTCTTCTAGTATAAACTCTGTGTCTCTCTGGCTGGCTCATGATGGCTTTTCAGGTTTTATGTTTTGCTCTCTCCTGCTAGCGTTTTGCCTGCCTGGGTGGAGCTTGTAATGGCCTCTCGCTCTTGGTCCACACAGTTATGATGATAACATTACCTGTTGCTGATTCACCTGGGCTTACCGGTAACCATGGGTTAGCTTGTGTGACTGGTGTTTACACCAATGAAATCTAAATCACACTAATGTGTCCTCCAAGGTGTTTGGTGGGAGCACTGAGTGAAACATAAGAGCTCTGGTAAAATAACAAACAGGGCTGTGAGAGCAACTGAAGTCATAAAAATACTGTTTAAAGATAAAAAACACTTTGATCTTCTCTCGTCACCTAACAAAGTCCAAACCCTGTGAACTATTTTAGCTTTAATAATTGTGGATTCAGGTATCCTGAACCCATCTTTGGACATTTGTAATTAAATATTTTAAAACTCCATCAAAGACTCCTGATGTGGCTGTTTGGAGAAGGAAAAGAGGGACAAAGTGGAGTGTCGAGCTGAGGCTTCATTCACTGCAAACCTACAGTTATGTTTCCTTATTTCTGCTGTTTGCATGTTCACAGCTGAAATAAAGCTGCCTCTTTGACTTCATCCTGTTGTGTTTGGGTCCAATCCTGCCTGCCACACAGCGCTACAGGACAAAGTCTAAGATTTTCATCTTTTTAATGAATCTTTGGTCATATTTATCCAGGAAAACACAAACATGTAAAGGAGTCATCACAGGTCTCTGACCTCGTTGGTTCAGGTTCAGCACTGAAGTGTGGAGGGTAATCTTTGGACCCATCACTCCTCACAGACGGACAGCTGGATCCTGCAGACTGTGACCTCTGACCTCTGCAGACACAAACATGTTTTATTCAATGATCAATTCTCTGATGAAGTGATTGAAGCAGCTGTGATCACTAGAGATGGACCGATCCGATATTACGTATCGGTATCGGTCCGATACTGACCTAAATTACTGGATCGGATATCGGAGAAAAATAAAAAATGTAATCCGATCCATTAAATATCACGAAAGCACCTCACAAAACTTGCAACACGCCGGAACTCGCCTCAGAACGTTAGCAGTATGCATCACGTGATAGAGCGGCTGTGGCACGCGGGACCTGTGGTGGTCTGGATAGCATTTGGAGCTTCGCTAGCAACCTGGCATTTCATCTCCGACAAAGTTATCCCGAGAGAAGTAAAGCAAGTGTGTAAGTCCATCTCTGAATGTTTGTAAAGCATTCCTGCGTTAAGCTTAACAAGCGACTGCCTCTTCTTGCTGCTACTTCAATCATGAAATTGCTTAATGATCAGCTGATCGGCTTTTCTGTCGCGACTCCGTCTCTCTTCTTTGTTTTTGGCCCACTTTGCACCAGAAAGAAGAAACCAGCGGCTGAACACCAGCAGCACGTTTAAGCTTGATAAGCTGTTGTTAGAATTTATTTAATATTACTTTCTACTCGAGGATCTTTTTCTACGCAGCTGATGGCTGTAATAAGTAGTAAGCTATAGTACTTTTTCCTTTGGGAAGGTACCATCTGTGCAGTCTGCAATTTTGTTGAAGAAAGATGTTGAATCTATTTAATATTTCTTGAAAAATAATTGATTTCTGTGCATTTTTTTTCACACTGCATCAAATTAAGGTTGATTACGGCGATTAAGCATCATGAGGTGGAGCGTGAGGGGTGGTTCCCTATTTTTTATTTATTTATTTTTGTTGTTGCTGGGAGTTGGAACCCTATTAGTTAGGTTGCTTAATATTTACGCTAAGTACTGTTTAAACTACCAGAATAGGGATGATGGTGTAGGTTTAAGTTTATTAGATTGATCAGTATTGCTGAACTATGAAATATTTTTTTTGCATACAGGTATAACAGAATAGTTTTAGTGTAGTTGTTGTTTTAAACTTGAGTATGAACTTGCAGACTTGCAAAATGCAGCAAGATATTTAAAAAACAGTTTTGTTGATTAAAAAACACTATATCGGATTCATATCGGTATCGGCAGATATCCAAATTTATGATATCGGTATCGGACATAAAAAAAGTGGTATCGTGCCATCTCTAGTGATCACACAGACTGCAGATAATGCAGCTGTTTCCTGTCAGTAACAGTCCTCTTAGATTAGAGTTCAGCTTTTTACAGGAAAACAAATGTCCCTGAATGCAACAGTGAGACACAGTCTGCCTGTGTGGCTGTGATAGCTGCCGTTAGGAGCGCTCATGTGTTTGCAGTTAGACGAGGAGATGTTACCATCATGGACACGTTAACAAATCCTGCAGCATCACGTGGCACAAACACTTTGTGTTCCTGTCATCTGCAAGCAACAGGAAGTTCATTAATAAAGGCGGGATGGAGACGTGACTGTGATGGTTCTCCTTCATCCAGCTGTTACACACATCTGGGCTCACACGACGAGCCTTTGTCTAATACAGCAGCTGCTCTCTGAACACTTTTCTGAAGAGGAGCTGCACAAACTTTTGTTTGCTTTCTAGAGCAGCGTATCAAAGTCAAACTACCCACTGCTAGCAGCTGTTTCTATCATAGTTTAGGATCCAGATGTGTGAGGTCTAGATTTACACCTCTGATTAAAATACATAGTTAAAAACAGCCAATGGAGTCCAAATGTGTCTTAAACCAGATAAACTGACAGTTACAGCTGAGCCTGTGTATCCTTGGAGACACTGCTCTGCTACAGAGATGCATTTTAGAAACCAGGAAACATCAAAATCATTTAAATCAGAGAGTTCTTGTTACTAACAGCTCACCTCTCTGCAGCGGACACAGGCTGGGATTTAAAATCAATGTCTCGATGATTGGACCGGTCACTCTTTAAGGACACAGAGCTGGATGGTTTCTGATTGACGCTAAAAATAAGTGAACATGAAACATGTGTCACATCCAATGTGTCCAATACATTACATAAAAAGTATAAATAAAGTATTAAATAGTATATTATTTAAATCGTTAAATAGTAAAAAGCTGATTAAAATTTCAAACATTTTAATACTGACATGAACTTACTTTTTGTCAGATGACTTTTTTCGCCCTAAATTACGAAAGAAATGCTTCACCCGTTTGCTCTTAGAGGACACAGAGCTGGGTGGAGGTCCAGGCTGGTTCCTGTGAATAATGATGGAGCAGTGATGTGAGTGCTGAGCTGTGACATGGAGAAGAGTCATGGACAGTTAGAGATGGTCATCTCACCTCTGAGCTTTGGTCTGGCTCTCATGTTCCCCACACAGAGTGCTTTTAGAGGGAGGGACTCCCTCCTCTCTGTCCTCACACTGATCCATGCTGCTCAATTCACATCAGCTCACACACACTTTCTACCTTCACCTGCAGAGGAAACACAAATCATTCATGTGCACATCAACTGAGAGCTGCAGAGGTCGTGTCTGATGTGTTGGACTAACATCCATCTGAGACGCAGCTTTCATCAGTTCACTACAAAAAGTGTCACAGAGCCCAGTTCAGCCTCCAAATCCTCCATTACTGTAGTCCTACAAAGCAGCAGGTCAAACATGGCTGCAGAGAGCAGCTTTTTGTCAGTAACCATGTCCAGGACCGAGCTGACTGCTTACAGAGTTCATACTCTAACTGCTAGCTGCTCTGCTAGCTAAGCTAACTCAGTAACAGTGACTCTGACAGCAGTTACTGTGGAACAGCGGCCGAGCTCAGGACACATTCAGTGTGTTTAGTCTGAGTCCTGGACTCTGATTCAATGGATTCAATCCAGCTCAGAGTTTCATGTGTTCATCAGAATAAAATACATGTACTAATATAACAGAAGTGATGCTCTGAATGCAGGACTGTAATGGAGGATAAATAAGGTTTTTACAGCCTGAAAGAAACATTCAGTTCATATATTTGTAGACAGTGAAGCAGCTTTTAATACTGCAGCTGTTTCCTTCACCTGTGTGTGTGTGAGCCACACCTTCATGTGCTGCTTTAGAAATATGTGGTCTGACTGCTCAGACTGAGTCTAGGAGGAAAGTTCACACGCTGGAGAAAGTTTTGTTCCTGACTTTGTCAGAGTTTGGCTCTGTCAAGAGATTTTTGTTTTTTTATAATTAATATAATAATTTTTTATAACTTTATGAAATTTTTCTTGTTTACTAAGCAATCTACATGTCTATGTGACCTAATAACTTTGTGATGAACTTATTCAGCTACTAAAACACTTCCTGTTTTAGAGAACAGATGTAGAAAAGAGAAATAACCCGTTGCTTTGGGTCTGTGCAAAGTCAGAGTGACAGGAAACTGCAGGTTTGCAGTGCAGAGCGTGCTTTTTTGCAGAAGTGAAGCTATAATCTTAAGTGTGTATATGTATCACACACACACACACACACACACACACACACACACACACACACACACACACACACACACACACACACACACATAAGACCTATAAACAAAGAACACAGGCAGATGCAGTTCGCAGGTTGCGTTCGTTGCTACACGTGTAAAAAAACGACTGCAGTGTTTGTGTTTTCTAACTCAGGTGTCTTAGCTGAAGAATTACAGGGTGATTTTTAGAAATCCCCTGTCAGGCTCCAAAGACAAAGAAGACGGAGCTCACAGTCTGTAGATGGTCCTCAGTGTGTGTGTGAAGCCAAGAAAGCACACAGGAGTGTGTTTATGTCAGCAAATCAGTGTGTGTGAAGAGTCTGAGGGAGTGTGTGAATGAGACTAAACACTGAAACCAACAGTCCAAGAAAAGCGTCTGGACTTCTTTAAGTTTAACTTAAAGAAGTCCAGACGCTTTTCTTTTTGTCTCCATAATGTCTCCATAATGCTGCAATGTTATCTGCCCCAGAAACACTGTGCAGAAGCTCTGATGGTGACACAGAAAAGTCACAGTGGAGATACTTCTGTCCACCTTTGATTAGACTCATTATAAAAAGGAAACAAAGTTTGAACACAGTCATGTTTCCAGTTCACTGACTTACATTTATTCCATGGACACTCACTCTAACCTGAAGCACAGCTACAACCCAACATTGTTGAGGCCTCATCTCCTCCTTTCCTGACTGTAGAGGTTAAATATGCAACAACCAACAAATAAAAGAATTTGGTTCATTTCAAAGAAATTCACACGGTGACCAAGTAAAGTAACCGTAGTAAAGGAGACAACATCCCGTTGATGGTGGGATTATTTGAAAGATTTGCTTTAGTCACGTCACCAAATGCAGTTGAACCACCCGTGGATCCATGTTTGACCATTCTACCACTCTGAGCTCTGCTTTTGAATCATTTTATTATTATCATCATTCATTTATTCATTCTTTGGAGGGGGGCTATTTCCTAATGCCGCCCTAATAAGCTGATGTTCAAGGGGAAATATAACAGAAACTCTTTCAGTGTTATTCATTAATAAATTAACAGATAAACTGTGAAGAAGAAAAAAACTGAGATTTAAAGGAGAGAGTGAGAAACTTGATCATCCATCCTCATAATACATGTTTATCAGTATCTGCTGTGACCATACTGCAGTAATAACTACAAGTCTACATTTCTGTGACTGTTGATCAATCACAGCAGGAATCTGAGCTCATCTCTGCACACAGAGCAGCTTCAGCTCTGGGATAAACTGCTCGCTTCACGTCCTTCTCAGCTCACAGACACTCATCCTGATATTTTCCTTTAACATTTGATGGTATCTGGAATAGTTGGCAGCAATAAGGATGATTTTCTGTAAAATAATATTGCTATGACCCGTGAGTTATTCGTAGATGAGCGTTGAACTCAGAGAGCTGAAGATATCATGGACATGCTGACCTCGCTCCGTGGTCTACAGGGTACAAAATGAATTAATTAAATACACCATTAAATAATGAATTAAATGTGGCAAAAATTAATTAAAATGTGAAATAGATGTGAAATATAAATATGTTTATATTGTCTATTCTGTAAAATAGTCAGATGTCTATTCATATTAATGTACACAGTTCACCTGCTTGCTGCTACTACTGCACATTCACCCAATACTGTTTATATATATATATAATGTTCTTCCTCTACCCCCCCCCCCCCCCCGCCCCCCACCATTTTTGCACATGTCGAGGAGCGTGTCAGGCTACATTTCACTGTGTGTTATACTTGTATAATTATGCATGTGACAAATAAAGAACCTTGAACCTGAACCTTGATAAATAATTAATTAATTACATGTGTCAAAAAATATTTATTTAATTAATTATTTCCCATTTTGATTAATTATTTCTAATTTATTAGAAGACATAGCATACATTTTCACTGCTATGCAGATGACACCCAGCTCTATCTGTCCATGAAGCCAGATAACACACACCAATTAGTTAAACTGCAGGAATGTCTTAAAGACATAAAGACCTGGATGGCCGCTAACTTTCTGCTTCTTAATTCAGATCAAACTGAGGTTATTGTACTCGGCCCTGAAAATCTTAGAAATATGGTATCTAAGCAGATTCTTACTCTGGATGGCATTACCTTGGCCTCCAGTAACGCTGTGAGGAACCTTGGAGTCATTTTTGACCAGGACATGTCCTTCAATGCACATATTAAACAAATATGTAAGACTGCGTTCTTCCATTTGTGCAACATCTCTAAAATTAGAAATATCCTGTCTCAGAGTGATGCTGAAAAACTAGTTCATGCATTTATTACTTCCAGGCTGGACGACTGTAATTCATTATTATCAGGATGTCCAAAAAACTCACTGAAAAGCCTTCAGCTAATCCAAAATGCTGCAGCAAGAGTCCTGACAGGGACTAGAAAGAGAGAGCAGATTTCTCCTGTTTTGGCTTCCTGTTAAATCCAGAATTCAAAATCCTGCTCCTCACATACAAGGTCTTAAATAATCAGGCCCCATCTTATCTTATCTCAATGACCTTGTAGTACCATATCACCCTATTAGAGCACTTCGCTCTCGCTCTGCAGGCCTACTTGTTGTTCCTAGAGTATTTAAAAGTAGAATGGGAGGCAGAGCCTTCAATTTTCAGGCCCCTCTTCTGTGGAACCAGCTTCCAGTTTGGATTCAGGAGACAGACACTATCTCTACTTTCAAGATTAGGCTTCAAACTTTCCTTTTTGCTAAAGCATATAGTTAGGGCTGGACCAGGTGACCCTGAATCCTCCCTTAGTTATGCTGCAATAGATGTAGGCTGCCGGGGGATTCCCATGATGCATTGAGTTTTTCCTTTTCAGTCACCTTTCTCACTCACTATGTGTTAACAGACCTCTCTGCATTGAATCATATCTGTTATTAATCTCTGTCTCTCTTCCACAGCATGTCTTTATCCTGTCTTCCTTTTCTCACCCCAACTGGTCGCAGCAGATGGCCCCGCCCTCCCTGAGCCTGGTTTTTCCTTCTCACTGTCGCCAAAGTGCTTGCTCATAGGGGGTCATATGATTGTTGGGTTTTTCACAAATGCTCTAAAACTGTAGAAGAAGGTTGCATGTGATGAAAAAATATTTTACTATGACTTCACCAGTCTCTATCTCACAGTGCAATCTAAAAAAAGATTATCCTGTAGGACACCCTCAAATCATTTACAGAAACTTTGACAGCCTAGAAAATTATTTCGGCTTTGTTAAATGCTCAGAACTGCCGCCAAGAGGTCTTTTTCACCCCGTCCTTCCCTACAGGTGCCACGGCAAACTGATGTTTCCGCTCTGCAGCTTGTGCGCTGAAGACCAGAAGCAGCACACAGCATGTGGGCACAGTGACAGTGAGCGGGTGTTGAATGGCACATGGGTCTCATTTGAGCTTGAAAAAGCTGTTGAGAAAGGATACAGGATTGTTTCTATTGATGAGGTGTGGCACTTCCCCAACAAGACTGACACATTTTTTAAAGACTATGTGAAAGCCTTTCTAAAACTTAAACAGGAGGCCTCGGCGTATCCAGAACATGTGAAAACACCTGACGAGCAGCAGAAGTACATAGATGAGTATTATGAGAAGGAGGGAATAATGCTAGATCCGTCCGTAAATAAAGCTGTTCGAAACTGTAACAAGCTGTTGCTAAACTCGTTATGGGGTGGTTTCAGTATGACGTCGAATACGGCGTCATCTGAGTTCATCACAGACCCTTCCAGGTTTAGCCAGCTAATGTTTAGCGACCAGGATGACGTGTGGCAGTTTTGTTTCATCTCTGACGACGTCGCCATGGTGCAATGGCGCCACTCTGATGGTAGAGCATCCCGCATGAAGGACGTTAATGTCTTTGTGGGGGCCATGACTGCTGCACATGCCAGACTCATGCTGTATGATTTGTTAGACAACTTGCAGCAGTGCGTGCTGTATTGTGATACAGACAGCATCATTTTCACGGCACGCCCTGGCGACTGGATGCCTCCTCTAGGCCCATTTCTGGGGGATCTCACCAGCGAATTAGATTCTGGAGAGGGAGGTGTGGAGGATCACATAGTAGAATTTGTTTCCGGTGGGCCAAAATGCTACACGTATCACACATCGCTGGGCAAGACCCAGGTCAAATGTAAAGGCGTAATACTGAACTCACTAAACTCAAAAGTTGTCACCCACGAATCCTTGAAAGGTTTAGTCCACAAGTTTGTAGCCAATCAGACATCAGACGCACACCTAGTCGCCATCTCTGATAATATCAGACGTGATAAAAAGAAGCTTCATTTGAAGAATGAAACCATTGTGAAGAAGCTTAAGGTTGTCTACAATAAGCGCCGTGTGCTCCCAGACTATACAACCCTACCTTATGGATTTTAAATTAGATCAGGGGTTTGACGCCAGGTTACAGCACCCGTTCAGCATGGTGGCCAGCGGTTCCAGTAACTGTGGCAAGACGTTTTTTGTTAAAAGCGTCATTGAAAATTCTCCCAGGATTATATCACACAGCATTGATAACATTGTGTATATATACTCATGCTGGCAGCCACTATATGACCAGCTTCTTCAGATAAGAGACATAAACTTTGTTAATGGTATACCCGAATCTCTTGTTGATGACACCCTTCTTCCTGCAGACAAGAACAATTTGTTAATTATAGACGATGTAATGAATGATGCCGCTAACAATTTAGAAATACAAAATGTGTTCACAAAGTATGTGCATCATAGAAATTTGAGTTGTATATATCTAGTTCAAAATTTGTTTATTCAAGGAAAATCCAGTAGAACTATTTCCTTGAACACTAACTACCTAATATTGTTTAAAAATCCAAGAGATAAATATCAAGTCATGCTTTTGGGTAGGCAAATCTTTCCTGGTAATACTAAATATATTATAGAAGCATTTAATGATGCCACATCCACAACATACGGGTATCTTTTAATAGACTATAAAGCTAAGACCCCGGACTATTTAAGACTCAGAACAAATTTACTGTCAGACCGTCCGGTTGTTTATATCCCAAAACAAAAAACAGTGAAGAGGTGAAAGGATGTCATCACACATGCGGAGGAATCTGTCTCTGTTGGAGTTGATATACAAGTCTCCCCCGGCTCTACGCAGAGTTATTATTAGCAATGCAAACTTCATCAATGCATTGTGTGAGATAGCCTTTCACGTATTACAAGGTAACATTCCACCGTTGAGTGTTTGGTTTCTCCACCAATATGTAAGGAGGATAGAGCTCTCATTGGTGCCTATTTTGTGTGTGAAAGCGTGTGTGAGTGAGTGCGGGCCAGACGTGGTCTGTGCGAGTGTGACTGATTGTTGTCTTGTAATGGGGAATAAACTGGGTAATTCTGCCTTGAAAGGGGATGAAATATATTGCAAAGTATTCAGTGGGCAGCACGTAGTATGTAGATCATTGAAGGAAGAAAGTAATGAATTTGTGCACAAAGCAGATGGAACAGTGAGTGTGACTGTGTCTGACGTCACTGTGTGTGTGAGACACAGAGAGGTGTGAAAGACAAACATCCAAACTCAGCCTGCAGTTCTGTTCTGTGATTCTACATTTGACTATCCGTTGAGTTTGGTGTGCACTTCTGCTTTGTTCAGATGCATTTAGATACATCACCTCCACTCTCCTGTCTTTCCTTCTCTACCATTGCCTCTTAACTGGGGATGGGTACCGGTATCCGATGCCATTATGGCACCGGTTCTGACATAAACGTAAGTAACCAGACTGAAAAGCAGCACACATTTCAGTGCTTTTTTTGATGCTTTTTTTCCTGAGATGTCATACACTTTGGATTCTAGCCAATCATTTTACCTTTCCAAGGATAGTAGGCGGGCCCCGGTACGTATGTTCTTTTAGAGCAGAGCTACAGATTAAAAATGCCCAAGGCGAAGCGGTCAAAGTCTGGCTGTACTCCACAGCAAAAGATGCAAACTCAGCAGCCTGCAACAAGTGCTTTAAGCTGATACTGTGCAAAGGAGGTAACATCTCACATCTAATGAAACAGGGTGGCTGTAGCTCAGGGGGTAGAGCTGGTCACCTACTGGTCGGAAGGTTGATGGTTCGATCTCAGGCTCCTCCAGTCTGCGTGTCACGTATCCTTGGGCAAGATACTAACCCCAACTTGCTCTCCAATGCATCCATCAGAGTGTGAATGTACTTAGAAAGCACTGAGTACAGATAAAGTGCTTGTGTGATTGGGTGAATGTGACATGTTTTATAGAACGCTTTGAGTACTCCGGGACAGTAGAAAAGCGCTATGTAAGAATCAGTCCATTTACCATGAAACACCCGGCGACACATAGTGTTTTTTGTAAAAGCCGAGAAATGCACCGTGTTTGACAGCTTGCTGCAAGACCTCACACCGAGCACATCTACTGCGGGTGTGGTGCCTGTTAACGGATCCGGAGTTAGCAACATCCCCCAAGAACCCGAAGAGGAGAGTCCTGGCCCCTAGCCCTGCCAGTGTAACAGAAACGATGACGGATGATGACGGCAGCAGCAGCCGTTCTTCTCTGGGTGAGTAGCTTAACGTTGTTTGTGTGTAATTTACACTGAGTAGGCTAACCACGTTATTACATTAATGCATGTAAGGTGAACTAGCAAAAACCGTCATAGTTAAATGTGTGTCTGTCTTCTTGTTTGATAGAGTGAAACCATATATGCCCTATAGTTGCAGAAAAGGCTAACATTGTTGTCTTTTTCCTAAAAAACCCAGCTAAACATGAGAGGTTTTAGGACAAAATTTGTGTTCTCCATTCTTTAATCACTGATTCGAGCACCGATTAAGCACAGGCACTGTTTCAAAAGTACCGGTTTGGCACCGGTATCGGATAAAACCTAAACGATACCCATCCCTACTCCTAACATGCCTCCTTCCTCCTCTTCCTTTTCTTTCAGCCATCAGTAGCATGACAGTCTTATTCATTATGATCCACGCATTTTATTTGGTAAAGCTTTAGTTCAGAATGCCCTTACTAATGCAACACTCCCCATTTACCCAGGCTGGCACTTGGAGTACACTGGCTTGTGGCCCCTTGTGCCAGCATTAGTGCTTTCATCCTTTCTGCTGCTCACAATTCACCAATCACACTTTGACTATTACCATTAAAACAAGAGTCAGAAAATTTAGCAACAGAGCTACGATCCTTTAAATGTTAAAGTTTCATGATTCACGTGTGGATGTTGCATAAGAAAAGCATGATGTATAAAGTATAAGTGTTTCTGACCAGTTGTTCATGTTCCTTCATTTTTCCCTGAAATCTATCAAATACTGTCCAACAGACTGATGGCACAGCAGTGCAGAGGCTGCAGAGGCTGCAGAACCTGCGTCTGCATCGGAGAGCAACATGGGGTTAGTATCTTACCCAAGGACACCATGCAGTCTGGCATTAAACCACCAACCTTCTGGTTAGCAGGTGACCTGCTCGACCACCTGAGTTCCAGCCACCTCATCAAAGTGACCAATCACATTAGAATCCTGTCCTGCTTTGGGCTCCGCCTCCAAACCATCCAAAGCGGGTTTATTTGCACCATGTATGCAGGTAAACTCAAACATCCATTCAGCTGCTTCAGAAGGAAAATGTCAGCTTGTGGTTTCAGTCACAGGAAACTCACAGGTTAGAGTCCAGCCAGAGGGCTGCTGTTGTTTATCTGTAAAGTCTTTCAATTTACAGAAATAAATAATCATGTGGACACATCTGGATCATCAGCAAACATGAAACCAGGTGACCACCAGGACCAAGCTGACTGCTGACACAGAGTTTATACTCTAACTGCTAGCTGCTCTGCTAGCTAAGTTAACTGATGTTAAAGGTCAGAGTAAAGAAATGACGTGATGCTGCTGGGAGTGACACCACAGACTAGCAGCATTTAGTTACTCAGCATATAATGCAGTTAATCTGAAATCTCTTTTTCTCTCTGAAACAAAGTGACAGCAGACTGAGTCAAAGACAGAAACCTTATTGAAACACCAAATATTCCCCGGCTTCACTTCCTGATCCAGGATTCAAAGAGGACGTTGCACTTACTCAGCTTCTTCCCATGAACGTCTTCCCTCTGCAGCTCTGCTGTCTGGACCAGGTCTGTGTAGAAACAGAGACAATCTTCTGCTTCATCAGTCCTCTGTGTCTGCAGGCTGAAGTCACATTAAACACTTCACACCAGCAAAGAGTCTGAAGCTCAAAGGTCAAAGGTCAGCTGCTGCACCTTGTGTGATATTGTTTGATCAATAATTAACCTGCAGCAGGTTTCTGCTCCAACTCCGACACACTGAACAACCCTGAGAACAAATCAGAGGATGTGGGTGTGTCTGCAAGCTTCAATAGTATTAAACACCTCACACCAGCAATGAGTCTGAAGCTCGCAGGTCAAAGGTCAGCTGCTGCACCTTGTGTGATATTGTTTGATCAATAATTAACCTGCAGCAGGTTTCTGCTCCAGCTCCAACACACTGAACAACCCTGAGAACAAATTAGAGGATGTGGGTGTGTCTGCAAGCTTCAATAGTAAACACCTCACACCAGCAATGAGTCTGAAGCTCGCAGGTCAAAGGTCAAAGGTCAGCTGCCACACTGTATATAATATTTCAATATGTATACAACCTGACTGTGGGTGTGTGTGCAGCCATAAACAGTTTAAACATTAAACACTGAACCATAAAAGAAGCTTAAGCTGCAGCTCACAGGTCAAAGCTCAGCTGCTGCAGCCAGTTATGACTTTACATAAATCATCATGTTTTCCCTCTCAGCACTTGGGCTGTTTTGACTCAGCTACACTATGGCAAATGGCCAATGGTTCCACAGCTGTTCTTGTTGTGTTAGGGCTGAAAAGCCCGACTTGTTCTCCTCTGCAGGTCATCAAATGCACCACAGAAGTTTGTATTTGCAGAAGCCTGTGTATGTTTGATGGCTTTATTATTCTCTGTTCAAAGACAATAAATGTGGAAAATGTCTCATGTAGTATCAGCGTCATTTAAAAATGACTGCAAACATTTAGAGAACATGTGCTGCTGTTTGTCCTTGTAACAGGGCGGCCCTTAGCGGCTGGAAACACAGTGAGACAGACCAAGGCAAGTGTAGTGGAACAAAGTATTTATTTGCTATATGGCTCTCCTTACAACAATTAACTTGTCGAGCTTCTTCACAGCACAAAAAATCCACCTCTAATGACAACTGGCAGCCTTAAATATGTTCAGCTGTCACAGACTTAACCATTATTCCACTCTCAGGTAAATTCTTAAATCCCAACCTTCCACCACAGTATACAATATATTAATTAGAATAAATAAATACATAAATACATTTCCACATTTACATATTAATAAATATTTCACACTTAATGTTACACCAAACCCAATATTATAAAAACCCAGAAACCCAAGCACAAAAAGATTCACCACACTCTCTTTACCAATGGTCTCTCCCGGAACCTTTAAATGGTGTCTGGACCCCAGGGGAAACATTTGCCCAAACACCTTGAAGAGGACACAGGCAAGAAAGGTGAGTAATCATTAACTTACAAACACTTATTTGCACCACTTTTATCCCTAGATTTCACACACACGTTTGCATTAGTTTTCCTTACTGGTAAACCTTAATCACAATCTCAATCACCATTCTTCTCTCCTGACAGACAACCACCACATTCCTTGATGAGGAGCAGCTGTGCAGGATCTGAAATAAGGCTACCAACTGATTTTAAAATTCCCAATAAATAGTCAATAAATATTTAAACTTCTTGTGTGCAAATCCATGCTTAAAGTGCAATGCTCATAAATTGCTTGATAAGGTGCTTTTAATAAAGTGAAAGGTGTGCTCTAAAGTGCTATACATATAATATAAATAAATACAGTCAAGTCTGTCCCGTATTCAGTAAGTGAAAATGAAATGAACAATAAAAGGTGAATCAAATGGACCATTACGGCAAGGCTGGGATGGTCAATTTGGTAAAGTAAATCCGTTGGGCATCTTTCTTTGCCTTTAGACAATAATTCTGATGGCAAAAGAGCCAAACGGGACAGGCACAAAAAAAAAAAAAAAAATACAGTAAGGGAGTCCTCTTCCTTACATTTCCTCCTCCCTCTCTTGAGCGCGAAGTGCTTCAGTCCTCTGTCATCCTAGATAAACAATCAGCAACCACATTTGACTTCCCTGGCCTATACTGGACCGTAAAGTCATAAAGCTGCAAAGACAAGTACCATCCTGCAATGCGGGCATTTGCATCCCTCATGCGGTTCAACCACTGGAGGGGACGATGATCAGTCTCCAGAGTGAAGTGACGTCCCAGAAGATAATACCTCAAGGCCTCAATAGCCCATTTCATGGCCAAGCACTCTTTCTCCACCGTCGAATACCTCGTCTTCCTGTCGAGTAGTTTCCGACTCAGAAACACCACAGGCCTTCTTTCACCATCCACCTCTTGCTGAAGGACAGCACCAAGGCCAACTCCTGAAGCATCAGTTTGCAAGATGAATGGCTTGTTGAAGTCTGGACTGTGTAGAACTGGATGTGTGCAAACTGCTTCCTTGAGGTCTCTGAATGCTTGCTCACAGTCTTCTGTCCAACGCACTTTGTTGGGGGCTGAGCCTTTTGTGAGGTCATTCAGTACAGTGGATCGCTCTGCAAAAGAAGGTATGAATTTCCGGTACCAGCCTACTAGACCCAGAAAACCTCTCACCTTCCTTTTTGTTGTCGGAACTGGGAAGGACTGAATTGCTTCAATCTTTCCAACCTGCGGCTTTATCTTCCCAGAGCCAACTACAAAGCCCAAGTACTCCACTTCTCTCTTGGCTATGGAGCACTTCTTGGGATTGATAGTCAGTCCAGCCATTCTGATGGAGTGTAGCACCTTCTGTAGGTGAATGACATGCTCTTCCCAGGACTGGCTGTTCACCACCACGTCATCCAGATATGCTGCAGAGAATGTTGACACATCTCTCAGTACATGGTCCATTAATCGTTGGAATGTCGCTGGTGCACCTTGAAGCCCAAATGGCATGACTTTAAATTGGTACATACCAAAAGGAGTTTTGAAGGCTGTCAGCTCTCTCGCTTCTGGTGCCAAAGCCACTTGCCAGTATCCTTTACACATTGCTCAAACTCTTATAGCCTCTGGTGCCTCCACCTTATCATAAAAGCCTAAACATTCACATCCTTTCTCTCACACGGCGCCTAAGCTACGACCTTGGCTCCCCGTTTATCTGCTCCTGCTGAGATGGGGCAGAAAACTCCAGTATGTTCTGTTCTCTTCTAATCAGACCAATAAGGTGATGACTTTCTGCAAACAGTATTTCTTATAACTCAGCAGTATAATGCATCATAAAACAATATCATTCATCCACAATAAATCAGCAGTCTAATGTAATGCAAATCAGTTTAACAAATGCAATAGTTATCATCTTCTTCTAATTCAGGAGAATGATGCAAACTAAAACTACATAATAATTCACAATCTTTAATTAGGGGTATAACATGGCATAAAATAATATTATAATCTAACAATTCCCCCTGATGAGCTCGTTAGAATAATGAGCTCACCAACACCCTATAATCCAGTGTCGCCGGGTTCATCTCTTCTCACTCCTGAGGCCCTTTGTCCCCCTGAGGGGCGAACCATATGTGAGATGACCTCTGTGTTTGCGCAGTTCAGCTGCAAGAAAAACTATTATTCCAACAATAGCAGGTACAGATGACACTCCCCAGTTCTCCCACAGCTTTATTTTGGTGCTACCTTATACCCTTCCGACGTACTCAGACTAGAACCTCTGTCCAAGGAGCTTTTAGCCTTTATTTTATTGCTGCAGCTACCAGTGTCTTCCAGTTGGGTGATCCTCTGCTCTTCATTCTTCAACCTCAGGGGTTAGACAACCCTTCAGTCGTAACACAGATCAGGGGATTATTCTGCCCCGATTTCAAACAACGATCTGTGTATCCTCCAGAAAAAGATCAGGAACGCGTCCCCCTTTTTGCCCAAGAGCCTCTCGAACTTCGTTGGTCTGGTGTTCCTGGATTTCCGCCAACCCCTTCATGGTTATTGCTGTGTTTATGGGATCCATCCTTTTGTGGTGACTAGCTGGAGCCCAATCGCCATGACACTTGGACCCAGTTGATGTCTCGGCAGTCACTGTGTCTGTCTCTGCTGCGGAGGATCCTCGCATATCTGTGACCTCGTCTGGTGTCTGTCCCTTTCTCTGTAAGAGACAGAAAACCAAAACACCTCTCTTCCTAACCCTAATAATCTAATGTTGTTATCTACTGACCTTCTAGTGATTCAGAATTGGTCTAAAACATTCAGAATGTCCCAGGGACTTATTCTAATCATATCCTATGTGTGTGTAAGCGTGTTTGCATTTAGCCCTCTGCACTCAAGGCATTTCCTACACTTTATCAGTCCGGACCATCACGCCGAACGAAGCTTATGACCTTCAAAAGGCCGAGTGCCAACTCATCATAAGCACATTTGCAAGGTGTGTCTGAAACTTATTGAAACCACTCTTTTTAACAAAAGATAAACAAATTAACAAATCTTCTAAACGCTATTCAGTTCATTTCAATGATTGATGCTTACACATGGAAATAATGATTTATGCTTCTCACTGATTCTCTACAAAAGACCGGAAACTTCTCGGGCCGCTATTAGCTTAAGCTTTACCATTCCTAAGTTATTAAAGACACAAATGAAGTTATAAAAATGTTCAAATAATCCTTGTTTGATGTTAAAACTCAACTTCCCCCCCCCCTTTTTTTGACACATTCCAATGTGTCAAATCAACGGAGCTAGAACATTCAAAGAAAAGGTTAGGCAGCTACAAGGTTTCCCAGATTGTTAAGTTGATCTGCGTATGATGCTCTGACTCAAGTATATAATCTTAAATGAATGTCATTTAATTAACTGCCACTATTTAAAACTTAGCTTAAAGACATAATTGAATAAAAATCACAAAGAATAACATGATATCAATGTTATGTAAGCGCGTGCGGCCCTCTATGCTCGAAGTCACTCCACACCATAGATCAGCCAAACATCGCGTTGACTGTAGCTTTTAACCCTTATTAACTTGAGCACAACTCTATAATGAGCAACAAACTGCAATATGTCTGAAAATGATCATGGTTACACCTGCAATAGAAGATCGTATGATTATCCTGACACCTGTAAATAGAAAATTAACCTGCGGTTATAACAATCACTGGAACACAAATGTTAGTACAATGTCAAAAACTTCAATAAATGTTTAATGCAATGCTAGTTATATGATTCTGATGCAATAATAAAGCTGATGCCAAAATAAGAGTAAAACACCCCCTTTTATCCCGTTTCACTTGACACATAAACGTTTATAAATGCCTCTTTTAAATCTTATTTCCCCCTGATCTCCCCTTACTGACCACAGCAGGGGAAACTCCGCTATGAGTCAACCATGAATGCAGCTCACCTGATTCATCACTGAGCTCCACCGTCACTGGCGTCTGACAGGGTGGCGCTGCATACTCTTCCTTTAATGTCACTATTTTCAACCTGTTGATTAGAGTGCTTAAACCTGAAGTCGACTACGTCCACAACAAGTCAATACAGCTGTAAATGTGGCCAATTATCAATCTATTACCAATCAATAACAACAGATAAATTTTATTTTATGCATGCTTTCAGTCAACCACTCACCCAGAGGATCTCCAATCCCAGAAAATTCCTTCTCCTCAGTCAATGAGTCTGTCCTCCTTCCATGGCCTGGTAACTGGTCCATCCAGAGCCATATGATCTCAAAATATACATACAACAAGCCAAACCACACCTTGGTCACACCAACCCTCCTCCGCCCTGAAGATGTTCAACGCCATCTTAGTCTGGACTGTCAAAGGTGACTTTAACGCTGGCTGTTCCGACAATCCATTTTATAACATTTCCTGGTCAGATTCGCCAATCTCTGCACCAGGGTTTTAAACGTTTTGCCATCTTCATTAGTTTTTATTTTTATTTAGCTTCGACTCCAGATTTTCAATTTTTACCAGTTGTAATCAGTTTTTACCAATCAGTCGCTAGTTTAGTCTAGTTTTTATTTTCTGAACATCCTTAATTTCAGTTTAGTTTTGATTAGTTTCAGTTATAGTTTTAGTTGTGTTTTGCAAAAATTAAGTGTAACCAAATCCCAGTTCCATCATATCAATCATGCTCTTCCGCTTATCCTTGGGTATTGAGACTATTAACTCTTGCAGCACCGGGTGTTCCTAATTTTGGTTCAAGTGAATTGATAAACTTTTTGAAGGCGATTGACTCACACAATTATTTAGATGTCCCAGTCCTGTTGTCTCGGGACGCATCACGCTGCCTTATCTGGGGTTAGCTGTTTTCTGGGGATGCTGGTTAAGTGGGGGAGCTCTTCAAGGAGGGGGGGGGGGGGGGGGTGCTCCCCCTGATGAGCTCTTCAAGGTAAGCTAGGTTAACCTTCTTGTGTGAGCTTTTCAAGTGCACTTCAAGGTTTGTGGGAGTTTTAGTTTTATAAATGTCCCTCATAACCCCCTGATGACCCAGTAATTCATTTTTGCACACTGTAGTACACATTTAGTTTTTTTCTTGTAGCTCTCATACTCTACTTGCCACTCCTCTAAGTCCTGATGTTTCTTAGAGAGGACAACAGTACCTTTAAAATTATATCACATGTGTGGGGGTGTGGCCTTGCCAATTGTTTTCCCACCTTTTCAAAATGGCTGGCATGCCCACCAGCACATTTTAAGGAAGAAAGAAAGGTAAGCTTGATATTTACATTTAAAATGTTTTGTTAAACTCAGATTTTTATTAATTTTCAAAAAATAAACATCTAGTAAATAATTTGAGGGGTCTTTAAGAATTAGGCTTATTGAGTTTCACAGAGAACATGACTAATTTATTAATGTGTACTCTAGTGCACGTCGGGACTTTGTACTTATATTTATTTCACTTTTTCCTAGTAGACAACTCTTTAACAAAGGCAGAGAGAATTCTTAACAGAATAATTGAGCGAGATTCAAACAGAGATTTTTCAGAAGATGAGAGTCATGTGAGCCAGATAGGAGAGGGTGAGAACCCAGGAGGAGCCACACAAAGATTATCGAGATGCAGTGGCAGATGTGATAGAGAAAAACACAGGGCCACCTGAAATCTGTCGTCCTATCTGGTCCAAAACCAACATGTAGGAGAATCTGGAATTTTTGCTTTGAGTTAAAAATAAAATATGGGTAAAATGCAGGAATGATTTCCAGTATAGTAAAAAATAAGAGTCGCATTTATAGCTGAATCCATGACACCTGATTGTTTCTACACGATCACGTCTTTGCTGAAAGTTATCAATGATCTCAATGTGCAAAAAGAACTCCCAGTATCTGGAGTTCAAGCTCCTCTTGGCTGAGAAACCAGGGACAAACATGTGAACAAGACCTGAATAATACCAGTAATGAAGAGTTCTCTCCAAAAATCAAGAAAAGGAGGCCCCAATCAGATGAGAGTGTAGCAAAATATGGTTCCCTCCACTTGCCTGAGATGGTTAACAGTCCAAGGCATTTCAGTTGTAGAATGGTTGGGTGCAACAGTAAAACATATGTGAGATGTGGGAAGTGCCAAATGTTGCTTTGTGTCTCCAAATAAAAAAATCACAGTACTTCCTCAGATATCATAAATGAATTGATTTTTGTGAAATAGAAAGCCCAGTGCAATCACTTGTTCCTGAACCAATGGCTTACAGCTAGTGAAGTGTCAGTGACTTCTAAGTTGGTCCCTGATCTACATTTTTATTATTATATTGTTATATAAATAAGTTTTAATATCCTGCTTACAACAAATTCAGTGGAGCTTTTAATTTTCTTAAATAGCTCTTGAATTTTGTTAGTTTCACATTCGTGATCAATGAACTCCCCTTGTGCACTGTAGTGCACATGTTGTAAAATTTAAATAAAATTAGTTAAAAACAATTTTGTTTTTGTAATGTGTTTTTTTTACCGTCCCAACACTTGATTTATCTGAAAAAGAAAAAAAGAAAAAAGGAAAATGCTTTTCCTTTTTTTCTTTTTTCTTCCTCCCTGGGTCTCAGGAGGACATTGTGTCTATCTTACTTTTAAATTGCTGACTATTTCAAGAAAGCACCCAAAAGACGGGGACCAGTGTTTATCATTACATATCTCCATTTTGAGTGTGGCAAGTCTATCATTCCCCTGTTATTCATAGACCTCAGTGGAGGTTTTTGTTTTTTTGTTTTTTTTACCTCTATAAAAGTTAATTGACTCTTTACAGTGACCTGCTATGGTTAATAATAACCTGCTCCGTCATGAGTGGAATCAAACCTTTTCTTCACTTTAGCATTTAACATTCCCAACCATATAATATGATACATTAATCGAACTACAGCTACTAAAAACACAATTTTCTTAATGCAAACATCAGTAACTCAAAATTAGCAACCAAAGGGTTCAGTCTGCAGTTCACACTCATGTGAAGCTACAGCCTCCCCCCTTAGTCTCTATCATCCTTCTGTTCTTGCAAAAACAAAACAAAGCAAGACAAAACATCCACCCTTCTTTTACAGGCTGGGTGAATTGTTGTGGACATTCACTAATCCTAAAGTCGGTACCGTTTTTGTCTCAATATCAAGTCAGTTAAACTTTTAGTCGTCAGTCCGTCACAGTCCAGTCACATGCATACATCCACACACATTCATACCAGATATTGCTGATAATGGAGTCTCACGCGCAACCTATTCGAGCCTCCATCACCAGCAAGATGACGTCATCATTTTGAAGGAAACAGTTCCTTGTTTTTGGACTGGATTGACTCGCTGCAATCCTTTTAGGCTCGGGACTTCTCATTCGATCAGTGTCCCATATAAGTGAATTTCTCCCAAGCTCATTATAATCATGGAGAAAAATACTTTGCGACTGTTTTCAGTAAGAATATTTTATAGCGCTTTAAAGTTCAATCTCTCAGGCCTGGATTAAAGAGCTGATTTGTTAAATCAGGAACTCACAAAATACCAAAATATCACCACCGGTGGATCATACAGTGGGGCAAAAAAGTATTTAGTCAGCCACCGATTGTGCAAGTTCCCCCACTTAAAATGATGATGACAGAGGTCAGTAATTTGCACCAGAGGTACACTTCAACTGTGAGAGACAGAATGTGAAAAAAAAATCCATGAATTCACATGGTAGGATTTGTAAAGAATTTATTCGTAAATCAGGGTGGAAAATAAGTATTTGGTCAATAACAAAAATACAACTCAATACTCACCAAATACCAAACAGGTAAGGTGTAATTGAGCCATAGTGCTTGGTCTCTTTGTCCGATTTAAATCAATTGCAGTTAGAGGCCACATTAATTTTCTTTCTGTAAGCACTTATTGAAATTATCTGAGCACATTACAAGTACATATTTGCTTACTCTGTATGCTCAAATGTGACCCGTTATGGCCACTAGAAAAAAAGCGGAGGCCCGAAAAACAGGTGGTGGTCCTCCACCACCACCACCACTCACAGAGCCTGGCCACTTGGCTTCCACATTTGTGATAATGTTGGCAGCATCACATATGATCTTCACAGTGCAGAGAACACAAATTAGCATCCATTACTATAATGAAATAATTTGTTAGTTTGAAATGCTACAGGGAACTATGTACCTGTACATTAATGCTGTGGAAAGACTTCCTGTTCACATAGTCTCCTTCATTTACTGAAGGAGCAATGATTGGAATGTGAGTGCCATCTATACAGCCAATCACGCCTGGGAACCGTGAAAATAAATGTAAAATTTAAGTAGTAGTTCAAGTATCACCACATCATGAATTAAATTTTGTTCATCCTGATACCTGCAATTTTGTGGAATCCCTCTTTGATAAATCTTGTGGGTCTATGACCGGGGAACACCACAAACGAGTACAGGAGACGTTTCAGTGCAACTGTAACATTCCTGACTGCCCGACAGACGGTAGCCTTGGAAACGTGCTCAGCGTCACCAATATTATACAGAAAGCTCCCGTTTGCAAAAAACCGAAGTGCAATACAAATAATATGTACAGAACTGAGAGAATGTCCGCGATGTGTCACATGAGCAATATTAGGCCTGAGGATGTTATTCAAATAACTTATAGATTGTGCTGAAAAACGGTAACGTTCACACAGAAAATCATCAGGAAATGATAAAATGTCCGAACGCACTCTAATCACTCTCTCCCGGCGGAGAGCTCTGCGGAGAATTTGGGCTTCAACATCTACTGGCTCTTCAAGGAAGGAGCACGCCATGTCTGACACTTCCTACAGTCAGGTTTCCGACACAGAGGCGGAGAACGTCAGGGTTAGTTGAAGTAAACCTGCTAGGGAGCAGGTTAGCTTCACGGAGTGTGTCGTCATAGTAACTCACTCAGGATTAATCTAAACTCGCTTTGTGAAACCGAAAACCCAGAGTTTTCGTTAACTCAGGGTATACTTACTCAGAGTTTGCACTAAACCGGCTTCCTGAAATAGGGCCCAGATCTAAATCCAATCAAGAATCTGTGGCAAAATCTGAAAACTGCTGTTCACAAACGCTGCCCATCTAATCTGACTGAGCTGGAGCTGTTTTGCAAAGAAGAATGGGCAAAGATTTCAGTCTGTAGATGTGCAAAGCTGGTAGAGACATAAGGCAAACCGGATTATAAGGAGCACTGTCGATTTCCAGAAAAATCAAAGGACTGATTTTTAGAGTGCCTTATTTTCCGAAAAGCACAGTAATAACATAATAACAACGGCCCGCTAGCATGCTCTTGGTTGCTGAGGGCTATGCTGTGGCTGAGCTGCAAGATTAACTCTGCAAAACCAACTTTCATCAAGTAACAGGGCTCTAGAGTGCAACCAATTTGGTCGCAAATGCGAATCCGTGTAAATGAGAGCAGGTACACTGATTCCACACAAAGACGTAAACACAGAACGGACCGACGCATCAGAATCAGCTTTGTCTTTCTCGGCTTTCTCACCCGACGGCTCGTAGATGGACACGCTGTCGGAGCTTAGCGATCCTGATGCGTCCGGTCCGCGCTGCGATTACGTCTTCTTGCGCTGATTCTGAGCTGCAGGTTTTGTCTCTCCAACCAAAATTCACAGAGCCAGCAGCAAAAGAAGCAGCAAACTGCGCTTCACATTTGATCAATGTCATTAATTTTGCTGTTTTGCTTCCACGACTATTAAAATCACACTCCATGCACAGCTAGCTCTCTCTCTATCTGTCTCTGTACTTCAAGAACAGTTTCCCGTCTCCAATCTCTGTTTTCTGTATTATTCATGCGCTTATTACCCACCAGTCTACCGTTGTTTTTTCCCTGCTAATATTAGCATCACACGGCACAGCTTCTGTATCACGTGGTATAAGGCTCCGCCCTTGTCATTTGTTGAGCAGGAAGAGTGAGCACTTGGTTTCATGCAGAGTACGTCCCGGATCAAAATGCGGTACAATCGTCGTCGTCTTTTTCTTTTTCTTTCTTTTAAATCGTCATTTGGAAATGAGATCGCACATAAGTATGAATCGAGATCGCGATTTTCTAACGATTAATCGTGCAGCCCTAATCCTATTAGTCGACTAATCGCAAAAATAATCGGTGACTAGTCGACTATCAAAATAATCGTTTGTGGCAGCCCTAATGCACACAGGGAAAAGTTAGAGAGGAAAAGAGAGAGCAGGAAATTACTCTTACTCTTAGGACGTATATGGCCCAACAGGCCTCGCGATACAGATGAGCTACATCCTCCTGGAAAGCAGCTGCCAATACAGTCTCCCCCATCTGCTGCAAGGCAGATGCTTCAAAACAGAGTGAGAAGTAAAGAGAGAGGGAAGGAACTCAAACAAATTAACACTATATTTTATCTTTAATAATCATATATATTGCTTTACCAAAACAGCTTGTTTTTGTGTTTTTTAAACTACCATCTCTCTTAAACCAACTTGAATTGAACAGTGAGCACAGCCACTAAGTTCTATGTAACAAAAATACAGGGATGGGAGGGAGGGAGACGGTACCTGCACTGACGTTTAAAAAGAAAGAATAGGAGGAGGAGGGGTGGAGGTGGTGGAGCTCTCCGACAGGGGGAAAACTGAGATTTCAGTAAAGCTCAGTCCAAAGCACTTTCCTAATGATTTCCCTGTAACATTAGTCCTCGAGGTCCCCGTCACAGCAGACTACTGTGAGCGCCACCAGACAGTTAATGAGACAAAAACGAGACGCTCTTACAGCCAGGAGGATGCTTCCAGATGACGCTTGATTAATTTGATTGATTATCTGTGAATAAGTCTTGAGCCTCTCCTCAGTTCTTTATATTTTGCCTGTACTGAGCCAGATGTTCTTCTTCTTCCTTTCTTTAGACTTTCTGAAGGTCATTTAAAGTTTTTCTTTGGACATTAACTGCTTTTTCACCCATTTTCAGTCCAGTCCTTGTACCTGATCGCTTTCAGAGCGATATTTTTGTTTTTTGGGGGGGTTAAACCACTTAACCTAACTCAAGGGGACAAACCCGAGTTGTCAAATACAATACAAAACACACAACTTAGCAAAGAACCAATTTTAAATTTTATCTTTAGGGACTTTGTTACTAGCAACCTGTCACAGAAACACACTATTTAATTTCTTTGGATTGGGAAAGTAGAAGACAGAAAAAAAGGGGACAAGCTGAAAAATCTATCTACAGTGGAGGAACAGTACCTGAAAGTCATGTCAAAAAAATATTCAGCAAACACCTGACACAGGACCTGAAAGATGCACTTGGTCCTTCAGTTGATCCATCTAGTGTTCACCAAAGCCTCATCTCATGGTGTCAGTGAAGGGTGGCTGTCAAGAAGCCATTATTAAGGAAGGGAACAGGGAGAAAAGGCTGAGGGATAACAAATTACACAAGAACTGGACTGAAAATCAGTAGCAGCAGGTCTGATGGAGTGATGAACCAAAATTTGACAGTTCTGGTTCAAATTGTGGTAATATGTCTACAACCACCTGTAAACTACTGTACAGCTCTGCCATAGTTTGGGTCTGCATTTCAGCCAGGGTGTTGGATTTCGTCAAAATTGATGGAATTATGAAAAGTACCACCAGACTTTGATGCACCATGCAATACCATCTGGAAAGCGTCTGATCGGCAGCAGCTTACGAAACACATCGAAACACCATCATTCATGGACTGACCTGAGCCGTGTGGGATCATCTCGGCAGAGAATGGAACAAAACGGCAGCTGATATCGAAAGAAGAGCTCTGAATGTCCTTAAAGAAGCTCGGAGAACTATTCCTGAAGACTACTTAAAGGAATTCCAAAGAAATGTGCCTAAGAGAGTTCAGGGCGTGCTGAAGATAAAGATGCTCAAGCTCATTACCTCATTATATCAACTCTGTTTTTGCCTTTTATATTGTATTTTCATGTAAACTTTTCAAATTTAAACTGTTGCACCCGTTTCCCATTACCCAGCAAGTTATATCTTAGAATTAAGGTGTGGCTCAAACTTTTGCACAGTCCTACATTTCCCATCTATAAAATGATTTGACACCTGATAAACCTTTAAAAGCACTGACCTGCCTCTCCAACTATCTGTTTTAAACAACACGCACTTACCAGCAGTTGTGTTACGTTTTCGTCAGGTTAGTGGCTCAGACCTAAAACAGCCCAACATTATCTCTAATTCAGGTCTGGACCCAAGCTGACCCATTAAAGTACGTGGTACTCCTTTTATTTGTACTTGTGTACTCAGGCATAAATTAGACTTTTCAGGTACAAACTAAATAACACAAAGAGGAGCTTATGGATAAGAATGAAACTGAGAGGCCCACTGCAAGAAGATACACACCCAAGTGCTGAGATTGTAAAGATGAAAAGTGAGCAGAGGAAAACGAGCGTTTCAGGACAACCAGGCGGTTTCCTCTTCTTCCCATCTGGCAGCCTCACAGCGGGGAGTTATGAGGTAGCCCCAACCTACCTCACATCTCCCCGCTGTGCAAGAACGAGCTCAGCAACACAAGCATCCTCTCTCTTTCGCGAGTGCATACGTGCACATCTACAGTGCTGCATGCCAATGAACCCATTTTCTTGGAGCACCTACACAAGCTGCAATCTACAGATCGTGTTTCACAGCGCTACAGCGAGAGGCAAACACCTCCCTCTGTTTGTGCTTCATTCTCAGTGTTGGGACTAACGCGTTACAGTAACTACGTTATTATTGTGGTAACGAGCACGGTAACTAGTTATTATGCCAAAATCAGGAACACGTTAGTCGTTACTGGGATTTAGATAGGGTCGTTACTCGTTACTTCGTGTGGTGGCTATCGCGGAGTTTCCACAGATTCAGTAACATTAGCAAGTGGTGGAGGGCAGCAGGTGGATGAAGGAAAAGGGACGCAGAAGGAAAAGAGACCCGAGGCGGCCGCCGGTCCAAGTGTGACCTGAACTTCAGGTAAGAAGTTATGACCTGCAGTCTCTCTGGGTCAGATATGAACCAAGTTTAGGTGGAGTTTATTTTTGTTATTCTGACTTTTTCCGTACTGCGTGCTAGCTAGCATGACGGAGTTTCTATACAGCTGGGTGGTGCTATGAAGTTAATGATGTTGAACTTTATTTTGTTCACAAGTTATTAGAGTTGCCAACCGTCCCGTCTGGTATTCAGAGAAAATATTACGCGTTTCTTATTGAGGTGAAAAGGAACAGTTTGTCCCGTAATTCAGCTACAATGAAAAAGGCACAAAGCTGGAGTTATTCTGTGTCTTTGCTGCACAGCTGCCTCTTCTTCTCTCATTCTCCCCCCTCCCTCTCCCGTTTCTACTTCAATCATGAAAACTGATCAATGATCAGCTGATCGGCTCTCTTGTTTGTTTATCGCTCACTTTGCGCCGAAAGAGGAAACCAGCGGATGTCGCGCTAAACAACAGCAGCATGTTTAAGCTTGATCAGCTGTTGTTAGAATTTATTTAATATTAATTTCTAGTATCAGCTGATGTTTGCTGGAGCCACAGCTGTAAAGCTGCTGGTCATGATATCGGTTTGGTTATCTGGTGAGAGGGAAACATGAAGATGAAACCAGGAGATGTCCTTACTGGATCATCAGAGCTGAACAGGTGATGGAGAAACAGGTTTACCTTTTAGGTGACATGAATGAGTTGAAGGGAAGTTATGAACTGTTTGTGAGAGACAAATAACCCCAGGATCCTTTTTTAGGTAGCTGACAGCTGGTAACTGTGCAGGGGCGGGTCTAGCAAAGTTTTGCCAGGGGGGCATGTAGGGCATTAACAGGGAGAGGTGGGCACAAGGAAATACTTTTCTTTCTTATTCTCATTTAAAATGTCTAGCTTTTAAAAAATAATTATCTGAATCTTACAACAAACGATTGATAGATTGATGCATATATACCATCAAAACAGTGTACATCACTGTCACAACAGCGTTTGTTTTCATTCAAAGGCTTTATGTTTTTCCTATAATGGTGGGCCGGTCTCTAGTTAAAATACCCGGGCCAATTTTTTGTCCCAGTCCAGCCCTGTAAGCAGCTCATCTGCAGTCTGGTGTTACCTATATCTTCCTATTCAGAAGGCAGAATTTCTGAGTTCTGAGTACAATCGAAAGCACCACGACTGCAGTTTTTGTGTTGATGTAAAAGGCGCACATGACGCTGTGACGTAGGCTAGAATCATGGCAGCAGTCAATGACGGTCCAGACGTGGGATTTCTCTCGTGGAAATATGCACATTATCTTTTCCTTTCTATTGGTAGGTGGCACAGTGCACTGTGGCAAGTAAGCAAGCTAGAAGACTGGCAAAGTAATGGAAGCAACACATTAACAAGAGAATTCTGAGTAAAACCAAAGTTACTTTCCTTAGTAACTAGTTACTTTGAAAGTAATGAGTAACTTGAAGTAACTGAGTTACTTTTGAGAGAAGTAACTAGTAATGTAACTAAGTTACTATTTTAAAGTAACTTACTCAACACTGTTCATTCTAGCTTCGCCCTTCTCTTCCCAACCACACACACCAACACCTTCCTCTTGTGAATTTTATTTTAATCCTTAACATAAAGACAGCTATAAATTAGGATAATCAAACTTGATTTATTACCTCCTGCACCCCCCCACTGTGTGTTCAACAGGAAGCTAAAGACTGGTGCTGTTAAAGTGTTCAAAAAACAGCAGGAGCTCGGTGTGAGGCCACAGTGGGCCAAAAAACACAAGATGACCTCCAGCAAGGACAAAATGTATCTGGACGTCTCTGTGAGCATCTGTCTCACTGTGTAAGTGTAGCACAGTGTCTGTGTGTGCATGGCTGGGCAAGAGAGACAGCACAACTGAAAGCCAGCACTCAGACGAGGACCCGGTGCATCGTCTGTCTCATCTCAGCCAGTTTACTTACAAACTCTTTAAGTTTGAATTTTAAAGCCGACAATGTGCACAGGGCAGTGATATTTAAAATGAAGGTAAACTATTCCAATCTCTGCAGCCCCAATTGTGTATCTCACACACACACACACACACACACAGTCCTGAATTCATTACTGAAGTCTCATCCAGACGTTCAATGTGCTCTGTAATTAAATTGAGACGTGGGGTCAAAATTCCCACCTAGATTGAGTGAGATGAAATAGAAATCGGCTCTCCTCTAACTGACTTTATAGAAATAATTGCATAAGCTGCATTTATAACTGTTATTAAATAACAGCAGCACACGAGAACTGAAGTGTAATCCCAGCACATTTCGCTTCGCTTGCACTGATTCTTTAGAGATGACGACCGTGGTGGGTAATTAAGGGCAAACAATATACAAGTGGCGTGAAAAATGGAGGCTGCATTACCTTTCCAAAGCTTCCTTTCCCGATGGCCCGCAGTATCTGGAAGTGGTCAAAGTTTACTGTGGAGAAAATGAGAAGCAGTTAGTGAGAACGTGTCAGTTTGAGCTGAGCTATAAAACAGGGAACATGACATGTACAGCACTGTGCAAAAGTCTTGAGCCATCCCTCATTTGCTTCCAGGGATTCGGACTTCCCTGTAATCTTTAAAGTGGTATTAAGGAATAGCTCTCCAGGCTTTTTAAAGTGTTTCTGATTTTTAATCCAGGGCTTGTATTTGACCACTTTTTGTCTGTTAAGACCCTTCACACTAATCTCTGAAACATTCAAACATAAACAGACACCTAAGTCACGGAAAGGACCAGAAAACTTAACAAAGAACCAATTTTAAATTGTATCTGTACACATTCACTTGCAGCCTATTGCAAAAAAACAAAAGCCCACATCATTTGTTCTCACTTCTTTAGTTGAAGAATGCAGTTAATAACACCGTTAACACAGACTGACCTGGCAAAACACGAAAAAATAAGGGGGTGGTTCAAGACTTTTGCTCGGTACTGTATGAGAAATGGAAATGTGCACTTCACAATGTATCGCTGCACTTCGGCAGTACTGTGAAGATTAAATGTTTTTTCCTTCCCGATGCATGTGAAAGGTTAAGACTTACATCTCCAAATGTACTGGAACTGATTTGAACCAGAGGACTCAGCCACACTGTTACTATGTACTGCATAAACACGTTTACCGATGAAGGTAAATCAGACGCTGTCCTGACTGTGTGGCTAAATTTTGTGCTGAAAGCATCAAATCAATTGAATATGATTAACTTGCTATGAGAGGTTTTTACTCCAAGTGTGACTTTTTCTGGCTTCATACACCTTTCAGGGTCAAATTCAAGCACTTTGTGAGCACGTTTAATGTCCATTTTCAACATTTTCCAGCACATTACCATAAAAAGGATGCATATTTCACTTCGCATCACCTGAATAAGAGCACGTGAAAGGCCAAATTAATAAGTCTTCTCATCAGATATTGATGCTTCTTTCTTATGTGACACAAAAAACAGGAGGAGACAGATCTTTGCTTGTGTTGTTTTTTAAGTTCATTCATTCAAAACTAACTGTAAGACGCTTAACTACATTGCAGTCTGTGTTATTGTTGTAGACCTAATTATCACCTTTAAAGTGTTTGTGCTAATAACATCATGTAGAGTAAGACAGGCATAGAGAACAGCACTGACTGGGAGAGGCTTTGAACAGATGACATACTCAGATCAATTCAACACTTTAGACTTTAAAAATGCACAAGCGTCTTTCAAAAACCCATTTATTTAATCTATCATCATTGATATTATTATGTACAGTTATAATGTACTGTTCATCTCCCTTAAATAAACAGGCAGCCTTAAAGTGTGAAATAGTCACTTGTCTACTGTCTCAGTGGCTGATAGTGCCCCACAGGCCTCAATGTCAGCTTGAAGCCATCATGTTTCAATTGTTTAATGAGAAACAGAATTTTGAATGAAAGCGAGGAAACTTCGGTAGCACAAAAAAGTGCCTATTCTTTGTTCCCATATGGTTCAGTCATATTACCGTCATTTCCCCCTAAGCTGTTCCCAAAGACACCAGGTTAATACTTGAAAAGGCTGCAGCGATACACAAAAATATCATCAATATTCTGTTTAACTAGATTTCATTTGTCAGTGTGGGACTGCTGAGTCACCTGAAGAACTCATTTCATTCATTCTCCACATGATGTTCATTTACAGAAATGTTTCACAGGAACTGATTTCTCCCAAAGGGTGAACTAGTGTGTTTCCATAGATTACCTCTGTATGAATGTACTTCTTAAATGAAGGCAAGTGTTTGTCCTTTTTTGTTCCTCAGGTACAGTACGTGATATCAAGGGCAGGCGGTCATCACTGGGGGTAGACAAGAAGCAGACGTACTTCCAAGAGGGAGCTGCAGTGAGGTCAGAGGTCAGAATCTGAAACAGCTCAGGTTTATATTTTAGAGGTTATAAAAAATCAAAATGTATTATTTAAAGAAACCTTTAAATAATAGTCATAATTATGATTATTATAAGAAATATCAAACATTTAAGTGGATTTTCTGTTACACATATCGTGTTAGCCCTGCAATAAACTGGCAGCCTGTCTTTGTCCCGTATCAGCTGGGATAGGCTTCATCCTCCTGCAACCCTGAATTGGATACATTGTATTCCAATTATGTAATCTGATCATTTACAAACTCAAGGTTTATAATCAAAATGTAAGTGATGCCGCCCTTGACAGACAGGGAGATTTTATTCCTCAAAGACCATCATCCAGTCGAAGTACTAGTTGCCACGTGGTCAGTGTTCTCACAACCATTGATTTTATCTCACAACTTGTTTTCACCAAAGAATTTCAGTAAGTAAATATTCTTCAATCTCTTTTTCCCCCCAGTGTCTGCAGATCAGCATCAGTGTCCACGTGAAGAACCTAGTTATGTTGCCAGTGTCAACCCAACAAAAGGTACTTTACCTTCTTGTATATATTGTGATTCCTTTACTTTTATATTTGTTGTTATAGTTGAGTTAGGCAGGGCTTTTGTGCAGTCCTAAGAAACATACTGCCTAGAGTGTTTTTCACTTTGTGGAAGAGTTTCTTTATTTTTTTTCTGTTAGTGTGTGGAACTGAGGTGCTTCGTCAGGAGCTCCTTCAGTTGTTGGAGGATGGAGAAGAGGACGCAGCCATGACTTGTGAGACGTTGTCTGAGTCAGCTGCTACTCACTGGGCGATCAGAAACATGGTGTCCTTGCTAAAGTGGAAAGAGGCCAGGCCTTGTCTTATAGACAATATGTTAGCTACTCTGGATCCACAGTCACACCGTGTGTGTCAGTGTGGCAAACAAGTAGTTGTGAGGTGTCTGGACTGCCTGCCTCTTCCATTCCTTTGTGCTGACTGTGATATTGCAGTTCACACACGCTTTGTCCTGCACAGCAGAGAGGCAGTAACAGGAGGGTTTTTGCAGCCTTCATCAGAGTTTCACAATCCAATATGTACGGTTTTTAAGTCTTATGCATTTATTGCTATGTACTATGAGTGTGTGCTGTTATTGTATATTTATTGTGTATCATTTAATTTCCAATTCTTTTTATATATATTGTGTGTTTTTAATGTTAGTTCGGCTGTTGCCTGTGCAAAGACCAGACTGTGTGTGACTGCCCAGCAGGTAACGTTGAGGTTTCACCCGGTGCAATTGTGGCTCTTGTAACCATAAATGGTAAGTTGCTCTTTTGTCACACAGTACATACACAATAGATGTGTTTGCAGGTTTTAGTGCAAATTGTACATTGCTACATTGTTTTGAATTACCCTCGGCCCGCAGTATATGTGGGCACCTGTCAAAGGTCATTTGGATTTACCAGACCGCTTTGAAAACAACATGGGAAAAAATGAATGTCTTTGTTGAGCCATGACTGGATTTCTCCTTATCCTTCCTAAAGGCCGTTATAACCTTGCACTGCCAGTGGTGAGCTGCACCAGCTGTGGCCTAATGTGGTCCCCCTCAGTTAAGGACTTCCAGGGTGGTGGATATTGGCCTGGCACCTTAAATTTCTGCACCCTGTTTTCAATGGATGTCTTTCAGTCTTTCTATGACATTAAGAAGCTGCAGCAGGGATGTCACTTAAGGCCTTTGTCAAAGTGCTGGATGAACGAACAGCCCATTTTGGAAGGGTGAGTTTCTAAATTTGTCAAGTTTAAGGAAATTGTGCAAATCAATGTTTACGATGACTGTCCGTGAATATTCTGTTGTTTGTCCTCTACTTAAAAGACTGGCCGAATATCAGCTGATGCCTTCAGCAAAAGTTTCTTGGAGTGGAGTGCTGTAAAGTTTGAGGTGGACAGGATGTGCAAGGAGCCATGCTTTAGCTGCCCTGCCTGCACTCCAGACATGCTCGCCGTCTCAGTTGATGGAAACTGCAAGCTTTATCGCTTTCAATCAAATGCAAGGTACGTTATGCATTGTGTACATAAATCAAATATGGATTTGTACAAAAATTGTATTTTGATGTTTCTTTTCAAACAACTGTCACCGTGTTCGTTCAGCACTTCAGAGCAGGGGAACTTTGAAGGTGTCTTCATTGAGAAAGATGAGGAAGTTGCTGAGTTTGTGAAATACATCCAGAGACACACAAATGATGTAAGATACACATATATATCAGTGCTGTCAGCGTTAATCTTGTTAAAATGACGTTAACGCCATAACCATATACTCATACGTGTGTGTGTGTGTGTGGATACATATTTGGATGGGTGGATATTTATTTTGTTTTTCTCTTGGTGTTGTCGTAATACTATTTACTTGACTTTATCTTAATGTGTACTTCATTTTGAGTAGCTCACACTTGGATGTGCGAGGTATACTGCAGCTTGTAGGCTTGGATACGTTTAAGACATTTTGTTATAAGGTTGAATGAATTCAGCAGTCATGTATTGTGACCTCCTTTCTATAGATCAAATGGGGAGGTGCGTTTCAGGATGGGGCCGGTTCTACAGTTGGAGAAGAGGTGGAACAAGTAAACAGTTTCCTGTCTAGGGCGGCCATCACAACGAAGTACATGTCTAAAGCAGGTGTGTGTCTGTGTGTGAGATTCCACTCAGTCTCCTGCTCATTCATTCTTATTTGTATACTAACTGAAATGCAGGGCGAACAGACATGCTGAGCCTCCTGGCTTTGGGCTGGAACAAAAGGAAAGTGGAACAACTGGGCCGCACTTTGAGCCAGAGATATCTAAAGGTCATTTTTTCAACACCCATTTTAATGTGTGTGGTAATGGGGCAAAAACACCAGTACTCTAAAAATGTCCATATGAATGACATTTATTAATGTATTCTTAGATCATAAGGATCCTCAGAGAACAAGTGGAGAGCCTGAATGCGAGCAGAAATGAGCTGGGTGTGGATGACGACACACTGCAGCAATGGGCTGAAGGTGAGTCTCAATATAATGCACTCGTGTATAACAACAGGACCCACCATGGCCTCATTAAAGAACTTAGAGTTAAGATCTTTCTGACAGTGTCAACAAACAATGAAAAATAAGCTTGTAAAAGCAGAATTGATGGCAGAGTTGTTGCGTTTGATCAAATTGGATTGGACCTGGGTTGAAGTGATGTCGTACTAGTTGGTTTTATAAAGCTGAACACCAACATACTTGTTATCTCATGATAATGCAGCACATGAAGGCTCCAGATGTCTTATAATGAATGTCATCAAGTCAGTGATTACAGAGTCCACTGTAGTTTGGTGACTGTTACTCATCCTGTGTTCTGATTAATATTCCTCTCACTTAGAAACGGATCAAACTGATGGCAGCCTTGGAGCGTTGCAGGCACGAGTAGAGGAGCTTGTCGTCATCATCAGAGTGTGAACACAAAGTCTTTACAGACAAAATGGTGTCACAGTTTCTTTGAAACGGACCGTTTGATGCTCAGTTTGTACAGCTCGTACAGCTACTTTGTAAACAGAATAAAATCAGATCCAGGTTTGTTTAAGCTGGATGTGATTTGTTCTAGCAAACGAATTGATGAGTGTAGATTAAAATGTAAATATATGCATTATGTGAAGGTGTTCCTTTTTATGATTATTTACAGATAGCAACAAGAGGCGACACAGAATTCACAAGGTCATCTTAGATGAGAAGAAACGCTTGGCGGCTGCTGTTGACGACTACAACAAGGAAACAAGCAACAAAGCAAATCGTATCCAGTGATGCCCTCATGCAGAGCGACGTTTGGCCCTGGCAGAGCACAAGTGAACGTAAGCTCTTGATTTCTAAATATCCTTTTTAAACAAACTCCCAGTATCTGAGCAGCAGTTGAATGTTTTGTTCTTGAATCATAATATGCTGCTATGTTTTCCCATCTGATGTTGTTAAACTGCAGCTGCTGCTGACCTCCGGACAAAGAGAAAGGTCTTTGAGAAGGTGATGGCTGTGAGGCGCCTGAGAGAGGAGGAGATGATCCTTTGCAGGGAGATGCAGCATCACTGGACAGTGTTGCAAATGCGATCTGTGGTGTTGGGGACAATCTCCTCAGACTGTAAGCACATCTTTTATTTATTTATACATTTGGTGATGAATTGATTGAAAATAATAGCAGATGCTAAAGTCTTACTGGATCTTTTACCTATATTTGGGTTGCTAGCTAACACTGCCTTCTCCCTTAAAAAAAGTTTAATCACATGATCCTAACTCCTTGTGTTTATGAGGTGAGTTTTTTTGTCTGTTTGTTTGTTTTACTTATATTTAATAGTTTTGTTGTTTTTACAGCCTCCCTTGTTGGCATGTCGGAGGAAGCACAGAAAGGACTCCATAGCCTGGTTTAAAAACAAAGTGAACTGAAAGCTGAAACGCTCAAAGTAAAGGACGTGTACAAGAGAATCCTCAGCCACCAACCACTCCTGGAAATGGACTCGGAGGAGGAGGAGGACGTTCCAGACGATGAGAGTGATTTGAGCACTTCTGATGAAGACTGATTGTGTCATCATTGATGTTATGTTTGCTAGAATAAAAAGTTAAACACATCTGTTTAATGTGATTTTCATAATGTCTGTTTCAGAAATTGCTTATCAACAGACATTTTACATGTTGAGAAGAAAAATGTAATTCCCTTGGTGCAGTTGTTTACCCTGAATCATTCTTTCCCATCTAATTTAATGACTCGTGTACATGTTCAGATACAATAACATAATTGAATTCATGGGATGCTTTCTGGGCTGCTCAAATTACCACAAAATGTAAAAGCACCAGGCAGCACACTCACAAGGACATGTTTTGTTCAGTGTTTTGTTGAAGAAATCAACAAGTACAACTGAGATGTTTGCTGTAGTGGTGTGTTTGTTAAGAAGCATGCCAGCACACTGGTGAACTGACAGTCCCAGAATGCACCCGAGCCAGTGACTCGCCCCAGAACAAATGACATTAATTATCTAGAAAGACAACCGTGATCAAAGACTAAGTAAAAGAGTAGGAAACAAAAGATAAGGAAAGGTACTGTGGGGTAGGAAAGAAAGGCCAGAGCTGTGCAAAATGACCTCCAGCAGGCCACAAATATGCACGTCTGCTCAAACGGTCAGATACTGACTCCATGAGGGTGGTATGAGGGCTCGACGTCCACAGGTGGGGGTTGTGCTTACAGCCCAACACCGTGCAGGATGTTTGGCATTTGCCAGAGAACACCAAGCTTGGCAACTTTGCCACTGGCGCCCTGTGCTCTTCACAGATGTAAGCAAGTTCACACTAAGTACTTGTGACAGAGTCTGGAGACATATTGGAGAACCTTCTGCTGCCTGAAACATCCACCAGCATGATGGTTGGGCAGTGGGTGACTAATGGTGTGGGTGGCATTTCTTTGGGGGACCGCACAGCCCCCCGTGTGCTCGGCAGAGGTAGCCTGACTGCCATTAGGTGCTGAAATTAGATCCTCAGACCCCTTGTGAGACTATATGCTGGTGCGGGTGGCCCCGGGTTCCTCCTAATGCAAGACAGCGCTAGACCTCATGTGGCTGGAGTGTGTCAGCAGTTCCTGCAAGACGAAGGCATTGATGCTGTGGACTGGCCTGCCCATTCCCCAGACCTGAATCCATTTGAGGACATCTGGGACATCACGTCTCACTCCATCCACCAACTGCACCACAGACTGTCCAGGAGTTGGCAGATGCTTTAGTCCTGGAGTCTGGGAGGAGATCCATCAGGAGACCATCTGCCACTTCATCAGGAGCATGCCCAGGTGTTGTAGTGAGGTCATACAGGCATGTGGAGGCCACACAGACTACAGAGCCTCATTTTGACGTGTTTGAAGGACATTACGTCAAACCAGATGAATGATTCTGTATTGCACTGATCAAGGAACCAACCCAATAGGAGCTAAAGGCATCCTCTTCACATTACTTAACATAGTGAGTTTATACTATGTTTAATGTGCATTTTCTTCATCAGTCTAGAACATAACATGTTAGCGCTCCCTGGTTCTTTTTGGAGACAGATCCTGAGACAGCAGGCAGCTTTGGAGAACTCATGCCAGCTGTGGTCATTAAGGAAAACTTTGATTTAATATTGATTTCATGACAACTATCCTCAGGCACATATTCCTGGATATATACAATGACACGAGTAGACACTAACCCCCAGCAGTCTGGTGCTATGACAGCATAACTAAGGGCTGACCTGAACCAGCCCCAACTATAAGCTCTATAAAGAAGTAAAGTCTTATGCCAACTCTTAAAAGTCTTGACCATGTCCACCTCCAAAACTCATAATGGACTTGGAGGTGGACAGCTATCAAGCTCCTCACAGAGGAGCAGCTTGACAGCTAACAGCTCCCAATTTAGTTTAGTCCAAATACATGAATTCAAATTGAGGTGATAACTATTTATCAACAGTATGAATGTCTGTTCCCGTCCAACAAAGTTGTTACTACATACCATGTTGAGCAGGGCTTCCACTTGACTTTAACTTCTTCTTTTTCCTGAAAAACATGATATAAACAAACAATTAATTCAGAAAGACATGCAGGTTGCATACAAAAAGGAGCCTACAAACATTTGTGTACTGTTGAATGGCTCAATATATTATACAGTTAGTTTACAAAAACATAAGAACCACTACAATGCTTGTACTGCCAGCATCGAGTGCATGTCAGCAAAGCAACACTGCTTACATTGTGGCTCACAAGCTCCACTCCTTTTCATCAAAACCAAAATTTTATCTACATTCTGTTTTTTACACTTTAAATCCCAGTTAGGTTAAATATTACCAGTAGCTTTTCAGATAAAACAGTAATAAAGTCCTAATGGTTTCATAAATCTTCATATTTTTTTTCATATAAGCATCGGGGACAAGGCTGTCTTGCAACTGTTGAGGTCACTAGTGTGCGCCCTATTTCTTCCAGGATCACTCTTCATTTGTAGGTTTTAGTGGACTCCTACTACTGTGAAGTGGTTTTCATGGGACAGGGGCTTGTATTCCAAGATCTGGGAGATTGTAGAAATGAGCTGTGATGCCCTTCTTGCCATCTTTCCAGAAATATCAGTGATCTGGAAGCTGTTAGGCTGACTTACAGCAGCAGCACTTTCTGCACCTGCAGAAACTCCAGGACACATTTACTAACAGTGTTTGTTGCTGTGTGTGCTGCAGCTGCAGCTTTGGATTTTTTTTGAGAGCTAATATTTTGGCTATGGTGTCTTGTTATGAAATGTACAAGAGTAAGAGTGTTAGCATGTGTGTCAAAGCTACGTTTGACTGGGAAACTCAAAGCTCAATAACCTGTATCAACAACAATTCACTGCAGCCTGTGTAATATTTGATGCATCATAATTTATTAGTGTGAATGCTTGAAAAGCATTCACAGTATTGTTCTTCTAATTAGTGTGAATGCTTGAAAAGCATTCACAGTATTGTTCTTCTAATCTTTATTATTAGTGTGAATGCTTGAAAAGCATTCACAGTATTGTTCTTCTAATCTTTATTCTATTTTATTCTGTATTCCGTACGTTTTTTGTACTCCTACTCCTTCAAAACCGTTCAACTTAGAAAAACCATTCAAACACCATTAGATTCCTCTTCTTTTGGACATGACTGCTTCTATTTTTCTCATTTTTAACATTTATATTTTTAATTTTATTCAACTTTATTCAACAAAAATTTCACAAAATTTCCCATGTATTTCAATGGGGAGACCCTTCAAATCCTCATTCAACTTACTCATTTTTAAACTCTTACTACTTCCACATACATTGACATAGAGCCACCATTCAAACTTTAAAACGAAGACAAGACATTCAACTATTCAACTTGTATTTATCTTTTCAATATCTATTATACTTTTTCTTCAGTTCCAGTTTAAGTTTCATGATGTTTTTTCACCCGTTTCAGAGTTTATAATGGGTGTGTATGGGACGGAATGTTGGGGCTAGAGTGAGGCAGCTCAACTGCTAGAGTGAGAGGAGCAAAAAAATTTATCTTAAAATCTTTTTTAAAACTGCTGCTGTGTCTGCAGCGTTTACTCTACAGGTATGATTTTACCCTCAAAATGTAGCCATCGCTGTCCTCTTTCATCCAATGTGTTTACTATTGTCCTAGGTGTTATGGTTCTTTCATAAATGTCACCAATGCACAGCCTCCTCCCTCCAACTCTTCCATAGACTCTAATGTTAAAACGGCTCAGAAGGTTGGTTTGAAAATCAGAAGAGCATGGTGTTTTTACACTGTCACCACGTCCATATAATAAACTCCACAGGCATGAAAACTGAGAATTAGGTAGACTGGACATTGCTGCCGCTCACGGTGAAAGAATTTCGTCAATACGACCTATACTTTTCATTTGGGAGCGATTTGTTTGGGCCTGACTTTTCTGTTCATTTTAAGCAGCAAAAGTGAGGCGCATGTCTGTGTACGTGTGTATGGAGCCATTGGGTGCAGTCACTATAGCAACCAGGCTCACACCTGCCTGCTTAACGAGCTCTGCCTGCCACTGTACCAAGATTCATCTTAAGCACTTCTCTTTCAACTGCTGCTGTGTCCACAGTGTTACAGCCATCATTTTACCCTCAAATTGTCGCCATTATTGTTCTCTTTCCAACACCGTGTCTTTCAAAGCTCAGAGATGTAAACTTTTTAAACTGTGTGGGTCCAAGTGGAGGGATCACATTTTAGTCATTCAGTGATTCAAAGAATATGACCTTTTAATATTCTTTCAGATGTTTTCTGACTCTAAATGTTCTTTTCTCATTTCTTAGGTTTTTCTAATTTACAATTAAAACATTTTCAGCTTTTTTCCAACTTCTTCTTCTGTGTAACCTTCAGCTTTTAGCAGTTCAGCACTTTTGTTTTCAGGTTAAATTCGGTTTTTTTTTTTTTATCTCATTCAATATTTTTAACTCAAAATTCAGCAATTAATTCATTTCAGTGCATACATTCAGATTCAAGCATTCACACTGCAGTTTCTTCAGAAAATGCACTTTCTAGTTATATTTTATTATTTTTCCGTACGTTTTTTGAAAGCCTACTCCTTCAAAACCGTTCAACTTAGAAAAACCATTCAAACACCGTTAGATTCCTATTCTTTTGGACAACACTGCTTCTATTTTTCATATTTTTAACATTTATATTTTTAATTTTATTCAACTTTATTCAACAAAAATTTATAATGTATTTCAATGGGGAGACCCTTCAAATCCTCATTCAACTTACTCATTTTTAAACTCTTACTACTTCCACATACATTGACATAGAGCCACCATTCAAACTTTAAAACGAAGACAAGACATTCAACTATTCAACTTGTATTTATCTTTTCAATATCTATTATACTTTTTCTTCAGTTCCAGTTTAAGTTTCATGATGTTTTTTCACCCGTTTCAGAGTTTATAATGGGTGTGTATGGGACGGAATGTTGGGGCTAGAGTGAGGCAGCTCAACTGCTAGAGTGAGAGGAGCAAAAAAATTAATCTTAAAATCTTTTTTAAAACTGCTGCTGTGTCCACAGCGTTTGCTCTACAGGTATGATTTTACCCTCAAAACGTAGCCATGGCTGTCCTCTTTCATCCAATGTGTTTACTATTGTCCTAGGTGTTACGGTTCTTTCATAAATGTCACCAATGCACAGCCTCCTCCTTCCAACTCTTCCATAGACTCTAATGTTAAAATGGCTCAGAAGGTTCGTTTGAAAATCAGAAGAGCATGGTGTCTTTCCACTGTCACCACGTCCATATAATAAACTCCACAGGCATGAAAACTGAGAATTCGGTAGACTAGAAGCTGCTGTCGCTCACGGTGAAAGAATTTTGTCAATACGACTTGTACTTTTAATTTGGGAACGATTTGTTTCGGCCTGGCTTTTCTGTTCATTTTAAGCAGCAAAAGTGAGGTGCATGTCTGTGTACGTGTGTATGGAGCCATTGGGTGCGGTCACTATAGCAACCAGGCTCACACCTGCCTGCTTAACGAGCTCTGCCTGCCACTGTACCAAGATTCATCTTAAACACTTCTCTTTCAACTGCTGCTGTGTCCACAGTGTTACAGCTATCATTTTACCCTCAAAACGTCGCCATTATTGTTCTCTTTCCAACACCGTGTCTTTCAAAGCTCAGAGATGTAAACTTTTTAAACTGTGTGGGTCCAAGTGGAGGGATCACATTTTAGTCATTCAGTGATTCAAAGAATATGACCTTTTAATATTCTTTCAGATGTTTTCTGACTCTAAATGTTCTTTTCTCATTTCTTAGGTTTTTCTAATTTACAATTAAAACATTTTCAGCTTTTTTCCAACTTCTTCTTCTGTGTAACCTTCAGCTTTTAGCAGTTCAGCACCTTTGTTTTCAGGTTGAATTCGTTTTTTTTTGTTTGTTTTTTTTTTTTATCTCATTCAATATTTTTTAACTCAAAATTCAGCAATTAATTCATTTCAGTGCATACATTCAGATTCAAGCATTCACACTGCAGTTTCTTCAGAAAATGCACTTTCTAGTTCTTATATTTTATTATCTATTCCGTACGTTTTTTGAAAGCCTACTCCTTCAAAACCATTCAACTTAGAAAAACCATTCAAACACCATTAGATTCCTATTCTTTTGGACATGATTGCTTGTATTTTTCTCATTTTTAACATTTATATTTTTAATTTTACTCAACTTTATTCAACAAAAATTTCCCATGTATTTCAATGGGGAGACCCTTCAAATTCTCATTCAACTTACTCATTTTTAAACTCTTACTACTTCAACATACGTTCACATAGAGCCACCATTCAAACTTTAAAACGAAGACAAGACATTCAACTATTCAACTTGTATTTATCTTTTCAATATCTATTATACTTTTTCTTCAGTTCCAGTTTAAGTTTCATGATGTTTTTTCACCCGTTTCAGAGTTTATAATGGGTGTGTATGGGACGGAATGTTGGGGCTAGAGTGAGGCAGCTCAACTGCTAGAGTGAGAGGAGCAAAAAAAATAATCTTAAAATCTTTTTTAAAACTGCTGCTGTGTCCGCAGCGTTTGCTCTACAGGTATGATTTTACCCTCAAAACGTAGCCATGGCTGTCCTCTTTCATCCAATGTGTTTACTATTGTACTAGGTGTTATGGTTCTTTCATAAATGTCACCAATGCACAGCCTCCTCCCTCCAACTCTTCCATAGACTCTAATGTTAAAATGGCTCAGAAGGTTCGTTTGAAAATCAGAAGAGCATGGTGTCTTTCCACTGTCACCACGTCCATATAATAAACTCCACAGACATGAAAACTGAGAATTTGGTAGACTAGACATTGCTGTCGCTCACAGTGAAAGAATTTTGTCAATACGACTTTTACTTTTCATTTGGGAGCGATTTGTTTCGGCCTGACTTTTCTGTTCATTTTAAGCAGCAAAAGTGAGGTGCATGTCTGTGTCCGTGTGTATGGAGCCATTGGGTGCGGTCACTATAGCAACCAGGCTCACACCTGCCTGCTTAACGAGCTCTCTCTGCCACTCTGCCAAAATTAATCTTAAACACTTCTCTTTCAACTGCTGCTGTGTCCACAGTGTTACAGCCATCATTTTACCCTCAAAACGTCGCCATCGTTGTTCTTTTTCCAACATCTTGTCTTTCAAAGCTCAGAGATGTAAACTTTTTAAACTGTGTGGGTCCAAGTGGAGGGATCACATTTTAGTCATTCAGTGATTCAAAGAATATGACCTTTTAATATTCATTCAGATGTTTTCTGACTCTAAATGTTCTTTTCTCATTTCTTAGGTTTTTCTAATTTACAATTAAAACATTTTCAGCTTTTTTCCAACTTCTTCTTCTGTGTAACCTTCAGCTTTTAGCAGTTCAGCACTTTTGTTTTCAGGTTAAATTCGGGTTTTTTTTTTTTATCTCATTCAAAATTTTTAACTTAAATTCAGTAATTATTTCATTTCAATGCATACATTCAGATTCAAGCATTCACACTGCAGTTTCTTCAGAAAATGCACTTTCTAGTTAGTGTGAATGCTTGAAAAGCATTCACAGTATTGTTATTCTAATCTTTATTATTAGTGTGAATGCTTGAAAAGCATTCACAGTATTGTTCTTCTAATCTTTATTAGTGTGAATGCTTGAAAAGCATTCACAGTATTGTTCTTCTAATCTTTATTATTAGTGTGAATGCTTGAAAAGCATTCACAGTATTGTTCTTCTAATCTTTATTATTATTAGTGTGAATGCTTGAAAAGCATTCACAGTATTGTTATTCGAATCTTTATTATTATTATTATATTTTATTATTCTTCCGTACGTTTTTTGTAATCCTACTCCTTCAAAACCGTTCAACTTAGAAAAACCATTCAAACACCGTTAGATTCCTATTCTTTTGGACAACACTGCTTCTATTTTTCATATTTTTAACATTTATATTTTTAATTTTATTCAACTTTATTCAAGAAAAATTTATAATGTATTTCAATGGGGAGACCCTTCAAATCCTCATTCAACTTACTCATTTTTAAACTCTTACTACTTCCACATACATTGACATAGAGCCACCATTCAAACTTTAAAACGAAGACAAGACATTCAACTATTCAACTTGTATTTATCTTTTCAATATCTATTATACTTTTTCTTCAGTTCCAGTTTAAGTTTCATGATGTTTTTTCACCCGTTTCAGAGTTTATAATGGGTGTGTATGGGACGGAATGTTGGGGCTAGAGTGAGGCAGCTCAACTGCTAGAGTGAGAGGAGCAAAAAAATTAATCTTAAAATCTTTTTTAAAACTGCTGCTGTGTCTGCAGCGTTTGCTCTACAGGTATGATTTTACCCTCAAAACGTAGCCATCGCTGTCCTCTTTCATCCAATGTGTTTACTATTGTCCTAGGTGTTATGGTTCTTTCGTAAATGTCACCAATGCACAGCCTCCTCCCTCCAACTCTTCCATAGACTCTAATGTTAAAATGGCTCAGAAGGTTCGTTTGAAAATCAGAAGAGCATGGTGTCTTTCCACTGTCACCACGTCCATATAATAAACTCCACAGGCATGAAAACTGAGAATTCAGTAGACTAGACATTGCTGTCACTCACGGTGAAAGAATTTTGTCAATACGACCTATACTTTTCATTTGGGAACGATTTGTTTGGGCCTGACTTCTCTGTTCATTTTAAGCAGCAAAAGTGAGGCGCATGTCTGTGTACGTGTGTATGGAGCCATTGGGTGCGGTCACTATAGCAACCAGGCTCACACCTGCCTGCTTAACGAGCTCTGCCTGCCACTGTACCAAGATTCATCTTAAGCACTTCTCTTTCAACTGCTGCTGTGTCCACAGTGTTACAGCCATCATTTTACCCTCAAATTGTCGCCATTATTGTTCTCTTTCCAACACCGTATCTTTCAAAGCTCAGGCATTTAAACTTTTTAAACTGTGTGGATCAAAGTGGAGGGATCACATTTTAGTCATTCAGTGATTCAAAGAATATGACCTTTTAATATTCATTCAGATGTTTTCTGACTCTAAATGTTCTTTTCTCATTTCTTAGGGTTTTCTAATTTACATTTAAAACATTTTCAGTTTTTTTCCAACTCCTTCTTCTGTATAACCTTCAGCTTTTAGCAGTTCAGCACCTTTGTTTTCAGGTTAAATTCGTTTTTTTTTGTTGTTTTTTTTAAATCTCATTCAATATTTTTAACTCAAAATTCAGCAATTAATTCATTTCAGTGCATACATTCAGATTCAAGCATTCACACTGCAGTTTCTTCAGAAAATGCACTTTCTAGTTATTAGTGTGAATGCTTGAAAAGCATTCACAGTATTGTTATTCTAATCTTTATTATTATTATTATATTTTATTTTTCCGTACGTTTTTTGAAAGCCTACTCCTTCAAAACCGTTCAACTTAGAAAAACCATTCAAACACCGTTAGATTCCTATTCTTTTGGACATGATTGCTTGTATTTTTCTCATTTTTAACATTTATATTTTTAATTTTATTCAACTTTATTCAACAAAAATTTCCCATGTATTTCAATGGGGAGACCCTTCAAATTCTCATTCAACTTACTCATTTTTAAACTCTTACTACTTCCACATACATTGACATAGAGCCACCATTCAAACTTTAAAACGAAGACAAGACATTCAATTATTCAACTTGTATTTATCTTTTCAATATCTATTATACTTTTTCTTCAGTTCCAGTTTAAGTTTCATGATGTTTTTTCACCCGTTTCAGAGTTTATAATGGGTGTGTATGGGACGGAATGTTGGGGCTAGAGTGAGGCAGCTCAACTGCTAGAGTGAGAGGAGCAAAAAAATTAATCTTAAAATCTTTTTTAAAACTGCTGCTGTGTCCGCAGCGTTTGCTCTACAGGTATGATTTTACCCTCAAAACGTAGCCATGGCTGTCCTCTTTCATCCAATGTGTTTACTATTGTCCTAGGTGTTATGGTTCTTTCATAAATGTCACCAATGCACAGCCTCCTCCCTCCAACTCTTCCATAGACTGTAATGTTAAAATGGCTCAGAAGGTTCGTTTGAAAATCAGAAGAGCATGGTGTCTTTCCACTGTCACCACGTCCATATAATAAGCTCCACAGGCATGAAAACTGAGAATTAGGTAGACTAGACATTGCTGTCGCTCACGGTGAAAGAATTTTGTCAATACGACTTTTACTTTTCATTTGGGAGCGATTTGTTTCGGCCTGACTTTTCTGTTCATTTTAAGCAGCAAAAGTGAGGCGCATGTCTGTGTACGTGTGTATGGAGCCATTGGGTGCGGTCACTATAGCAACCAGGCTCACACCTGTCTGCTTAACGAGCTCTGCCTGCCACTGTACCAAGATTCATCTTAAACACTTCTCTTTCAACTGCTGCTGTGTCCACAGTGTTACAGCCATCATTTTACCCTCAAATTGTCGCCATTATTGTTCTCTTTCCAACACCGTATCTTTCAAAGCTCAGGCATTTAAACTTTTTAAACTGTGTGGATCAAAGTGGAGGGATCACATTTTAGTCATTCAGTGATTCAAAGAATATGACCTTTTAATATTCATTCAGATGTTTTCTGACTCTAAATGTTCTTTTCTCATTTCTTAGGGTTTTCTAATTTACATTTAAAACATTTTCAGTTTTTTTCCAACTCCTTCTTCTGTGTAACCTTCAGCTTTTAGCAGTTCAGCACCTTTGTTTTCAGGTTAAATTCGTTTTTTTTTTTTGTTTTGTTTTTTATCTCATTCAATATTTTTAACTCAAAATTCAGCAATTTATTCATTTCAGTGCATACATTCAGATTCAAGCATTCACACTGCAGTTTCTTCAGAAAATGCACTTTCTAGTTATATTTTATTTTTCCGTACGTTTTTTGAAAGCCTACTCCTTCAAAACCGTTCAACTTAGAAAAACCATTCAAACATCGTTAGATTCCTATTATTTTGGACAACATTGCTTCTATTTTTCTCATTTTTAACATTTATATTTTTAATTTTATTCAACTTTATTCAACAAAAATTTCCCATGTATTTCAATGGGGAGACCCTTCAAATTCTCATTCAACTTACTCATTTTTAAACTCTTACTACTTCAACATACGTTCACATAGAGCCACCATTCAAACTTTAAAACGAAGACAAGACATTCAACTATTCAACTTGTATTTATCTTTTCAATATCTATTATACTTTTTCTTCAGTGCCAGTTTAAGTTTCATGATGTTTTTTCACCCGTTTCAGAGTTTATAATGGGTGTGTATGGGACGGAATGTTGGGGCTAGAGTGAGGCAGCTCAACTGCTAGAGTGAGAGGAGCAAAAAAATTAATCTTAAAATCTTTTTTAAAACTGCTGCTGTGTCCGCAGCGTTTGCTCTACAGGTATGATTTTACCCTCAAAACGTAGCCATGGCTGTCCTCTTTCATCCAATGTGTTTACTATTGTACTAGGTGTTATGGTTCTTTCATAAATGTCACCAATGCACAGCCTCCTCCCTCCAACTCTTCCATAGACTCTAATGTTAAAATGGCTCAGAAGGTTCGTTTGAAAATCAGAAGAGCATGGTGTCTTTCCACTGTCACCACGTCCATATAATAAACTCCACAGGCATGAAAACTGAGAATTCAGTAGACTAGAAGCTGCTGTCGCTCACGGTGAAAGAATTTTGTCAATACGACTTTTACTTTTCATTTGGGAACGATTTGTTTGGGCCTGACTTTTCTGTTCATTTTAAGCAGCAAAAGTGAGGCGCATGTCTGTGTACGTGTGTATGGAGCCATTGGGTGCAGTCACTATAGCAACCAGGCTCACACCTGCCTGCTTAACGAGCTCTGCCTGCCACTGTACCAAGATTCATCTTAAGCACTTCTCTTTCAACTGCTGCTGTGTCCACAGTGTTACAGCCATCATTTTACCCTCAAATTGTCGCCATTATTGTTCTCTTTCCAACACCGTATCTTTCAAAGCTCAGGCATTTAAACTTTTTAAACTGTGTGGATCAAAGTGGAGGGATCACATTTGAGTCATTCAGTGATTCAAAGAATATGACCTTTTAATATTCATTCAGATGTTTTCTGACTCTAAATGTTCTTTTCTCATTTCTTAGGGTTTTCTAATTTACATTTAAAACATTTTCAGTTTTTTTCCAACTCCTTCTTCTGTGTAACCTTCAGCTTTTAGCAGTTCAGCACCTTTGTTTTCAGGTTAAATTCGTTTTTTTTTTTGTTTTTTTTAATCTCATTCAATATTTTTAACTCAAAATTCAGCAATTAATTCATTTCAGTGCATACATTCAGATTCAAGCATTCACACTGCAGTTTCTTCAGAAAATGCACTTTCTAGTTATATTTTATTATTTTTCCGTACGTTTTTTGAAAGCCTACTCCTTCAAAACCGTTCAACTTAGAAAAACCATTCAAACATCGTTAGATTCCTATTATTTTGGACATGACTGCTTCTAATTTTCTCATTTTTAACATTTATATTTTTAATTTTATTCAACTTTATTCAACAAAAATTTCCCATGTATTTCAATGGGGAGACCCTTCAAATTCTCATTCAACTTACTCATTTTTAAACTCTTACTACTTCCACATACATTGACATAGAGCCACCATTCAAACTTTAAAACGAAGACAAGACATTCAACTATTCAACTTGTATTTATCTTTTCAATATCTATTATACTTTTTCTTCAGTTCCAGTTTAAGTTTCATGATGTTTTTTCACCCGTTTCAGAGTTTATAATGGGTGTGTATGGGACGGAATGTTGGGGCTAGAGTGAGACAGCTCAACTGCTAGAGTGAGAGGAGCAAAAAAATTAATCTTAAAATCTTTTTTAAAACTGCTGCTGTGTCCACAGCGTTTGCTCTACAGGTATGATTTTACCCTCAAAACGTAGCCATGGCTGTCCTCTTTCATCCAATGTGTTTACTATTGTACTAGGTGTTATGGTTCTTTCATAAATGTCACCAATGCACAGCCTCCTCCCTCCAACTCTTCCATAGACTCTAATGTTAAAATGGCTCAGAAGGTTCGTTTGAAAATCAGAAGAGCATGGTGTCTTTACACTGTCACCACGTCCATATAATAAACTCCACAGGCATGAAAACTGAGAATTAGGTAGACTAGACATGGCTGTCGCTCACGGTGAAAGAATTTTGTCAATACGACATGTACTTTTCATTTGGGAAGAATTTGTTTGGGCCTGACTTTTCTGTTCATTTTAAGCAGCAAAAGTGAGGTGCATGTCTGTGTCGTGTGTATGGAGCCATTGGGTGCGGTCACTATAGCAACCAGGCTCACACCTGCCTGCTTAACGAGCTCTCTCTCAGTCTGCCAAGATTCATCTTAAACACTTCTCTTTCAACTGCTGCTGTGTCCACAGTGTTTGCTTTACAGCCATCATTTTACCCTCAAAACGTAGCCATTGTTGTTCTCTTTCCAACACCGTGTCTTTCAAAACATTGAGATGTAAACTTTTTGAACTGTGTAGATCCAAGTAGATAGATAACCTCCTAACTGACCCATAGAAATACATTGTTTTCAGTCAGGAGTTTGTCTCAACAGCAGAAAAGACCCCACCTTTTAAATTACTCCTGTGACCACATTTTTGACAGCGGGAACATAAAGAACATGCTGTTGTGTAGAAAAATTCCTCTGGATCTCCATGGTTTAAAAGCTGGCTTGACAGGAATTACAATTTTGGATTTAGAAGCAGTTTTTCCAACAGATGCCATTAAGCAGATTTGAAAGGGGTCACAGAATAATAGTGTCATTGTCCAGAGTCTGTGACTCCTTGTTTATATTTAAGTTTATTATTATTATGGGATTTTGTGCTCCTTTTTCACATTTCATGTTCCTATGTTCTGTGTTCCCTAGTCTGTGTTAAGTTTGTGTGGGTTTTGTTCTGTCGGTGTGTTTCCTGTTTTACGTTGAAGGTCCGTGTCCAATCTCAGTGTGTTCAGATTACATGTCAGACAATCATGTCTGATTACTCCCAGCTGTGCCCTCCTTCTGTGTCTCATTCCCTCGTTATCCCTCTGTGTATTTAAGCCTTGTGTTTGCGGCTGGTTCATCTGTGTATCGCCCTCCGTTGCCCTGTGTGGCTTCCCTATGTTTTCTACATCTCCCTGCATCTCTGTTTCATGTTTGTTTTTGCTTAGCCTTTTCCAGTTTAGGTTACTCTTAGGTGTTTTTTGTACACCACGTTCCTGTTTGTTTTGCCTTCGTGTTAATAAAGCTCGCTCTCTACTTAAGCAGTCTGCATCTTGGCTCCGTTAATAATTCAGACAAATAGTATGTCAGTAGTTAGTGTAGGCCAACTGAATAGAGCATTCTGATTGCCCTGCTAAATGCAAGCTGATTGTGTATTGGTGGACTTGTCTTCTGCACACAGGTTTTTCAGATCTGGAGTCAGTTGATGACTTTAAAATAATCTTTTCTGACTGGATAATTAAAGCTCACAGCATCTACCTGTCTGTAGTTAATTTCCCCACCTTTTAACTAACGTTTAACTAATCTAATCTCATTTAATGTTTCTGTTTATAGTCTGTATAGTTTATCTCCCCACGAATACACTCAAAGTAGTCTTAAAATAAAACCCACAAAACAGTTCAAGATTTAATACTTTTTATTTGCTCATTTAATGCCAGTTGCCCTGTTTTTCTATATGTCACTCATTCGCTTATACTTGGGAGAAAAGTACCAATTTGTACACTAGTATAGTGTATTTTTTCCCTCTATCTCTCTATGTCTGTCACACACACAGACCAACACACAGACATGTATATGCTCATTAATGCTGTTCAAACTGATGCTCAAATTTCCAAGCACCACCTGAACGCCTCATCTGTTTTTAACCCATCACTGGACCAACTGTCGTCATTCCGCTTTGCTCTCTGCTGTGGTAAGTACAATACAATCAGTACTGCAGTGTTTTATTTTTATGATGGTAAAAATACGTTTGACATTTAAACTCACATATCAAGTCCAACAGAGTTCAAAGAATAAAGAAAGAAAAAAAAAAAAGAATAACCTTCGCTATCATTTATACAGGTTTATGATGTTTTGCTGTTAGCAGCAGTGCTAACGCTAGCTTCAATGCTAATGCTAACGCCAGCTATAGTGCTAACACTAGCCTTAGCAATTGTTAACTGACAAAAAGAATATTCCTGTGAAATCCCTGTGATATTTATTGGCGGTCACTGAGACAAAAGTAACAAATGAGCTTCATTATTGCCATTGTGGCTCAGTTTTAACAGTAAGAATGCTAACGCTAGCTGCAATGCTAACGCTAGCTGCAATGCTAACGCTAGCTGAAATGCTAACGCTAGCTTCAATGCTAATGCTAATGCCAGCTATAGTGCTAACACTAGCCTTAGCAATTGTTAACTGACAAAAAGAATATTCCTGTGATATCCCTGTGATATTTATTGGCAGTCACTGAGTCAAAAGTAACAAATGAGCTTTATTATTGCCATTGTGGCTCAGTTTTAACAGTAAGAATGCTAACGCTAGCTGCAATGCTAACGCTAGCTGCAATGCTAACATTAACTGAAGTGCTAATGCTAGCTGGAATGCTAAGGCTAGTAACAGTCTAACAGTCTTACATAAGTGGCAATACTTCAGGTAATTAGTTTGAATTATAAAATGGCTGCTGTGTCTTTTAGTGTGCTATATTATTCTATAACCTGCTAATTATAAGTTCAGTGTATCATGTCGTGTGGGCTTTGTATTTCTGTTAGTCTGATAACACTGTACAGACAACTAACATATTATTTCTCCTCTTACACTTTCAGGAACTTGACTGACATCTGTGCTTTGCCTGGTAGGTGTGCACATACTGTAAGAGAAGCAGACCAAAATAAAAATAAAAAATCTGAATAATATAAACTGTAAAGTGATGGGTTCAAAGTTTTTGCTAGACCTTTTAAACACAATTTTATAACAAATACACACAAGTGCAGCTTAACAATTGGGCTAAATATTTTTTTTCGTATATTTTTGTAGTCACACTACATGTGATTAGTTAATGATTCACTCAATCATATTTGTATTTAAAAATATTATTGCTGAATTTAATTAAATATTTATTATTTTAAAAAGTGCCCAATTATGCAACTTTTTGCACATGGCAGCCGACAACAGTTTAGCTTGAATATTTGTTTTGTCCTTTTTCAGTAGTCACAATTAGTTCATACAATTACCATGTGATATTATTTTAATAAAATTATTATATTTTTCTTGTTTTTTTGTTCACAGTGTGTAGAAGAAGAAGAACAAGGACCAGATCTCCAGTCTTCTCTCTCACATCCCAACCCCCCAACCCCTCTGTCCTCTGTCTTGCTCCACCTGTTGTCTCTGCCTTCTTTCCATCTGTATTTCACTCTGTGGTTTGTGAGAAATTTTGCCAAACCAACAATCCTTTTGCGGTTTGATTTCAAAGCCGTGTCTCTCCTGCTCTGTCTGTTCTCTCTGCTAAATTTTCTCTCTACCTGTTTTTCACTCTTGGCTTGCTGCTGAAAAACGCCAAGCCAACAAAACAATAAAGAGTGCATATTTTGCCTCAACCTATGAACAAACTGAACAAACAAAGAAAAATCTGCGGTTTGATTTCCAAGCCGTGTCTCTCCTGCTCTGCCTGTTCTCTCTTCTAAATTTTCTCTCTACCTGTTTTTCACTCTTGGCTTGCTGCTGAAAAACGCCAAGCCATTAAAGCAATAAGGAGTGCATATATTGCCTCTACCTGAGAACAAACAAAGAAAACTCTAATTCACGGTTTGATTGTGATTTCCCAGCCGTGTCTCTCCTGCTCTGCCTGTTCTCTCTTCTAAATTTTCTCTCTACCTGTTTTTCACTCTTGGCTTGCTGCTGAAAAATGCCAAGCTAATAAAGAGAGTGCATAATATTCTCTTGACTGAAGAACAAACTGTCAAACGAAAGACAACTGTTTCTGACAAATAAAAACTGAAATATAAAGACAAAGAGAACATCTCCTGGTGTGTGCCACTCTTATTTTATAAACATATTTTCTAAAGCCTAAGAAACACAGGTGTGTGAAAATGCCAAGGAAGCAGAAAAAGTCACAAGCTGCAAAACAACGCTGGAAGAAGTTCCATGAGTTTCACAGTGTACCAATATGTGAACAGGCTGAGTTTGATTTTCCTCAGAGCTCTGCAGAAGACAGTGTGTCTACAAAGACCAATGCTGATGGTGTCAAACAGGCAGGTCAACATGTTCCTGCACATGTACAACAGGTATCTTATGCTGATGCTGTAAAGAGTGGACTGCAGCATGAATTTAATGAACAACATGAGGTGTCATGTGACCCACAGGTGGGTTATGCTGATTTTTTGAAAAGAGGCTGTCACAGTGATGTGGCAGGACCATCTCATGCAGAAAGAATGAACCTTGAAAATCAGCCATCTGTTACACAGGTCTGTGCATCTCACAGCCAGGCTCATCCCAAGTATGGAGACTCCAGAAACAAGCAGTGCACATGTAACTCACTCACATTTCTTGCATTCCTTCATGAGAATGAAAACATGACTACAGCTGACCTTAATCTGGTCTTGGACAAAGGTGATGTGATGTACAAAGAGGCCAAGAAAAGATTTCCTAAAAATATTCATTTGGCAACCGATGAGCTGCCAGACAAAGTTGATGCTCGCTGGTCTATGTATGATGTCGACATGACACAGCCTTCCCGGTATGGGACATTTGAAGAACCTCCAGAGGAAGCAGTAGATACCTTTCTCAGCTTAGAAGCAGGACTGAGCTGCCTGTTGTCAGATGTGCAGTATGCCTTACTGATTATGAGTGGATTGTGTATAGCAGTGTTCAGATCCACATCAAGCAAATATGGTTTCTTTGATCCACACTCCAGAACACCCAGTGGTCTTCCTCTACTACTACAGTCACGTAATCGTGGTACAGCAGTGATGCTGAAATTCACACTCCTCAGTGACATGATTAAGAGGATCCAAGATTCTTATGAAATGATGGAGATATCACCTTCTTGTAACTATGAGCTGAAGCCTGTGCAGTTCTACAGTATGAGCACAGTCAACCTGAGTGATACTATCACAGACACAGTCTGCAGACCAACAGCTGCCACTGCTGTGGCACCTACTCACTCTGATGCAACTGTTGATGAAGCAAACCCCTCTTCTCCAAGGAGAAACACAACCACTGATCTGACTGAGAACATCTTTTGTCAAATGGTGAAACAAAAAGAAGACCAAATGACTCAGTTCACATCATATGAAGATCAGAATGAACCTCCTAATATACCCACTGAACAACTATGCAGTGAATTAAGTTTCCTTCCATCAAGTGATGCTTTTTCATGTCAATCAAATGCTGCCATAACAAATGTTGCTGCCTGTGACCTTTCTGATATAGTTTTACAAAAACTGAAAAAAGTTAATAAACAACAAAGGAACAAAATGAAAAGAAGATTAATGGCATCAGAGAAACCCAGAAATAAGAGAAAAGAAAACCAAAAAAGGAAAGAACAACAAAAGTATGCTTCAAATAAAAATTACAAAGAAAAGAAAAAATCTTGCACAAGCGAGGCATATAAAAACAATCCTGAAGTCAGACAGAAAAGACAACAGTATATGAAAAGACGTTACTGTGAAAATGATGAATTCAGAAAGAAACAAAAACAATATGTTAAAAAACGTTTTTCTGAGAATGCTACAGTTAGAAAGAAACAACAACAATATATTAAAAGACGCTACTGTGAGAACGATGAATTCAGAAAGAAACAACAACAATATATTAAAAGACGCTACTGTGAGAACGATGAATTCAGAAAGAAACAACAACAATATATTAAAAGACGCTACTGTGAGAACGATGAATTCAGAAAGAAACAACAACAATATATTAAAAGACGCTACTGTGAGAACGATGAATTCAGAAAGAAACAACAACAATATATTAAAAGACGCTACTGTGACAATGCTGAATTTAGACAAAAACAAAAAAACTATATCACTAAAAGGTATCAAGAAAACCCTGAATTCAGAGAGAGACAGAGATCTCGAGTGACTCAGCGTTATGCACGTGATGACGCATTCAGAGTAAGACACAGACAACTAATGAAACAACTAATGCGAGACAGGTATCAAAGTAATCTTGCCTTCAGGATTATGCACAATATGAGATGTGCAATGAAAATAAAAAGGAAATACAGATGGGTGAACAGACAAACCCAAGAGAGTGACAACAGTGTGATTAACGAGGCCATATCTGTGTTCAAATCACAAATCAAAGCTGGACCATCATACCCATGTACTGTATGCTTCAAGGCTTCATTTCCAAACCAAGTACGACCCTGCAGAAGGTCAAATTATGTCAAAAACCCACATGTGGTTGCAACATGTTTGACAGGAAAGTTTGTTCATGTTTGTGATGAAAACTGCAGAAATGAGCAGTGCAATGTTCCCGATGAGAGAAAGAGAGAGTGGATTTGTCACACCTGCCACGATCATCTTAAAAATGGATCCATGCCAGCACTTGCTGTTGCCAATAAACTGGATCTTGCTGATACTCCACCTGAACTGTCTGATCTCAACATACTGGAGAGACATCTCATAGCCAAGTGCATACCATTTGCCAAGATCATTCCTCTTCCCAAAGGCAGACAAAGAGCAATTAGAGGAAATGTGGTCTGTGTCCCATCAGAGGTACAGGAAACTGTTGAAACACTACCTCGATTGAGAATTAATTGTCAGGTGATCAGAGTGAAACTGAAGAGACGCTTGTCTTACAAAGGTCATCAGCTGTTTCAGACTGTAAGCTGGTCTAAACTTGTGCAAGCACTGCATAAACTCAAGCAGATTCATCCACAGTATAAGGATGTGAGCATCAGAGATGATGCTGAGCTGTGTGATCCAACTCTTCCTGATGAAGATGATGATGATGATGATGATGAAAACATGAATGAGGACGATTATGATGAGGCTGATTTAATGGAAATTGACAGCTGTGAGAAAAATGCACTGAGTGAAGCACAAAATATAAATGAACAGGACATTGACATGTTACCCTGTGATGGTGAACAATCGCATGAACAGATGAGAGATGATTCAGAGCAAGCGGATGGACTGACTAATGGTGGTTTTGCACTCGAGTCCTGTTTGCAGCCCCCTGATGTGGCTGAGGAGATATTATGTTTCAGTGAAGGAATCTACTCTGTTGCTCCTGCAGAGAGAAACAATCCAATAAGTTTTTTCAAAACACCTAAACTGGAGGCCATGGCCTTCCCTGTGCAGTTTCCTACAGGTCAAAACACACTTGATGAAAGAAGGCTGATCAAAGTATCCCCCAGTGGGTATTTCAAATCAAGACTTTTCTGCATTGATGATCGTTTTGCCAAAGACACAAACTATTTGTTCTTTGCACAGTTTGTGACTGAAATACACTTGGCTACTTCCAGCATGACAATACAGTTAAGAAAGGCAAAGCCTCTGACCAGAGATGGGAGAAAAATAACCTCAGGCATGTTACAAGATAAACATGAGGTGGAGAAACTGGTGCGAAATAAAGACGCAGTGAGATTCATGCAGCCTCTGAGAGGAACCCCAGCCTATTGGGAGAAAACAACAAGAGATCTTTTTGCCATGATCAGACAGTTGGGTACTCCCACGTTCTTTTGCACATTTTCAGCTGCTGAAATGCGCTGGCCTGAAGTGATTGAGGCAATAACAAGGCAGCAAGGTGAACAAGTCAATTTTGAAGGACTTGACTGGTCAGCGAAGTGTGACATCCTGAGAAGCAATCCTGTCACAACAATGCGCATGTTTGACAAGAGAGTTGAAGCATTATTCAGAGATTTACTCTTATCTCCCGCAGAGCCACTTGGCAAAGTCATTGACTACTTTTACAGAGTTGAGTTTCAGCACAGAGGAAGCCCACACATACACTGCCTCCTGTGGGTAGAAGGTGCTCCTGTGTTTGAGGAGGATGATGAGCAAACTGTTGTGGATTTTATAAACAAATACATCACAGCTCAGCTGCCTGATCCACATAAACAACCTGAACTGTACAAGAAAGTAACAGAAGTGCAAAAACACAGTAAGAACCACACAAAGACGTGCTTTAGGAGTTTAAGCTCCGGGTGCCGTTTTGGTTTTCCCAAACCACCCTGCAATGAGACAATGATCACAAGACCCAGTGAGGATGATGCACTGGAAGTAGAAACAGCAAAGAACAAGCTCAGACCACTGAACCAGCTGCTGAATGAAACTGAAACTGCTTCCATGAGTTTAGAGCAGCTCTTGGCAAGATGCAACTTGACACATGCAGAATATCAGAGATACCTGAATAAAATGAACACAAGGAGTACGATCATACTAAAGCGTGATCCAAAAGACTCTTGGATAAATGGCTATAATCCACATCTGCTTGAAGCCTGGAACAGTAATATCGACATAAGCTTTGTTTTAGATGCTTTTGGTGCTGCAAATTATTTAATGAAATATATATCAAAAAAAGAGGGCGGGCTATCTGAGTACCTGAAAACTGTCATTGAGAACTCCCATAAAGACAGTGTAAATGAGTGCGATGAAATGAGAGCCGTCATGCAGGCATATTCAAAGAAGCGAGAGATCAGTGCACAAGAATGTGTTGCTCGTGCATGTGGTCTTCACATGAAGCAATGTTCACGTGCTGTAATATTCATACCAACTGATGATAATCCTGTGAAAATGAGTCGTCCCCTGTCAGTTCTGGACAACACAACACCTGAATCTTCCAATGTTTGGATGACATCTTTGAATGACAAATACAAAGCCAGACCTGAAACACCAGAGTATGAGGAGATGTGCATGGCAGACTTTGCTGCTACTTGCAGGATTGTCTATGGCCAACAGAAAAAAGGTAAAGATGTTTTGCCCCTTCTCAATGAGATGGGGTTTGTGCAAAGGCGCAAAAACAATAAGCCTGCTATCATCAGATTTCACCACTGCTCACAAGAAAAACATCCAGAGCAATATTATGGAAGACTGCTTAAACTGTACCTTCCTCATCGTTCAGACCACGAACTGAAAACACCATCTTTGCCAACCTATCAGGCTTTCTATGGTGCTGGCTGTGTACAGCTACCAGGTACTGATCGTCTTGAGTACGTGCAACACATTGTCAAAAGAAATAGAGAAAAATATGAGAAAAACAGTGAGGAGATCGAGAGCGCTGTTGAGGAATATGAGCAGAACAGAGGTGTGACTGACGAATGGTGTAATCTGGCACCTGAATCAGATCTCGTAAGGTTGCCACTTGTTGAACAAGAAAGAGAGCGAGACAATGAAAATGAACAGGAAGATGTGCCCGACTACAGCCGTCAGGCTGATGCTTCAACAGAAGTCAGAGCCATCAGGGAACCCCCTGCTATTGATCCCACATTGTTACGTCAGATGTTTCAGAATCTGAACAAGAAGCAAGCCTGCATATTTTATGCAGTTAGAGACTGGTGCATTAAAAGAGTCTGTGCTCTAAATCCAGAGCAGTTTTTCTTTTATATTAATGGTGGTGCAGGAACAGGAAAATCACATCTTATCAAATGCATCTACTCAGAAGCATCTAAGATACTGAGCAAAGTGCCCAGATATGCAGACGACGTTGACATATCAAAACCCACTGTCCTGTTAACTGCTTTCACTGGGACTGCAGCATTTAACATTTCTGGAACAACACTGCATTCTCTTCTCAAGCTGCCTAGAAGCTTAAAACCTCCCATTCAGGGACTTGGCAATCAGCTGGATGAAGTCAGATCAGAACTTATGAATGCTGAAATAATCGTCATTGACGAAGTGTCTATGGTGTCAAGACATCTGTTTGCATATGTAGATGCAAGACTCAAACAGATCAAAGGGACTCGGAGACCCTTTGGAGGCATGTCAGTCATTGCTGTTGGAGACTTCTATCAGCTACCCCCAGTGCGACAGTCTAAACCTCTCTGTGTGCACAACCCATCCGAGATCGACCTGTGGCGGGAGCATTTTCAGATGATCACTCTGACTGAGATTATGCGTCAGAAAGATGATGTTGTCTTTGCAGAGATGCTGAACAGAATTCGTGTAAAAGGAAAGTTGGATGAGCTTTGCGAAGCAGATAGAGATTTGTTGTTACAGGCCATAACTGAACCAGCCCATTGTCCGACTGATGCATTGCACATTTTTGCAACTAATAAAGAAGTGGATGCACACAACTCTGCAACACTGGCTCTGCTCCACACTCATGTCATTGACATCGATGCAGATGATTTTAGAAAAGATCCTAGAACTGGCAGAATGGCACTTCAAGACAGACCATTCAAAGGAGGTAAAAACGAGTTACCAGACACACTGAAAGTTGCAGAAGGAGCTCGTGTCATGCTCACCAGAAACATTGACATACAAAATGGTTTGGTTAATGGAGCTTTTGGAAAACTACTTAGAGTAGTTTACTCTGAAAACGACCAACACATCATCAAGCTTGGACTTAAAATGGATAATGAGACATCTGGAAAGAATAACCGCACACCAGCAGACGACATGGTGTACATTGAGAGAGCAGAGGAGAATCTGAAGCAGAAAGGAGTGGTACGAAGACAGTTCCCAGTGAAGCTGGCCTTTGCATGTACAATACATAAGGTACAGGGTATGACAACCACATCAGCTGTTGTCTCTCTTAAGAGCATTTTTGAGCCCGGCATGGCCTACGTAGCTGTCAGTAGAGTGACGTCTCTCAGTGGACTGTATCTTCTTGATATGGAGGAGAAAAAAATATTCACCAACCCAGAAATCACTGCAGCACTTGAGAACATGAGACAAGCCAACCTTGATGACATGATGCCTCTTCTACACGTGAGACAAACCCTCAGCAGGTCAGAGGTTTTCACCATTGTTCATCATAATACAGAGGGACTGCCAGCTCACATTAATGACATCAAAAGTCACCATGAATTGTGTCTAGCAGATGTTTTGTGCCTAACAGAAACACACCTGCGGGGCTCTTTTGTCGCAGAGAGTCTCCACTTGGAAAATTATAATTTGTTCAAACGCAACAGACACCTGTCCTACACAAACTTTCCCCAGATGGCAAACAGAAGTGGTGGTGGAGTTGCTGTTTATGTGAAAAGTGACATTCAAGTGCATGAAAAACAGTACATCCATAATGTAACTGACCTTGAATTTCTGGCTTTAAAGGTTGAAGCACCAGTCAGTGCTCTGATTGCAGTTGTATACAGACCTCCAGACTACACTCTGAGGCCATTCCTGAAAAACCTGGTAAGCCTATTAGACTCATTGGAGATCATGGACTGTCATCCCATCATAGTTTGTGGTGATTTTAATGAGAATGTTTTATCCAGTGCAAACAAACCAATCATGGAGTTGTTTGAGTCTAGGGGATACGCACAGGTCATCACTGCCCCTACCACAGAGAAGAACACACTGCTTGACCTAATTTTCATTTCTCAGTCAGATCGATGTCTCCATTCTGGAGTCATGAAGACATACCATAGTTACCATGACCCAGTATACTGTGTATTGTCCTGTGATGATTCATGATCTAGATCTTTGAATACAGTAAGTAATTTCTATATTTTTGAATGACTTAAGAAAGTAGAGCGCTATTTAAAAGTTGACGCCCTGCATTGCAGTATAATGTTTGAATTGTTTACATAAAATACAATTACATGAATTAAGTAATGATATCAGTAAAAGATGACAATTTTATTTATTACAGAAAATCTAAAATTCACTAACAGTAACCTATAAATGTCAGAAAAATCAAATATAGCAGTTTAAAATGAATAGTGTAGGCATATCCTCTCTGCAGCCAGGCTTCAACATCCTGCCAGGCTGCCCCAGTCTCACTGTGGCTGGGAGGGAGGGAGGGTGGACCAGAGGATTGCCCACACAACACATAAATGTTCAACAGCTTCTTCATTGTTTCTGAGAGAACAATAATGACTAAAGGTTGCTTTTTAAAAAAACAAACAAACAAACAAACAAACAAACAAACCTAATTACAGCAATAATGACAGTTAAGCCACTTTATGTGTGCCTCTATTTTGAAATACTATTTACAAAAATATTATTATTTTGGTTTGTTATAAACTTTAAACTTTTTCAAAAGTACACAATTATATTTTTGGACAAATTTTTCTATGAAACATAAATTTTTATGAGCTTTTATCATGTTTCTGGCCAGTGCAATCATCAGGGTGGGTCTGGGTTGATAACTGCACATTTCTGGCCAGAAATGTTTCAGCAGTGTTACATATGTAGTGCATATGTTACACTTGCTTTCTGTTACCAGCTGATACCCTACATTTGTATAGACATTGGATGGTGTGAGGTTGGGGAGTTGAGTGGGAGGGGGGGGGGGGGTACGGTGGGAGTTGAGGGGGGGTTTCCTTTCCTGTTAGGTTTCCTTTTTTTTTTCTTTTTTTTTTTTTAAGCAAGACACAGTCCTCCTGTGTCTTCTCCAATCTTCACATGTAAAATCCAACAATGTGAAGCACATAGCAGCTAGAAACTGTAATGCCACAGATCAGAGAAACTTCATCATCACCATCTTCATCGCCATACGATCAGAGCCTGAGACTTCACATCTGGAGCACAGGAGAGATTCTGTGATAAGTCTTCCTTCTAGCTTGTCCCACAAGCAGTCGGTGAGATTTACTAACAACAAAAAGGGTTAATGACATTATTTCCATGAAAACATGTATTCATTCTTTGTGAAGTGTTTAAATTGTGTTTTCACTTGACCTTAGGAGTGTTAGAGTGTATTGTAATGTCTGTACTCAGGTGTTTCCCTCTGTGATCCATCCCCTTCAGAGCCGAGACACTCAGGACTGAACAGACTGCACAGTTTCTGTGACTGAGCCTCCAAAACACCTTCTTTGAAACCACTCATGATAGAAGGGCTTCATATTTGCAGCAGCACTACTACAGGTATTCAGTTTATTACAGGATGTGTTTGTTTCTTAGGACCAGCTCTGAGTGCACACTACCTAACATATACACCTTTCTGTTTATTACAAACCAACTACTCTGGATCATACGGCCAGTTGGCAGGAATGTTGCTGCAGGAAAACATCCCTGGAGATCACCATCATTGTCAGACTGACTGTGCCTCCTCTGTGCAGTGTCAAGATCCTCCCTAAATGAGTGTGTAAGTTAACATTTTCATTATTTTATTCCCTTTGACAAGACAAGTATCACTGATATTTACATTTACAACTACATATTCCTGTTTTCTGCTCTTCTTTTAAAGTCCTCAGCTATCCTGCTTCTGTGCTGCTTGCCACACATCAAACACTGGCCGGATGACAGGGAGGATCCACTCTGAAGTCACTGGACATGATGAGGATCATATGGGACTTCATAGTTTCACAGAAACGTTGTGCTCTGTGATTACAGGTTTTAAATGGACATAATGACTGCCTCTCTCTGATCAACAGGCTAAAGGATTGTTGTCATTGTTAGTGCTCTGTACAATGTATGCTTATTTAGTATTTCATCACAGAGCAAACCTTTATTTATTTAACATATTTTTATTTTGTTTTAATGTTGAATTAACTGTGGGGATTTTTTTAAGTGGGCACTCGGGATGTCATATGGCCAGAAATGTGGTAACTGGAATTCAACGTTATGGAAGAAAAAATCTGCTAAGAACAAAACACACACAAAACCCCCCAAGAAAATTCAAATTCATTCCATGTAATCCAATCTAAAACATTTTAAACTGCTGAACAGCAACACAAACAGTGTTAAAAAACAGTGTTAACAGAATGATTATGATGATTTTGTACCAAAGTTTCAGGTCACATGGCACACCTAGTGTGTAGTGTGGGGTATCAGCTGGTAAGTATAGGTTTTTTTTCATATTTGTGTACTTAGAGTTTAGATAGATAAAGCCTTGTGTATAATAATTAGTCATAACCACAACTCAAAGTCAGGGACTAACTAATTTTGGGACTTTGTGTCTGAGCCCAGGTTAAAACAATGTGTAAAAAAGCATTTAGTGGCATGGCTGAACAATGCTGTATGGATACTTATTTATCCATGTTCACAAAAAGGACTAATGTGTTTATTTGATTATTTGCACGTGTTAAACTGTGTCACCACCTTAGGCTTTCATTTGAGTTTACTCAAAAATCTCTATACAGTTCTCTTTTACCACTGTGTGGACTCTGTTTACATTAAAACATAAAGAAGAATGAGTAATAAAAAGATGTGTAGACAGATTAAGTAGGACGATAGAAACAGCTGTTCAGCCATGTTCTAAGAAACCAACACAATTTAAAGGTTCAGGATTGTGGTTTTAAAAGTTGAATTTTCATGTATTTCATATCTTGCTTATTATTTTTTATTTAGTTATTTAATTTAGTTATTTTTATTTATTCTACTAGTCCTTTTCAGAAAGAAGCTGTAAAATATGACTTAAGATTTTTTTTTTATTTTCTATGACATACAAAACAAATTGATGTATGTAATACTATTAAACATGATATACACATGTGTATATGTCTGAAAAACATTATGCTGTATATTAAAGTTTGCATTTTCTCCAGAATTTTTGTTCATCTTTTAAGTTCATTTCAGTTAGAAGAATTTGAACTTTTAATATTCATTCAGAGATTTTCTGACTCTAAATTTTCTTTTGTCATTACTCATTTTTTTATTATTTACATTTTAAACATGTTTAGCTTTTTTCCAACTTCTTCTTCTGTGTAACCTTCAGCTTTTAGCAGTTCAGCACCTTTGTTTTCAGGTTAAATTCGTTTTTTTTTTGTTTTTTTTTTAATCTCATTCAATATTTTTAACTCAAAATTCAGCAATTAATTCATTTCAGTGCATACATTCAGATTCAAGCATTCACACTGCAGTTTCTTCAGAAAATGCACTTTCTAGTTCTATTTTATTATATTTTATTATTATGGATTCCGTACGTTTTTTGTAATCTATCTCCTTCAAAACCGTTCAACTTAGAAAAACCATTCAAACACCATTAGATCCCTATTCTTTTGGACATGACTGCTTCTATTTTTCTCATTTTTAACATTTATATTTTTAATTTTATTCAACTTTTTTCAACAAAAATTTCCCATGTATTTCAATGGGGAGACCCTTCAAATTCTCATTCAACTTCCTCCTCTTTAAACTGTATCTACTTCCACATACATTGACATAGAGCCACCATTCAAACTTTAAAACGAAGACAAGACATTCAACTATTCAACTTGTATTTATCTTTTCAATATCTATTATACTTTTTCTTCAGTTCCAGTTTAAGTTTCATGATGTTTTTTCACCCGTTTCAGAGTTTATAATGGGTGTGTATGGGACGGAATGTTGGGGCTAGAGTGAGACAGCTCAACTGCTAGAGTGAGAGGAGCAAAAAAATTAATCCTAAAATCTTTTTTAAAACTGCTGCTGTGTCTGCAGCGTTTGCTCTACAGGTATGATTTTACCCTCAAAACGTAGCCATCGCTGTCCTCTTTCATCCAATGTGTTTACTATTGTACTAGGTGTTATGGTTCTTTCGTAAATGTCACCAATGCACAGCCTCCTCCCTCCAACTCTTCCATAGACTCTAATGTTAAAATGGCTCAGAAGGTTCGTTTGAAAATCAGAAGAGCATGGTGTCTTTCCACTGTCACCACGTCCATATAATAAACTCCACAGGCATGAAAACTGAGAATTCAGTAGACTAGACATTGCTGTCACTCACGGTGAAAGAATTTCGTCAATACGACTTGTACTTTTCATATGGGAACGATTTGTTTCGGCCTGACTTTTCTGTTCATTTTAAGCAGCAAAAGTGAGGTGCATGTCTGTGTCGTGTGTATGGAGCCATTGGGTGCAGTCACTATAGCAACCAGGCTCACACCTGCCTGCTTAACAAGCTCTCTCTCACTCTGCCAAGATTAAATCAAAAATGTGTGTTATATCTAAGCAGTTGTAGTAAGATTAACTTTTTCAATAGGTACAATAAGACAGGTTTGACAGGCTTTTGCCACAGATTAACAGTATGTCAGTAGTTAGTATAGGCTAACTGAATAGAGCACTGAATTATTGCCCTGTTAAATTCAAGTTGATTGTGTATTGGTGGACTTGTCTTCTCCACACAGGTTTTTCAGATCTGGGCAGTTTGAGTCAGTTGATGACTTTAAAATAATCTTTTCTGACTGGATAATTAAAGCTCACAGCATCTACCTGTCTGTAGTGTATTTTCCCACATTTTAAATAATCTAATCTCATTTAATGTCTCTGTTTTTAGTCTGTATAGTTTATCTCCCCACAAATACGCTCAAAGTAGTCTTAAAATAAAATCCATAAAACAGTTCAAGATGATGACTTTTTATTTGCTCATTTAATGCCAGTTGCCCTCTTTCCTGAGTATAAGCGAATGAGTGACATAAAGAGAAAAAGTACCAATTTGTATGCTGGTGAGTCTTGTGTATTTTTTTCTCTGTCTCTCTATGACAGAGAAATATATATGCTCATTATTGATGTTCAAACTGATGCTCAAATTTCCAAGCACCACCTGAACGCCTCATCGGTCTTTAACTAATCACTACACCAACGGTTGTCATTCCGCTTTGCTCTCTGCTGTGGTAAGTACAATACATTCAGTACAGCACTGTTTTAATTTTATGATGGTAAAAATACATGTTTGACATTTAAACTCACATATCAAGTCTTTTTAAAGTTCAACAGAGTTCAAAGAATAAAGAAAGCAAAAAAAGAATAACCTTTGCTACCATTTATATAGGTTTATGACTTTTGCTGTTAGCAGCAGTGCTAACGCTAGCTTCAATGCTAATGCTAGCTATAGTGCTAACATTAGCCTTAGCAGTTGTTAACTGACAAAAAGAATATTCTTGTGATATTCCTGTGATATTTATTGGCGGTCAGTGAGACAAAAGTAACAAATGAGATTTATTATTGCCATTGTGGCTCAGTTTTAACAGTAAGAGTACTTCATGACTTTTGCTGTTAGTAGCAGGAATGCTAACGCTAGCTTCAATGCTAACGCTAGCTTCAATGCTAATGCTAGCTATAGTGCTAACACTAGCCTTAGCAGTTGTTAACTGACAAAAAGAATATTCCTGTGATATTCCTGTGATATTTATTGGCGGTCAGTGAGACAAAAGTAACAAATGAGATTTATTATTGCCATTGTGCCTCAGTTTTAACAGTAAGAGTACTTCATGACTTTTGCTGTTAGTAGCAGTGCTAATGCTAGCTTCGATGCTAATGCTAGCATCAATGCTAACGCTAGCTATAGTGCCAACACTAGCCTTAGCAGTTTTTAACTGACAAAAAGAATATTCCTGTGATATTCCTGTGATATTTATTGGCGGTCAGTGAGACAAAAGTAACAAATGAGCTTTATTATTGCCATTGTGCCTCAGTTTTAACAGTAAGAGTGCTAGTTCTACCAGCAGTGCTAACACTAACTGAAGTGCTAACGCTAGCATTCCTGCTAGCGTTAGCACTTCTATAAGTTCAGTGTATCATGTCGTGTGGGCTTTGTTTTTTTGTTAGTCTGATAACACTGTACAGACAACTAACATGTTATTTCTCGTCTTACACTTTCAGGAACTTGACTCACATCTGTGCTTTGCCTGGTAGGTGTGCACATACTGTTAGAGAAGTACACCAAAATAAAAAAAAAGAGTCTGACTAATATAAGCTTTAAAGTGATGGGTTCAAACTTTGTGCTAGACCTTTTAAATACATTTTTATAATAAATACACATAAGTTCAGCTTAACAATTGGGCTAAAATATTTTTTTCGTACATTTTTGCACATTACATGTGATTAGTTAACAATTCACTCAATCATATTTGTATTTAAAAATATTATTGCTGAATTTAATTAAATATTTATTCTTTTAAAAAGTGCCCAATTATGCAACTTTTTGCACGTGGCAGCCGACGGCAGTATATTTATTTTGTCCTTTTTCAGTAGTCACAATTAGTTTATACAATTACCATGTGATATCATTTTAATAAAATTATTATTTTTTCTTGTTTTTTGTTCACAGTGTGCAGAAGAAGAACAAGGACCAGATCTCCAGTCTTCTCTCTCACATCCCAACCCCCCAACCCCTCTATCCTCTGTCCTGCTCCACCTGTTGTCTCTGCCTTCTTTCCATCTGTATTTCACTCTGTGGTTTGTGAGAAATTTTGCCAAACCAAGAATCTTATTGCGGTTTGATTTAAAGCCGTGTCTCTCCTGCTCTGTCTGTTCTCTCTGCTAAATTTTCTCTCTACCTGTTTTTCACTCTTGGCTTGCTGCTGAAAAACGCCAAGCCAATAAAGCAATAAAGAGTGCATATTTTGCCTCAACCTATGAACAAACTGAACAAACAAAGAAAACTCTGCGGTTTGATTTAAAGCCGTGTCTCTCCTGCTCTGTCTGTTCTCTCTTCTAAATTTTCTCTCTACCTGTTTTTCACTCTTGGCTTGCTGCTGAAAAACGCCAAGCCATTAAAGCAATAAAGAGTGCATATATTGCCTCTACCTGAGAACAAACTGAACAAACAAAGAAAACTCTAATTCACGGTTTGATTGTGATTTCCCAGCCGTGTCTCTCCTGCTCTGTCTGTTCTCTCTTCTAAAGTTTCTCTCTACCTGTTTTTCATTCTGGGCTTGCTGCTAAGTTGTGCCAAGCCAATAAAGAGAGTGCATATTATTCTCTCGACTGACGAACAAACTGTCAAACAAACAAAGACATCTGTTTCTGAGAAATAAAAACTGAAATATAAAGACAAAGAAAACATCTGCTGTGTGCCACTCTTATTTTTCAAATACATTTTCTAAAGACTAACAGAAACACTTAAAGGTGTGTAAAAATGCCAAAAAAGCAGAAAAAGTCACAAGCTGCAAAACAACGCTGGAAGAAGTTCCATGAGTTTCAAAAAGAACCAACATGTGAACAAGCTGAGTGTGATTTTCCTCAGAGCTCTGCAGAAGACTTTGTGTCTGCAAAGACCAATGCTGATGGTGTCAAACAGGCAGGTCAACATGTTCCTGCACATGTACAACAGATATCCTATGCAGATGCTGTGAAGACTGGATTGCAGCATGAATTTAATGAACATCTGGTAAACCACAGAGACCAACATGAGGTTTCAAGTGCCCCACAGGTGGGTTATGCTGATATTGTGAAAAGAGGCCGTCACAGTGATGTGGCAGGACCATCTCATGCAGAAAAAGTGAACTTTGAAAACCAGCCCTCTGTAACACATGTCTGTGCATCTCACAGCCAGGCACATCCTAAATATGGAGACTCCAGAAACAAGCAGTGCACATGTAACTCACTCACATTTCTTGGATTCCTTCATGAGAATGAAAACATGTCTACAGTTGACCTTAATCTGGTCTTGGATAAAGGTGATGTGATGTACAAAGAGGCCAAGAAAAGATTTCCTAAAAATATTCATTTGGCAACCGATGAGCTGCCAGACAAAGTTGATGCTCGCAGGTCTATGTATCATATCAACATGACACAGCTTTCCCGGTATGGGACATTTGAAGAACCTTTAGAAGAAGCAGTAGATACCTTTCTCAGCTTAGAAGCAGGACTGAGCTGCCTGTTGTCAGATGTGCAGTATGCCTTACTGATTATGAGTGGATTGTGTATTGCAGTGTTCAGATCCACATCAGGCAAATATGGGTTCTTTGACCCACACCCCAGAACACCCAGTGGTCTTCCTCTAGCACTATGGTCACGTAATCGTGGTACAGCTGTGATGCTGAAATTCACACTCCTCAGTGACATGATTAAGAGGCTCCAAGATTCTTATGAAATGATGGAGATATCACCTTCTTGTACCTATGAACTGAAGCCTGTGCAATTCTACAGTATGAGCACAGTCAACCTGAGTGATAGTATCACAGACACAGTCTGCAGACCAACAGCTGCCACTACTGTGGCACCTACTGACTCTGATACAACTGTTGATGAAGCAAACTCCTCTACTCCAAGGAGAAACACAACCACTGATCTGACTGAGAACATCTTTTGTCAAATGTCCATTTGTACGCCACTGGTGAAACAAAAAGAAGTCCACATGACTCAGTTCACATCATATGAAGATCAGAATGAACCTCCTAATATACCCACTGAAGAACTATGCAGTGAATTAAATTTGCTTCCATCAAATGATGTTTTTTCATGTCAATCAAATGCTGCAATAAACAATGTTGCTGCCTGTGACCTTTCTGATATAGTTTTACAAAAACTGAAAAAAGTTAATAAACAACAAAGGCACAAAATGAAAAGAAGATTAATGGCATCAGAGAAACCCAGAAATCAGAGAAAAGAAAACCAAAAAAGGAAAGAACGACAAAAGTATGCTTCAAATAAAGATTACAAAGAAAAGAAAAAATCTTGCACAAGCGAGGCATATAAAAACAATCCTGAAGTTAGACAGAAAAAACAACAGTATATGAAAAGATGTTACCGTGCGAATGCTGAATTCAGAAAGAAACAACAACAGTATGTTAAAAGACGTTACTGTGAGAATGCAGAATTCAGACAGAAACAACAACAGTATGTTAAAAGACGTTACTGTGAGAATGCAGAATTCAGACAGAAACAACAACAGTATGTTAAAAGACGTTACTGTGAGAATGCAGCAGAATTCAGACAGAAACAACAACAGTATGTTAAAAGACGTTACTGTGAGAATGCAGAATTCAGACAGAAACAACAACAGTATGTTAAAAGACGTTACTGTGAGAATGCAGAATTCAGACAGAAACAACAACAGTATGTTAAAAGACGTTACTGTGAGAATGCTAAAGTTAGACAAAAACAAAAACAATATATAAAAAGACGTTACTATGAGAATACTGATTTCAGAGAGGAGAAAAAAAGCTACATCACTAAAAGGTATCGAGAAAACTTTGAATTCAGAGAGAGACAGAGACAACTGATGAAACAACTAATGCGAGACAGGTATCAAAGTAATCTTGCATTCAGGATTATGCACAACATGAGATGTGCCATGAAAATAAAAAGGAAATACAGATGGGTGAACAGACAAACCCAAGAGAGTGACAACAGTGTGATCAACGAGGCCATATCTGTGTTCAAATCACAAATCAAAGCTGGACCATCATACCCATGTACTGTCTGTTTCAAGGCTTCATTTCCAAACCAAGTGCGACCCTGCACAAGGTCAAAGTATGTCAAAAACCCACATGTGGTTGCAACATGTTTGACTGGAAGATTTGTTCATGTTTGTGATGAAAACTGCAGAAATGAGCAGTGCAATGTTCCCGATGAGAGAAAGAGAGAGTGGATTTGTCACACCTGCCACGATCATCTTAAAAATGGATCCATGCCAGCACTTGCTGTTGCCAATAAACTGGATCTTGCTGATACTCCACCTGAACTGTCTGATCTCAACATACTGGAGAGACATCTCATAGCCAAGTGCATACCATTTGCCAAGATCATTCCTCTTCCCAAAGGCAGACAAAGAGCAATTAGAGGAAATGTGGTCTGTGTCCCATCCGAGGTACAGGAAACTGTTGAAGCATTGCCTCGATTGAGAATTAATTCTCAGGTCATGAGAATAAAACTGAAGAGACGCTTGTCTTACAAAGGTCATCAGCTGTTTCAGACTGTAAGCTGGTCTAAACTTGTGCAAGCACTGCATAAACTCAAGCAGATTCACCCACAGTATAAGGATGTGAGCATCAGAGATGATGCTGAGCTGTGTGATCCAACACTTCCTGATGAAGATGATGATGATGATGATGATGATGAAAACATGAATGAGGACGATTATGATGAGGCTGATTTAATGGAAATTGACAGCTGTGAGAAAAATGCACTGAGTGAAGCACAAAATAAAAATGAACAGGACATTGACACGTTACCCTGTGATGGTGAACAATCGCATGAACAGATGAGAGATGATTCAGAGCAAGCAGATGGACTGACTAATGGTGGTTTTGCACTCGAGTCCTGTTTGCAGCCCCCTGATGTGGCTGAGGAGATATTATGTTTCAGTGAAGGAATCTACTCTGTTGCTCCTGCAGAGAGAAACAATCCAATAAGTTTTTTCAAAACACCTAAACTGGAGGCCATGGCCTTCCCTGTGCAGTTTCCTACAGGCCAAAACACACTTGATGAAAGAAGGCTGATCAAAGTATCCCCCAGTGGGTATTTCAAATCAAGACTTTTCTGCATTGATGATCGTTTTGCCAAAGACACAAACTATTTGTTCTTTGCACAGTTTGTGACTGAAATACACTTGGCTACATCCAGCATGACAGTACAGTTAAGGAAGGCAAAGCCTCTGACCAGAGATGGTAGAAAAATAACCTCAGGCATGTTACAAGATAAACATGAGGTGGAGAAACTGGTGCGAAATAAAGATGCAGTGAGATTCATGCAGCCTCTGAGAGGAACCCCAGCCTATTGGGAGAAAACAACAAGAGATCTTTTTGCCATGATCAGACAGTTGGGAACTCCCACGTTCTTTTGCACATTTTCAGCTGCTGAAATGCGCTGGCCTGAAGTGATCGAGGCAATAACAAGGCAGCAAGGTGAACAAGTGAATTTTGAAGGACTCGACTGGTCAGCAAAGTGTGACATCCTGAGAAGCAATCCTGTCACAACAATGCGCATGTTTGACAAGAGAGTTGAAGCATTATTCAGAGATTTACTCTTATCTCCCGCAGAGCCACTTGGCAAAGTCATTGACTACTTTTACAGAGTTGAGTTTCAGCACAGAGGAAGCCCACACATACACTGCCTCCTGTGGGTAGAAGGTGCTCCTGTGTTTGAGGAGGATGATGAGCAAACTGTTCTTGATTTTATAAACAAATACATCACAGCTCAGCTGCCTGATCCACATAAACAACCTGAACTGTACAAAAAAGTAACAGAAGTGCAAAAACACAGTAAGAACCACACAAAGACGTGCTTTAGGAGTTTAAGCTCCGGGTGCCGTTTTGGTTTTCCCAAACCACCCTGCAATGAGACAATGATCACAAGACCCAGTGAGGATGATGCACTGGAAGTAGAAACGGCAAAGAACAAGCTCAGACCACTGAACCAGCTGCTGAATGAACCTGAAACTGCTTCCATGAGTTTAGAGCAGCTCTTGGAAAGATGCAAGTTGACACATGCAGAATATGAGAGATACCTGAATAAAATGAACATGAGGAGTACGATCATACTAAAGCGTGATCCAAAAGACTCTTGGATAAACGGCTATAATCCACATCTGCTTGAAGCCTGGAACAGTAATATCGACATAAGCTTTGTTTTAGATGCTTTTGGTGCTGCAAATTATTTAATGAAATATATATCAAAAAAAGAGGGCGGGCTATCTGAGTACCTGAAAACTGTCATTGAGAACTCCCATAAGGACAGTGTAAATGAGTGCGATGAAATGAGAGCCGTCATGCAGGCATATTCAAAGAAGCGAGAGATCAGTGCACAGGAGTGTGTTGCTCGTGCATGTGGTCTTCACATGAAGCAATGCTCACGTGCTGTAATATTCATTCCAACTGATGATAATCCTGTGAAAATGAGTCGTCCCCTGTCAGTTCTGAACAACACAACACCTGAGTCTTCCAATGTTTGGATGACATCTTTGAATGACAAATACAAAGCCAGACCTGAAACACCAGAGTATGAGGAGATGTGCATGGCAGACTTTGCTGCTACTTGCAGGATTGTCTATGGCCAACAGAAAAAAGGTAAAGATGTTTTGCCCCTTCTCAATGAGATGGGGTTTGTGCAAAGGCGCAAAAACAATAAGCCTGCTATCATCAGATTTCACCGCTGCTCACAAGAAAAACATCCAGAGCAATATTACGGAAGACTGCTTAAACTGTACCTTCCTCATCGTTCAGACCACGAACTGAAAACACCATCGTTGCCAACCTATCAGGCTTTCTATGGTGCTGGCTGTGTACAGCTACCAGGTACTGACCATCTTGAGTACGTGCAACACATTGTCAAAAGAAACAGAGAAAAATATGAGAAAAACAGTGAGGAGATCGAGAGCGCTGTTGAGGAATATGAGCAGAACAGAGGTGTGACTGACGAATGGTGTAATCTGGCACCTGAATCAGATCTCGTAAGGTTGCCACTTGTCGAACAAGAAAGAGAGCGAGACAATGAAAATGAACAGGAAGATGTGCCCGACTACAGCCGTCAGGCTGATGCTTCAACAGAAGTCAGAGCCATCAGGGAACCCCCTGCTATTGATCCCACATTGTTACGTCAGATGTTTCAGAATCTGAACAAGAAGCAAGCCTGCATATTTTATGCAGTTAGAGACTGGTGCATTAAAAGAGTCTGTGCTCTAAATCCAGAGCAGTTTTTCTTTTATATTAATGGTGGTGCTGGAACAGGAAAATCACATCTTATCAAATGCATCTACTCAGAAGCATCTAAGATACTGAGCAAAGTGCCTAGATATGCAGACGACGTTGACATATCAAAACCCACTGTCCTGTTAACTGCTTTCACTGGGACTGCAGCTTTTAACATTTCTGGAACAACACTGCATTCTCTTCTCAAGCTGCCTAGAAGCTTAAAACCTCCCATTCAGGGACTTGGCAATCAGCTGGATGAAGTCAGATCAGAACTTTTGAATGCTGAAATAATCGTCATTGACGAAGTGTCTATGGTGTCAAGACATCTGTTTGCATATGTAGATGCAAGACTCAAACAGATCAAAGGGACTCGGAGACCCTTTGGAGGCATGTCAGTCATTGCTGTCGGAGACTTCTATCAGCTACCCCCAGTGTGACAGTCTAAACCTCTCTGTGTGCACGACCCGTCTGAGATCGACCTGTGGCGGGAGCATTTTCAGATGATCACTCTGACTGAGATTATGCGTCAGAAAGATGATGTTGTCTTTGCAGAGATGCTGAACAGAATTCGTGTGAAAGGAAAGTTGGATGAGCTTTGCGAAGCAGATAGAAATTTGTTGTCACAGGCCATAACTGAACCAGCCCTTTGTCCAACTGATGCGTTGCACATTTTTGCAACTAATAAAGAAGTGGATGCACACAACTCTGCAACACTGGCTCTGCTCCACACTCATATCATTGACATCCATGCAGATGATTATAGAAAAGATCCTAGAACTGGCAGAATGGCACTTCAAGACAGACCATTGAAAGGAGGTAAAAACGAGTTACCAGACACACTGAAAGTTGCAGAAGGAGCTCGTGTCATGCTCACCAGAAACATTGACATACAAAATGGTTTGGTTAATGGAGCTTTTGGAATACTACTTAGAGTAGTTCACTCTGAAAACGACCAACACATCATCAAGCTTGGACTTAAAATGGATAATGAGACATCTGGAAAGAATAACCGCACACCAGCAGACGACATGGTGTACATTGAGAGAGCAGAGGAGAATCTGAAGCAGAAAGGAGTGGTACGAAGACAGTTCCCAGTGAAGCTGGCCTTTGCATGTACAATACATAAGGTACAGGGTATGACAACTACATCAGCTGTTGTCTCTCTTAAGAGCATTTTTGAGCCCGGCATGGCCTACGTAGCTGTCAGTAGAGTGACGTCTCTCAGTGGACTGTATCTTCTTGATATGGAGGAGAAAAAAATATTCACCAACCCAGAAATCACTGCAGCGCTTGAGAACATGAGACAAGCCAACCTTGATGACATGATGCCTCTTCTACACGTGAGGCAAACACTGAGCAGGTCAGAGGTTTTCACCATTGTTCATCATAATACAGAGGGACTGCCAGCTCACATTAATGACATCAAAAGTCACCATGAATTGTGTCTAGCAGATGTTTTGTGCCTAACAGAAACACACCTGCGGGGCTCTTTTGTCGCAGAGAGTCTCCACTTGGAAAATTACAATTTGTTCAAACGCAACAGACACCTGTCCTACACAAACTTTCCCCAGATGGCAAACAGAAGTGGTGGTGGAGTTGCTGTTTATGTGAAAAGTGACATTCAAGTGCATGAAAAACAGTACATCCATAATGTAACTGACCTTGAATTTCTGGCTTTAAAGGTTGAAGCACCTGTCAGTGCTCTGATTGCAGTTGTATACAGACCTCCAGACTACACTCTGAGGCCATTCCTGAAAAACCTGGTAAGCCTATTAGACTCATTGGAGATCATGGACTGTCATCCCATCATAGTTTGTGGTGATTTTAATGAGAATGTTTTATCCAGTGCAAACAAACCAATCCTGGAGCTGTTTGAGTCTAGGGGATACGCACAGGTCATCACTGCCCCTACCACAGAGAAGAACACACTGCTTGACCTAATTTTCATTTCTCAGTCAGATCGATGTCTCCATTCTGGGGTCATGAAGACCTACCATAGTTACCATGACCCAGTATACTGTGTATTGTCCTGTGATGATTCATGATCTAGATCTTTGAATACAGTAAGTAATATCTATATTTTTGAATGACTTAAGAAAGTAGAGCGATATTTAAAAGTTGACGCTCTGCATTGCAGTATAATGGTTGAATTGTTTACATAAAATACAATTACATGAATTAAGTAATGATATCAGTAAAAGATGACAATTTTATTTATCACAGAAAATCTAAAATTCACTAACAGTAACCTATAAATGTCAGAAAAATCAAATATAGCAGTTTAAAATGAATAGTGTAGGCATATCCTCTCTGCAGCCAGGCTTCAACATCCTGCCAGGCTGCCCCAGTCTCACTGTGGCTGGGAGGGAGGGAGGGTGGACCAGAGGATTGCCTACACAACACATAAATGTTCAACAGCTTCTTCATTGTTTCTGAGAGAACAACAATGACTAAAGGTTGCTTTTTAAAAAAACAAACAAACAAACAAACAAACAAACAAACAAACAAACAACAAACCTAATTACAGCAATAATGACAGTTAAGCCACTTTATGTGTGCCTCTATTTTGAAATACTATTTACAAAAATGTTATTATTTTGGTTTGTTATAAACTTTAAACTTTTTCAAAAGTATACGATTATATTTTTGGACAAATCTTTCGATGAAACATACATTTTTATGAGCTTTTATCATGTTTCGGCCAGTGCAATCATCAGGGTGGGTCTGGGTTGATAACTGCACATTTCTGGCCAGAAATGTTTCAGCAGTGTTACATAAGTAGTACATATGTAACACTTGCTTTCTGTTACCAGCTGATACCCTACATTTGTATAGACATTGGATGGTGTGAGGTTGGGGAGTTGAGTGGGGGGGGGTTTACGGTGGGAGCTGAGGGGGGGGGGGGGGGGGTGTTAGGTTTCCTTTTTTCTTTTTCTTTTTTAAGAGAGACACAGTCCTTCTGTGTCTTCTCCAAGCTTCACATGTAAGATCCAACAGTGTGAAGCACATAGCAGCTAGAAACTGTAATGCCACAGATCAGAGAGGCTTCATCATCACCATCTTCATCGCCGTACGATCAGAGCGTGAGACTTCACATCTGGAGCACAGGAGACATTCTGTGATAAGTCCTCCTTCTAGCTTGTCCCACAAGCAGTCGGTGAGATTTACTCACAACAAAAAGGGTTAATGACATAATTTCCATGAAAACATGTATTCATTCTTTGTAAAGTGTTTAAATTGTGTTTTCACTTGACCTTAGGAGTGTTAGAGTGTATTGTAATGTCTGTACTCAGGTGTTTCCCTCTGTGATCCATCCCCATCAGAGCTGAGACACTCAGGACTGAACAGACTGCACAGTTTCTGTGACCAAGCCTCCAAAACACCTTCTTTGAAACCACTCATGATAGAAGGGCTTCATATTTGCAGCAGCACTACTACAGGTATTCAGTTTATTACAGGATGTGTTTGTTTCTTAGGACCAGCTCTGAGTGCACACTACCTAACATATACACCTTTCTGTTCATTACAAACCAACTACTCTGGATCATACGGCCAGTTGGCAGGAATGTTGCTGCAGGAAAACATCCCTGGAGATCACCATCATTGTCAGACTGACTGTGCCTCCTCTGTGCAGTGTCAAGATCCTCCCTAAATGAGTGTGTAAGTTAACATTTTCATTATTTTATTCCCTTTGACAAGACAAGTATCACTGATATTTACATTTACAACTACATATGTTCCCGTTTTCTGCTCTTCTTTTAAAGTCCTCAGCTATCCTGCTTCTGTGCTGCTTGCCACACATCAAACACTGGCCGGATGACAGGGAGGATCCACTCTGAAGTCACTGGACGTGATGAGGATCATATGGGACTTCATAGTTTCACAGAAACATTGTGCTCTGTGATTACAGGTTTTAAATGGACATAATGACTGCCTCTCTCTGATCAACAGGCTAAAGGATTGTTTTCATTGTTAGTGCTCTGTACAATGTATGCTTATTTAATATTTCATCACAGAGCAAACCTTTATTTATTTAACATTTTTTTATTTTGTTTTAATGTTGAATTAACTGTGGGGATTTTTTTAAGTGGGCACTTGGGATGTCATATGACCAGAAATGTGGTAACTGGAATTCAACAGTATGGAAGAAAAAATCTGCTGAGAACGAAACACATACAAAAACCCCCAAGAAAATTCAAATTCATTCCATGTAATCCAATCTAAAACATTTTAAACTGCTGAACAGCAACACAAACAGTGTTAAAAAACAGTGTTAACAGAATGATTATGATGATTTTGTACCAAAGTTTCAGGTCACATGGCACACCTAGTGTGTAGTGTGGGGTATCAGCTGGTAAGTATAGGTTTTTTCATATTTGTGTACTTAGAGTTCAGATAGATAAAGACTTGTGTATAATAATTAGTCATAACCACAACTCAAAGTCAGGGACTAACTAAATTTGGGACTTTGTGTCTGAGCCCAGGTTAAAACAATGTGTAAAAAAGCATTTAGTGGCATGGCTGAACAATGCTGTATTGATACTTATTTATCCATGTTCACAAAAAGGACTAATGTGTTTATTTGATTATTTGCATGTGTTAAACTGTGTCACCACCTTAGGCTTTCATTTGAGTTTACTCACAAATCTCTATACAGTTCTCTTTTACCACTGTGTGGACTCTGTTTACATTAAAACATAAAAAAGAATGAGTAATAAAAAGATGTGTAGAAAGATCAGAAGATTAAGTAGACCGATAGAAACAGCTGTTCAGCCATGTTCTAAGAAACCAACACAATTTAAAGGTTCAGGATTGTGGTTTTAAAAGTTGAATTTTCATGTATTTCATATGTTGCTCATTATTTTTTATTTAGTTATTTAATTTAGTTATTTTTCTTTATTCTACCAGTCCTTTTCAGAAAGAAGCTGTAAAATATGACTTAAGATTTTTATGTTATTTTCTATGACATACAAAACAAATTGATGTATGTAATACTATTAAACATGATATACACATGTGTATATGTCTGAAAAACATCATGCTGTATATTAAAGTTTGTATTTTCTGCAGAATGTTTGTTCATCTTTTAAGTTAATTTCAATTAGAAGAATATGAACTTTTAATATTCATTCAGAGGTTTTCTGACTCTAAATGTTCTTTTCTCATTTCTTAGGGTTTTCTAATTTACATTTAAAACATTTTCAGCTTTTTTCCAACTTCTGCTTCTGTGTAACCTTCAGCTTTTAGCAGTTCAGCACCTTTGTTTTCAGGTTAAATTCGTTTTTTGGTTTTTTTTTTAATCTCATTCAATATTTTTAACTCAAAATTCAGCAATTAATTCATTTCAGTGCATACATTCAGATTCAAGCATTCACACTGCAGTTTCTTCAGAAAATGCACTTTCTAGTTATTAGTGTGAATGCTTGAAAAGCATTCACAGTATTGTTCTTCTAATCTTTATTATTAGTGTGAATGCTTGAAAAGCATTCACAGTATTGTTCTTCTAATCTTTATTAGTGTGAATGCTTGAAAAGCATTCACAGTATTGTTCTTCTAATCTTTATTATTAGTGTGAATGCTTGAAAAGCATTCACAGTATTGTTATTCTAATCTTTATTATTATTATATTTTATTATTTTTCCGTACGTTTTTTGAAAGCCTACTCCTTCAAAACCGTTCAACTTAGAAAAACCATTCAAACATCGTTAGATTCCTATTCTTTTGGACAACACTGCTTCTATTTTTCATATTTTTAACATTTATATTTTTAATTTTATTCAACTTTATTCAACAAAAATTCAACAAAAATTTATAATGTATTTCAATGGGGAGACCCTTCAAATCCTCATTCAACTTACTCATTTTTAAACTCTTACTACTTCCACATACATTGACATAGAGCCACCATTCAAACTTTAAAACGAAGACAAGACATTCAACTATTCAACTTGTATTTATCTTTTCAATATCTATTATACTTTTTCTTCAGTTCCAGTTTAAGCTTCATGATGTTTTTTCACCCGTTTCAGAGTTTATAATGGGTGTGTATGGGACGGAATGTTGGGGCTAGAGTGAGGCAGCTCAACTGCTAGAGTGAGAGGAGCAAAAAAATTAATCTTAAAATCTTTTTTAAAACTGCTGCTGTGTCCACAGCGTTTGCTCTACAGGTATGATTTTACCCTCAAAACGTAGCCATGGCTGTCCTCTTTCATCCAATGTGTTTACTATTGTACTAGGTGTTATGGTTCTTTCATAAATGTCACCAATGCACAGCCTCCTCCCTCCAACTCTTCCATAGACTCTAATGTTAAAATGGCTCAGAAGGTTCGTTTGAAAATCAGAAGAGCATGGTGTCTTTCCACTGTCACCACGTCCATATAATAAACTCCACAGACATGAAAACTGAGAATTTGGTAGACTAGAAGCTGCTGTCGCTCACGGTGAAAGAATTTCGTCAATACGACTTTTACTTTTCATTTGGGAACGATTTGTTTCGGCCTGACTTTTCTGTTCATTTTAAGGAGCAAAAGTGAGGTGCATGTCTGTGTCGTGTGTATGGAGCCATTGGGTGCAGTCACTATAGCAACCAGGCTCACACCTGCCTGCTTAACGAGCTCTGCCTGCCACTGTGCCAAGATTCATCTTAAGCACTTCTCTTTCAACTGCTGCTGTGTCCACAGTGTTACAGCCATCATTTTACCCTCAAATTGTCGCCATTATTGTTCTCTTTCCAACACCGTGTCTTTCAAAGCTCAGGCATTTAAACTTTTTAAACTGTGTGGATCAAAGTGGAGGGATCACATTTGAGTCATTCAGTGATTCAAAGAATATGACCTTTTAATATTCATTCAGATGTTTTCTGACTCTAAATGTTCTTTTCTCATTTCTTAGGGTTTTCTAATTTACATTTAAAACATTTTCAGTTTTTTTCCAACTTCTTCTTCTGTGTAACGTTCAGCTTTTAGCAGTTCAGCACCTTTGTTTTCAGGTTAAATTCGGGTTTTTTTTTTTATCTCATTCAATATTTTTAACTCAAAATTCAGTAATTAATTCATTTCAGTGCATACATTCAGATTCAAGCATTCACACTGCAGTTTCTTCAGAAAATGCACTTTCTAGTTATATTTTATTTTTCCGTACGTTTTTTGAAAGCCTACTCCTTCAAAACCGTTCAACTTAGAAAAACCATTCAAACACCGTTAGATTCCTATTCTTTTGGACAACATTGCTTCTATTTTTCTCATTTTTAACATTTATATTTTTAATTTTATTCAACTTTTTTCAACAAAAATTTATAATGTATTTCAATGGGGAGACCCTTCAAATTCTCATTCAACTTACTCATTTTTAAACTCTTACTACTTCAACATACGTTGACATAGAGCCACCATTCAAACTTTAAAACGAAGACAAGACATTCAACTATTCAACTTGTATTTATCTTTTCAATATCTATTATACTTTTTCTTCAGTTCCAGTTTAAGTTTCATGATGTTTTTTCAGCCGTTTCAGAGTTTATAATGGGTGTGTATGGGACGGAATGTTGGGGCTAGAGTGAGGCAGCTCAACTGCTAGAGTGAGAGGAGCAAAAAAATTAATCTTAAAATCTTTTTTAAAACTGCTGCTGTGTCCGCAGCGTTTGCTCTACAGGTATGATTTTACCCTCAAAACGTAGCCATCGCTGTCCTCTTTCATCCAATGTGTTTACTATTGTCCTAGGTGTTATGGTTCTTTCATAAATGTCACCAATGCACAGCCTCCTCCCTCCAACTCTTCCATAGACTCCAATGTTAAAATGTCTCAGAAGGTTGGTTTGAAAATCAGAAGAGCATGGTGTCTTTACACTGTCACCACGTCCATATAATAAACTCCACAGGCATGAAAACTGAGAATTCAGTAGACTAGACATTGCTGCCGCTCACGGTGAAAGAATTTCGTCAATACGACCTATACTTTTCATTTGGGAACGATTTGTTTCGGCCTGACGTTTCTGTTCATTTTAAGCAGCAAAAGTGAGGTGCATGTCTGTGTACGTGTGTATGGAGCCATTGGGTGCAGTCACTATAGCAACCAGGCTCACACCTGCCTGCTTAACGAGCTCTGCCTGCCACTGGGCCAAGATTCATATTAAACACTTCTCTTTCAACTGCTGCTGTGTCCACAGTGTTACAGCCATCATTTTTACCCTCAAAACGTCGCCATCGTTGTTCTCTTTCCAACACCGTGTCTTTCAAAGCTCAGACTTTTAAATTTTTTAAACTGTGTGGATCCAAGTGGAGGGATCACATTTGAGTCATTCAGTGATTCAAAGAATATGAACTTTTAATATTCATTCAGATGTTTTCTGACTCTAAATTTTCTTTTCTCATTACTTAGGTTTTTCTAATTTACATTTAAAACATTTTCAGCTATTTTCCAACTTCTTCTGTGTGGATATCAGCTTTTAGCAGTTCAGCACTTTTGTTTTCAGGTGAAAATTTCTGTATTTTTCATCTCATTCAAAATTTATAACTTAAATTCAGCAATTAATTCATTTCAGTGCATACATTCAGATTCAAGCATTCACACTGCAGTTTCTTCAGAAAATGCACTTTCTAGTTATATTTTATTATTTTTCCGTACGTTTTTTGAAAGCCTACTCCTTCAAAACCGTTCAACTTAGAAAAACCATTCAAACACCGTTAGATTCCTATTCTTTTGGACAACACTGCTTCTATTTTTCATATTTTTAACATTTATATTTTTAATTTTATTCAACTTTATTCAACAAAAATTTATAATGTATTTCAATGGGGAGACCCTTCAAATCCTCATTCAACTTACTCATTTTTAAACTCTTACTACTTCCACATACATTGACATAGAGCCACCATTCAAACTTTAAAACGAAGACAAGACATTCAACTATTCAACTTGTATTTATCTTTTCAATATCTATTATACTTTTTCTTCAGTTCCAGTTTAAGTTTCATGATGTTTTTTCACCCGTTTCAGAGTTTATAATGGGTGTGTATGGGACGGAATGTTGGGGCTAGAGTGAGGCAGCTCAACTGCTAGAGTGAGAGGAGCAAAAAAATTAATCTTAAAATCTTTTTTAAAACTGCTGCTGTGTCCACAGCGTTTGCTCCACAGCCACCATTTTACCCTCAAAACGTAGCCATCGCTGTCCTCTTTCATCCAATGTGTTTACTATTGTCGTAGGTGTTATGGTTCTTTCATAAATGTCACCAATGCACAGCCTCCTCCCTCCAACTCTTCCATAGACTCTAATGTTAAAATGGCTCAGAAGGTTCGTTTGAAAATCAGAAGAGCATGGTGTCTTTCCACTGTCACCACGTCCATATAATAAACTCCACAGGCATGAAAACTGAGAATTCAGTAGACTAGACATTGCTGTCGCTCACGGTGAAAGAATTTCGTCAATACGACTTGTACTTTTCATATGGGAACGATTTGTTTCGGCCTGACTTTTCTGTTCATTTTAAGCAGCAAAAGTGAGGTGCATGTCTGTGTCCGTGTGTATGGAGCCATTGGGTGCGGTCACTATAGCAACCAGGCTCACACCTGCCTGCTTAACGAGCTCTCTCTGCCACTCTGCCAAGATTCATCTGAAACACTTCTCTTTCAACTGCTGCTGTGTCCACAGTGTCACAGCCATCATTTTACCCTCAAATTGTCGCCATTATTGTTCTCTTTCCAACACCGTATCTTTCAAAGCTCAGGCATTTAAACTTTTTAAACTGTGTGGATCAAAGTGGAGGCATCACATTTGAGTCATTCAGTGATTCAAAGAATATGACCTTTTAATATTCATTCAGATGTTTTCTGACTCTAAATGTTCTTTTCTCATTTCTTAGGGTTTTCTAATTTACATTTAAAACATTTTCAGTTTTTTTCCAACTCCTTCTTCTGTGTAACCTTCAGCTTTTAGCAGTTCAGCACCTTTGTTTTCAGGTTAAATTCGTTTTTTTTTTTTTTTTTAATCTCATTCAATATTTTTAACTCAAAATTCAGTAATTATTTCATTTCAATGCATACATTCAGATTCAAGCATTCACACTGCAGTTTCTTCAGAAAATGCACTTTCTAGTTATTGTGTGGATGCCTTAATAGGCATCCACACTATTGAGTTCCTGTTTCTCTTTATTCTTTATTATTCCGGGTGTTTCCGTACACTTTTCGCCGTGGATCTACTTCCACAATTTTTGTGCTATTTTCACCGTTCAAACTCTAAACTGTTCTGCTCTTTCTGCTAATGCCGGCTATGACTTTTGGTGTTTATTACTATTATACTTTTTAAAATATTACACTTTTTTCCTTTAATTTGTCCCATTGAAATGAATGGGAAACTTCCACAATTCTGCTAAAACTTTCTTGTCTTTGAAACTTAACTACTGCCTCATACTTTCACCTAGAAACTCCATTCAAACTTTAAAACGTTCTCAAATTATTGGGCTATTCCTGTGTGATTCAGCTTTTTCAGATCTTCTACCGTTTTCATCTTATCTCTCTTTAAGTCTTCAGTGGCAAAATTGTGATTTTTCAGAAAATACATGCGTTGCTATGGTTGCTATGCAATTAACTCAGAGGGGACAGTGAAACTGTTTGAATTTTCTCTTCATGTCCAAACAAATTCTTGCTACTCGCTCAATTTCCACTCAAGCCCCACAAATTATACATCAAAACGTAGGTATTTTTGCTGGCTTTCAGAAAATGCCCCTATCATTGTTGTGGGACTCATAGATATTTTGCAAATCTCCTCAGAGTAACATGAAGTGTGAAAACTCTCCATATAAACTCAATGGAGAGTTTGTTCAAAATCACCGCTGGATTTCTGTAATGAGAGGCATTTTCAAATTGTCATATCTCCTTAACGAAGCGAAGTTAAGACATAAGGCTTGTCCCTGTATATCTTCAGACACTCCTGATGCTCACAATTCAAGAATTATTTTCTCACCTATTACCGTTCTGAGATGAGTTAGACTTGATTGAGGGGTGGAAATTTGTCCCTCGCTCAGATTTCATCAGATTTCAAATTCTGGAAATGAGGCACTTTTTTCTCTCATCATATCTTTTCGATGGATTTCCACAGAGCCCTGAAAATTTCCATGACTGTTCACCAAAGCCTGCTGTTTCTTACGGTGAAAGAATGATTTTGATGCTCCATATACATTTAGAGTTACCAAAGGTTGTTTGAGAGCAAGTCAAGGCAGTTTTTGCTTCGCCTCTACACAGTTACAGTGTATTACAAGTCATATATCTTTAATAATTTATATTTTATCTCTGAATTAAGAAGACCTGAAGATTCCCCCATCTCTTCTGAACAAAACGATGTCTGAATGACCGTTCTAGCCTCTACGGTTAGGAAATTATGGCCATTTGTTCGAGGGGAATCCTGAATGTCAGAAATATACTGAAGAAAACTCACACCTCTCTCTGTGTCTGTGTGTGTAAGGGCTGACTACAGCAGGTGCAGCTAATTTAACTGACCTACATATACCAAGCCCAGACTCAACAGCTCCTGTTCCCTTTACTGTCTGTGTATGTGTGTCTGTGTATCAGTATTTCTGCTATGTTTAAGTATTACTCCTCAATCATAGTATTTCTGCTAAAGCAAAGTACTTCTACTACATCTTAGTACTTGTGCCAAATCATAGTATTTGTTGCACATCATAGTATTGGAACCAAAACATAGTATTTGTCCCAAAGCATCGTATTTGTATGGAGTAATAGTATTTCTTCTAAATCATAGTATTTCAATCAAATCTCAGTAGTTGTGTTAAAATGCAGTTTTATTGCCAAATCATAGTATTTGTACCCAATCATAGTATTTTTGCCATGTCATCGTATTTGTGCTGAATCATGGTATTTTTGCCAAATCGTGGTATTTGTGCCCAATTAATAATTCTGTTATGTTATAGTATTACTACTAAGTCGTAGAATATCTGTTATGTTATAGTGTATCTGTGGAATATAGTATGTGTGCCAAATCGTAGTATTTATACCAAATCACAGTATTTGTGCTAAAACATAGTATTTCTGCCATATTGTGGTATTTGTGCAAGAACATTGAACTGTTATGTTATAGTATTACTACTCAGTCATAGTATTTCTGCGTTGTTGTAGTATTTGTGCTAAAACGTAGTATCTCTGCCAAGTCATAGAATTACTGCTATTTCATAATATTTAAGCGAAATTACAGTGTTTCTGCAAAAACATTGCATTTCTGCTAAATCATAGTATTTCTATAATCTTATAGTACTTGTACTCAATTATAGTATTTGTACCAAAACATAGTATTACTGGTAAAACATAGTATTCCTGCCAAATCATAGTATTTGTACTGAAACATAGTACTTCTGCACCATCATAGTATTTGTACTAAATCATAGTATTTGTGCCAAATCATAGTATTTGTGCCAAAGCACCGTATTTGTATGGAGTCATAGTATTTCTTCTAAATCATAGTATTTCAATCAAATCTCAGTAGTTGTGTTAAAACGCAGTATTATTGCCAAATCATAGTATTTGTACCCAATTAATAATTCTGTTATGTTATAGTATTACTACTAAGTCGTAGAATATCTGTTATGTTATAGTGTATCTGCGGAATATAGTATGTGTGCCAAATCATAGTATTTATACCAAATCACAGTATTTGTGCTAAAACATAGTATTTCTGCCATATTGTGGTATTTGTGCAAGAACATTGAACTGTTATGTTATAGTATTACTACTAAGTCATAGTATTTCTGCGTTGTTATAGTATTTGTGCTAAAACGTAGTATCTCTGCCAAGTCATAGAATTAATGCAATTTCATAGTTTTTTTTAGGAAATCTGTTATGTTATAGTATTACTACTAAGTCATAGTATTTCTGCCAAATCATAGTATTTCTGCCAAAGCATCGTATTTGTATGGAGTCATAGTATTTCTTCTAAATCATAGTATTTCAGTCAAATCTCAGTAGTTGTTGTTAAAACGCAGTATTATTGCCAAATCATAGTATTTGAACCCAATCATAGTATTTCTGCTAAATCACAGCATTTGTGCCAAATCATGGTATTTGTGCAAAAACATAGTATGTCTGCAAAACCATAGTATATCTCTTATGTTATAGTATTACTACTAAGGCATAGTATTTATGCCAAATCATAGTATTTATGCCAAATTACAGTATTTATGCTAAAACGCAGAAATACTACCTTTTAGCAGGAATTTCTACCAAAAGATAGTACTTCTGCTAAATCAGAGTATTTCTGCCAAATCAGAGTATTTCTGCCAAATCATAGTATTTGTACTAAATCATAGTACTTGTGCCAAATCATAGTATTTGTACTAAATCATAGTACTTGTGCCAAATCATAGTATTTGTTGCACATCATAGTATTGGAACCAAAACATAGTATTTGTCCCAAATCATCGTATTTGTATGGAGTCATAGTATTTCTTCTAAATCATAGTATTTCAATCAAATCTCAGTAGTTGTGTTAAAATGCAGTATTATTGCCAAATCATAGTATTTGTACCCAATCATAGTATTTTTGCCATGTCATCATATTTGTGCTGAATCATGGCATTTTTGCCAAATCGTGGTATTTGTGCCCAAATAATAATTCTGTTATGTTATAGTATTACTACTAAGTTGTAGAATATCTGTTATGTTATAGTGTATCTGCGGAATATAGTATGTGTGCCAAATCATAGTATTTATACCAAATCACAGTATTTGTGCTAAAACATAGTATTTCTGCCATATTGTGGTATTTGTGCAAGAACATTGAACTGTTATGTTATAGTATTACTACTAAGTCATAGTATTTCTGCGTTGTTATAGTATTTGTGCTAAAACGTAGTATTTCTGCCAATTCATAGAATTACTGCAATTTCATAGTTTTTTTTAGGAAATCTGTTATGTTATAGTATTACTACTAAGTCATAGTATTTCTGCCAAATCATAGTATTTGTGTGAATTTGTATACTGTAATATCACTGTATTATGTAGTGGCTAAGTAGGGGCTGTTTACTAAGTGCATCAGTGCAAATAGGTCATCTCTTGTGTTGGAGTGCCCTCTTGTGGTGCCTTTTGGGTAGTGCCTTAGTAAATGGGAACCCTGTAAAAAGTGGCATCAGACTGATTTGTAGTGGAGGAATTTGTTGCCAGTTTTCTTAATCTTTAATCTGTATGCATGTTGTAATGCATACCCTGTTCTTAATCATAGAAACCACACCATATCACCTCTCCACATCCTCCTACTGTATGCCATACCTCCCTGTACCATCCATCTGACCGCAATAAACTCCACCTGTGGTAATCTAATCCCTGGATGTCAGCCTCTCCTTCTGACCGAGGATAGTTATAGTATTTGAGCCAAATCATAGTATTTGTGCTAAAACATAGTATTTCTTCCAAATCATAGTATTTGTGCCAAAGTATAGTATTTCTTCCAAATCATAGTATAACTGCACAATAAAGGTTCTTGAGCCACATCAGTGTTTGTGCCAAATCTTAGTATTTCTTCTAAATCCTAGTAATTCTGCTCAATGATAGAATTTCTGCTATGCTGTAGTACTTTTTTCCTAGATTGTAGTACTTCTACTAAGTCAAAGTATTTCATGTAAATCATAGTATTTCTACCAAGTCCCAGTGTTTCTGCTAAATCATAAATAATGTTTTAGTACAAATTGTATGATTTGGCAGAACTTTCTGTGTTCCAGCACAAATGCTATGATTTGGCAGGAAAAAAATATTATTTAGTATAAATACTAAGTTTTAGCGGAAATACTATGTTTAAACTTTAAAAAAATTCTGCTATTTCTGCTGATGTTTGTTATGACTTTTGACCATTGAAATGAATGGAACACATTATCAATGTGGTCACTGATTTTGCATGATGGGCTGAGCTGTGTTTTAGCTCAGTGAGATAAGCATCCGTTCTCAGACTGGGAGGCCTGGGTTCAAATCCAGCTTATGGCAACATTTCTTTCACTTAACAGTTAAACTTTTTTTAAACTTTTTTCAACACAAATTTAATCTTTTTCACCCCTTTTCAGCAAAAATTTCAGTTTTTTTAACCCCTTTTCAGCACAAATCCAAACTTTTTCAGCTCTTTTTCAGCAAAAACCTCTTTTCAGCAGAATTCTGCTCATTCAACTCTTTTCAGCAAAATTTTCAGTTTTTTCTGCTGTTTTCAGAAAAAAAACTCTTTTCAGCAGAATTCTGCTCATTCACCTCTTTTCAGCAGAAATTCTGCTGATTGAACTCTTTTCAGCAGAATTTTCACCTCTTTTATTGCCCAAATTCTGCTAATTCACCTCTTCTGAAACATTTTCAGCCTTTCCACCTCTTATCAGCACAATTCTCAGCAGCTTCTGCTCATTTCAGCACAATTGTCAATCTCTCCACCTTTTCTTTGTGAGAAAGTGTTTGGCTCAGTGAGTTAAATAGCTGCCCTTTGACCAGGAGGGCCAGGTTCGAATCCTGCTCAGGGCAGCTTTTTTTTTTTTTTTTTTTTTCAACTTTTTCAGCTTTTTTCAGCAGACATCTTCAGCGTTAAGGCATCCACACTGCATTTTCGCAGGAAATGCAAATTTTTCTAGTTATATTTTATTATTTTTCCGTACGTTTTTTGAAAGCCTACTCCTTCAAAACCGTTCAACTTAGAAAAACCATTCAAACACCGTTAGATTCCTATTCTTTTGGACAACACTGCTTCTATTTTTCATATTTTTAACATTTATATTTTTAATTTTATTCAACTTTATTCAACAAAAATTTATAATGTATTTCAATGGGGAGACCCTTCAAATCCTCATTCAACTTACTCATTTTTAAACTCTTACTACTTCCACATACATTGACATAGAGCCACCATTCAAACTTTAAAACGAAGACAAGACATTCAACTATTCAACTTGCATTTATCTTTTCAATATCTATTATACTTTTTCTTCAGTTCCAGTTTAAGTTTCATGATGTTTTTTCACCCGTTTCAGAGTTTATAATGGGTGTGTATGGGACGGAATGTTGGGGCTAGAGTGAGGCAGCTCAACTGCTAGAGTGAGAGGAGCAAAAAAATTAATCTTAAAATCTTTTTTAAAACTGCTGCTGTGTCCGCAGCGTTTGCTCTACAGGTATGATTTTACCCTCAAAACGTAGCCATGGCTGTCCTCTTTCATCCAATGTGTTTACTATTGTACTAGGTGTTATGGTTCTTTCATAAATGTCACCAATGCACAGCCTCCTCCCTCCAACTCTTCCATAGACTCTAATGTTAAAATGGCTCAGAAGGTTCGTTTGAAAATCAGAAGAGCATGGTGTCTTTCCACTGTCACCACGTCCATATAATAAGCTCCACAGGCATGAAAACTGAGAATTAGGTAGACTAGACATTGCTGTCGCTCACGGTGAAAGAATTTTGTCAATACGACTTTTACTTTTCATTTGGGAGCGATTTGTTTCGGCCTGACTTTTCTGTTCATTTTAAGCAGCAAAAGTGAGGTGCATGTCTGTGTCCGTGTGTATGGAGCCCTTGGGTGCGGTCACTATAGCAACCAGGCTCACACCTGCCTGCTTAACGAGCTCTCTCTCTCACTCTGCCAAGATTCATCTTAAACACTTCTCTTTCAACTGCTGCTGTGTCCACAGTGTTAAAGCCATCATTTTACCCTCAAAACGTCGCCATCGTTGTTCTTTTTCCAACATCTTGTCTTTCAAAGCTCAGAGATGTAAACTTTTTAAACTGTGTGGGTCCAAGTGGAGGGATCACATTTTAGTCATTCAGTGATTCAAAGAATATGACCTTTTAATATTCTTTCAGATGTTTTCTGACTCTAAATGTTCTTTTCTCATTTCTTAGGTTTTTCTAATTTACAATTAAAACATTTTCAGCTTTTTTCCAACTTCTTCTTCTGTGTAACCTTCAGCTTTTAGCAGTTCAGCACCTTTGTTTTCAGGTTAAATTTGGTTGTTTTTTTTGTTTTGTTTTTATTTCATTCAATATTTTTAACTCAAAATTCAGCAATTAATTCATTTCAGTGCATACATTCAGATTCAAGCATTCACACTGCAGTTTCTTCAGAAAATGCACTTTCTAGTTATATTTTATTATTTTTCCGTACGTTTTTTAAAAGCCTACTCCTTCAAAACCGTTCAACTTAGAAAAACCATTCAAACATCGTTAGATTCCTATTATTTTGGACATGACTGCTTCTATTTTTCATATTTTTAACATTTATATTTTTAATTTTATTCAACTTTATTCAACAAAAATTTATAATGTATTTCAATGGGGAGACCCTTCAAATCCTCATTCAACTTACTCATTTTTAAACTCTTACTACTTCCACATACATTGACATAGAGCCACCATTCAAACTTTAAAACAAAGACAAGACATTCAACTATTCAACTTGTATTTATCTTTTCAATATCTATTATACTTTTTCTTCAGTTCCAGTTTAAGTTTCATGATGTTTTTTCACCCGTTTCAGAGTTTATAATGGGTGTGTATGGGACGGAATGTTGGGGCTAGAGTGAGACAGCTCAACTGCTAGAGTGAGAGGAGCAAAAAAATTAATCTTAAAATCATTTTTAAAACTGCTGCTGTGGCCGCAGCGTTTGCTCTACAGGTATGATTTTACCCTCAAAACGTAGCCATCGCTGTCCTCTTTCATCCAATGTGTTTACTATTGTCCTAGGTGTTATGGTTCTTTCGTAAATGTCACCAATGCACAGCCTCCTCCCTCCAACTCTTCCATAGACTCTAATGTTAAAATGTCTCAGAAGGTTCGTTTGAAAATCAGAAGAGCATGGTGTCTTTCCACTGTCACCACGTCCATATAATAAACTCCACAGACATGAAAACTGAGAATTTGGTAGACTAGAAGCTGCTGTCGCTCACGGTGAAAGAATTTCGTCAATACGACTTTTACTTTTCATTTGGGAACGATTTGTTTCGGCCTGACTTTTCTGTTCATTTTAAGGAGCAAAAGTGAGGTGCATGTCTGTGTCGTGTGTATGGAGCCATTGGGTGCAGTCACTATAGCAACCAGGCTCACACCTGCCTGCTTAACGAGCTCTCTCTCTCTCTCTCTCTCTCTCTCTGCCAAGATTTATCTTAAACACTTCTCTTTCAACTGCTGCTGTGTCCACAGTGTTAAAGCCATCATTTTACCCTCAAAACGTCGCCATCGTTGTTCTTTTTCCAACATCTTGTCTTTCAAAGCTCAGAGATGTAAACTTTTTAAACTGTGTGGGTCCAAGTGGAGGGATCACATTTTAGTCATTCAGTGATTCAAAGAATATGACCTTTTAATATTCTTTCAGATGTTTTCTGACTCTAAATGTTCTTTTCTCATTTCTTAGGTTTTTCTAATTTACAATTAAAACATTTTCAGCTTTTTTCCAACTTCTTCTTCTGTGTAACCTTCAGCTTTTAGCAGTTCAGCACCTTTGTTTTCAGGTTAAATTCGGGGTTTTTTTTTTTTTTTTTAATCTCATTCAATATTTTTTAACTCAAAATTCAGCAATTAATTCATTTCAGTGCATACATTCAGATTCAAGCATTCACACTGCAGTTTCTTCAGAAAATGCACTTTCTAGTTATATTTTATTTTTCCGTACGTTTTTTGAAAGCCTACTCCTTCAAAACCGTTCAACTTAGAAAAACCATTCAAACACCGTTAGATTCCTATTCTTTTGGACAACATTGCTTCTATTTTTCTCATTTTTAACATTTATATTTTTAATTTTATTCAACTTTTTTCAACAAAAATTTATAATGTATTTCAATGGGGAGACCCTTCAAATTCTCATTCAACTTACTCATTTTTAAACTCTTACTACTTCCACATACGTTGACATAGAGCCACCATTCAAACTTTAAAATGAAGACAAGCCATTCAACTATTGAACTTGTATTTATCTTTTCAATATCTATTATACTTTTTCTTCAGTTCCAGTTTAAGTTTCATGATGTTTTTTCACCCGTTTCAGAGTTTATAATGGGTGTGTATGGGACGGAATGTTGGGGCTAGAGTGAGGCAGCCCAACTGCTAGAGTGAGAGGAGCAAAAAAATTAATCTTAAAATCTTTTTTAAAACTGCTGCTGTGTCCGCAGCGTTTGCTCTACAGGTATGATTTTACCCTCAAAACGTAGCCATCGCTGTCCTCTTTCATCCAATGTGTTTACTATTGTACTAGGTGTTATGGTTCTTTCATAAATGTCACCAATGCACAGCCTCCTCCCTCCAACTCTTCCATAGACTCTAATGTTAAATTGGCTCAAAAGGTTGGTTTGAAAATCAGAAGAGCATGGTGTCTTTCCACTGTCACCACGTCCATATAATAAACTCCACAGGCATGAAAACTGAGAATTCAGTAGACTAGAAGCTGCTGTCGCTCACGGTGAAAGAATTTTGTCAATACGACTTGTACTTTTAATTTGGGAACGATTTGTTTCGGCCTGACTTTTCTGTTCATTTTAAGCAGCAAAAGTGAGGTGCATGTCTGTGTCGTGTGTATGGAGCCATTGGGTGCAGTCACTATAGCAACCAGGCTCACACCTGCCTGCTTAACGAGCTCTGCCTGCCACTGTGCCAAGATTCATATTAAACACTTCTCTTTCAACTGCTGCTGTCTCCACAGTGTCACAGCCATCATTTTACCCTCAAAACGTCGCCATCGTTGTTCTTTTTCCAACATCTTGTCTTTCAAAGCTCAGAGATGTAAACTTTTTAAACTGTGTGGGTCCAAGTGGAGGGATCACATTTTAGTCATTCAGTGATTCAAAGAATATGACCTTTTAATATTCTTTCAGATGTTTTCTGACTCTAAATGTTCTTTTCTCATTTCTTAGGTTTTGCTAATTTACAATTAAAACATTTTCAGCTTTTTTCCAACTTCTTCTTCTGTGTAACCTTCAGCTTTTAGCAGTTCAGCACTTTTGTTTTCAGGTTAAATTCGGGGTTTTTTTTTAATCTCATTCAAGATTTTTAACTTAAATTCAGTAATTAATTCATTTCAGTGCATACATTCAGATTCAAGCATTCACACTGCAGTTTCTTCAGAAAATGCACTTTCTAGTTATTGTGTGGATGCTTTAAGCATCCACACTATTGAGTTCCTGTTTCTCTTTATTCTTTATTGTGTGGATGCTTTAAGCATCCACACTATTGAGTTCCTGTTTCTCTTTATTCTTTATTATTATTGTGTGGATGCTTTAAGCATCCACACTATTGAGTTCCTGTTTCTCTTTATTCTTTATACTTTATTCTAGTTGCTTCCGTACACTTTTCGCCGTTAAACTACTTCCACAATTTTCAGCCGATTTTCACCGTTCAAATTTTAAACTATTCTGCTATTTTTGCTAATTCCTGCTACGATTTTTGCTATTTTTAACTATTATACTTTTTAAAATATTAAGCTTTTTTCCTTTAATTTGTCCCATTGAAATGAATGGGAAACTTCTGCAATTCTGCTAAAATTTGCTTGTTTTTGAAACTTAACTACTTCCTCATATTTTCACCTAGAACAACCATTCAAATTTTAAAATGTTCACAAATTATTGGGCTATTCAGGTATGATTCAGCTTTTTCAAATCTTCTACTGTTTTACTTTTATGCCTCTTAAAGTTTTGAGTTGCAAAATTGTGATTTTTCACAAAATACATGCGTTGTTATGGTTGCTATGCTCTTGGCTTCCAGTGTGCCACTGAAGGTTTTGCAATTTTCACTTCATGTCCGAACAACTTCTTGCTACTTGCTCAATTTTCACTCAACTTCCACAAATTATACATCAAAACGTAGGTATTTTTGCTGGCTTTCAGAAAATGTCACTATCATTGTTGTGGGATTTATAGAATTTTTGCAAATCTCCTCAGACCAACACAAGGTCTCAAAACTCTCCATATAAAGTCAATGGAGAGCTTGTTCAAAATCATCGCTGGATTTCTGTAATGAGAGGCATATTCGAATCGTCATATCTCCTTAACGAAGCGACTTTAAGACATGAGGCTTGTCCCCGAATATCTTCAGACACCCCTGACGCTCACAATTCAAGAATTTCTTTCTCACCTATTACCGTTCTGAAATGAGTTGGACTTGTTTGAGGGTAGGAAATTCGTCCTTCGCTCAGATTTCTTCAGATTTAAAACTCTGGAAATGAACCACTTTTTTCTCTCGTCATAACTTTTTTTTGGATTTCCACAGAGACCTGAAAATTTCCATGACTGTTCACCAAAGCCTGCTGTCTCTTACGGTGAAAGAATGATATCGATACTCCAAATAGATTTCGAGTTACAAAGCGTTGTTTGAGGGCAAGTCAAGGCAGTTTTTGCTTCGCTCTACTCAGTTATGGTGCATTACAAGTCAAATATCTTTAATAATTCATATTTTAATGATAAATTGTAAACACTGGAAGATTCCCCCATCTCTTCTGAACAAAACGGTGTAAGAATGACCGCTCTAGCCCCTACGGTTTAGAAATTATGGTCATTTGTTTGAGGGGAGTCCTCACTATGAGAGATAGGCTGCAATAATCCTGTGCCTCTCTCTGCTGCGTGTGTAAAAAGATGCACCTGTTTTGGCGGGAAAAAGTACACAGGCTCTCTGATTGGTGGATTCAAATTCACCAGCTCCCAGGCTGACCTAGAAACTTACTTCTCTCTCCCTGTGCATTTTTTTGCTGATTTTTTCATTTAACAAGTATATTTGAGGGACCCTCAGCATGTTCAGCATTTTTTCAGCTGTCCATTTTGCTTTTCCAATTTTTCTGTTTAACTTATTACTATTGTGCTAAATCATACTGTTTCTGCTATTTTACAAGATTTGTGCTTAATATAGTATTTCTGCTTTTAATAGGATTTGTGCTTAATATAGTATCTCTGCTTTTTATAGAATTTGTGCTTAATATAGTATTTCTGCTTTTTATAGAATTTGTGCTTAATATAGTATTTCTGCTTTTTATAGGATTTGTGCTTAATATAGTATTTCTGCTAAATTATAGTATTTCTGCTTTTTATAGTATTTGTGCTAAAACATAGTATTTCTACTAAATGTAGTATTTATGCTTAATCATAGTATTTCTATATATTTCTGCCAGGTCCCCAGGCAGCCAATCCTCTGTGAGGACTTAGACATTCAAAATTTTCAAATCAGGGCCTGCACGGTTTCCCAGCCAATCATATATGTGTCCTGAGGCATTCAAATTTGCATATTGGGGCCTTCATGGCTTCTAAGCCAGCCAATCATATCTGAGGGCTGAGGAATTCAAATCCACAAATCAGGGCCTGCACGGCTTCCCAGCCAGCCAATCATATATGTGGCCTCAGGCATTCAAATTTGCATATTGGGGGAATTCGTGGCTTCTAAGTCAACAAGTCATCCATGTCGTATATGTCTAAAAATTCACATTTTAATGATAAATTGTTAACACTGGAAGATTCCCCCATCTCTTCTGAACAAAACGGTGTAAGAATGACCGCTCTAGCCCCTACGGTTTAGAAATTATGGTCATTTGTTTGAGGGGAGTCCTCACTATGAGAAATAGGCTGCAATAATCCTGTGCCTCTCTCTGCTGCGTGTGTAAAAAGATGCACCTGTTTTGGCGGGAAAAAGTACACAGGCTCTCTGATTGGTGGATTCAAATTCAGCAGCTCCCAGGCTGACCTAGAAACTTACTTCTCTCTCCCTGTGCATTTTTTTGCTGATTTTTTCATTTAACAAGTATATTTGAGGGACCCTCAGCATGTTCAGCATTTTTTCAGCTGTCCATTTTGCTTTTCCAATTTTTCTGTTTAACTTATTACTATTGTGCTAAATCATACTGTTTCTGCTATTTTATAAGATTTGTGCTTAATATAGTATTTCTGCTTTTAATAGGATTTGTGCTTAATATAGTATTTCTGCTTTTTATAGAATTTGTGCTAAAACATAGTATTTCTACTAAATGTAGTATTTATGCTTAATAATAGTATTTCTATATATTTCTGCCAGGTCCCCAGGCAGCCAATCCTCTGTGAGGACTTAGACATTCAAATTTTCAAATCAGGGCCTGCACGGTTTCCCAGCCAATCATATATGTGTCCTGAGGCATTCAAATTTGCATATTGGGGCCTTCATGGCTTCTAAGCCAGCCAATCATATCTGAGGGCTGAGGAATTCAAATCCACAAATCAGGGCCTGCACAGCTTCCCAGCCAGCCAATCATGTATGTGGCTCCAGGTATTCAAATTTGCATATTGGGGAATTCGTGGCTTCTAAGTCAACAAGTCATCCATGTCATATATCTCTAAAAATTCATATTTTAATGATAAATTGTCAACACTTGAAGATTCCCCCATCTCTTCTGAACAAAACGGTGTAAGAATGACCGCTCTAGCCCCTATGGTTAGGAAATTATGGTCATATGTTTGAGGGGAATCCTCACTATGTGAAATAAACTGAAACAGCCTCTCTGATTGGTGGATTCAAATTCAGCAGCTCCCAGGCTGACCTAGAAACTTAGTCCTCTCTCCCTGTGTGTGTGTGTGTGTGTGTGTGTGTGTGTGTGTGTGTGTGTGTGTGTGTGTGTGTGTGTGTGTTTGTTTAGTGGGAGAGAGAGGACCCTGCCCTTATTTGGCAGCATGTCATTGTAGGATTTAAATTGAACATAGTTAGACTGGTTGACTGGATTAGAGCCTGTGTTTGTGTGTCCCTCTGTGCATTTGTGTTTCAATAAGTTATTACTATTCTGCTAAATCATAGTATTTCTGGTACTTTTCGGTACTTGTGCTAAATACAGTATTTCTGCTAAATCATACTATTTCTGCTTTTCATAAGATTTGTGCCTAATATAGTATTTCTGCTAAATTATAGTATTTCTGCTTTTTATAGGATTTGTGCCTAACATAGTATTTCTGCTAAATTATAGTATTTCTGCTTTTTATAGGATTTGTGCCTAACATAGTATTTCTGCTAAATTATAGTATTTCTGCTTTTTATACTATTTGTTCTAAATTATAGTAATTCTGCTTTTTATAGGATTTGTGCTTAATATAGTATTTCTGCTAAATTATAGTTTTTCTTCTTTTTATAGTATTTGTGCTAAAACATAGTATTTCTACTAAATGTAGTATTTATGCTTAATAATAGTATTTCCATATATTTCTGCCAGGTCCCCAGGCAGCCAATCCTCTCTGAGGACTGAGACATTCAAATTTTCAAATCAGGGCCTGCACAGTTTCCCAGCCAATCAAATAAGTGTCCTGAGGCATTCAAATTTGCATATTGGGGCCTTCGTGGCTTCTAAGCCAGCCAATCATATCTGAGGGCTGAGGAATTCAAATCCACAAATCAGGGCCTGCACGGCTTCCCAGCCAGCCAATCACATATGTGGTCTCAGGCATTCAAATTTGCATATTGGGGAATTCGTGGCTTCTAAGTCAACAAGTCATCCATGTCATATATCTCTAAAAATTCATATTTTAATATTAAATTGTCAACACTTGAAGATTCCCCCATCTCTTCTGAACAAAACGGTGTAAGAATGACCGTTCTAGCCCCTACGGTTAGGAAATTACGGTCATTTGTTTGAGGGGAGTCGTCACTATGAGAAATAGACTGCAAAAATCCTGTGTCTCTCTGTGCTGCTGCGTGTGTAAACAGATGCACCTGTTTTGGTGGGGAAAAGTGCACAGCCTCTCTGATTGGTGGATTCAAATTCACCAGCTCCCAGGCTGACCTAGAAACTTACTTCTCTCTCCCTCTGTGTGTGTGTGTGTGTGTGTGTGTGTGTGTGTGTGTGTGTGTGTGTGTGTGTGTGTGTGTGTGTGTGTGTTTAGTGGGAGAGAGAGGACCCTGCCCTTATTTGGCAGCATGTCATTGTAGGATTTAAATTGAATATAGTTAGACTGGTTGACTGAATTGGATCTTGTGTGTGTGTCTCTCTGTGCATGTGTGTTTCCTCATGTGTACATATTTGTAATTGTGTGGCTGTCATAAATTTTTTTGCAGATTTTTGTCATTTAACAAGTATATTTGAGGGACCCTCAGCATGTTCAGCATTTTTTCAGCTGTCCATTTTGCTTTTCCAATTTTTCTGTTTAACTTATTACTATTGTGCTAAATCACACTATTTCTGCTATTTTATAAGATTTGTGCTTAATATACTATTTCTGCTTTTATAGGATTTGTGCTTAATATAGTATTTCTGCTTTTTATAAGATTTGTGCTTAATATAGTATTTCTGCTAAATGTAGTATTTATGCTTAATCATATTATTTCTGCTTTTCATAGGATTTGTGCTTAATATAGTATTTCTGCTAAATTTAGTATTTCTGATTAATTATAGTTTTTCTACTAAATCATAGTACAGTATTTCTGCTTTTTATGGGATTTGTGCTAAAACAAAGTATTTCTACTAAATGTAGTATTTATGTTTAATCATACCATTTCTGCTTTTTATAGGATTTGTGCTTAATATAGTATTTCTGCTAAATTATAGTATTTCTGCCAAATTATAATATTTGTGCTAAAACATAGTCTTAATTTAAAATTACAATATTCATAGTTCATCACAGTGTCTCTGGTAAATCACAATATTTCTGCTCTGTTGTACTATTTTTCTAAATCATAGTGTTTCTGTAATGTTTAAGTATTTTTGGCTAAATATATTCTTTCTGTTATCTTATACTATTTCTCCTAAATTCTTGTATTTTTGAGAAGTTATCATGTTTCTGGTAAGTTACAATATTTCTGCTAAATTCTGCTATGCTATTGTATCTCTGCCAAGTATTATGTTTCCTCTAAGATATTGCAGTTCTGCTAAGTTATTCCATTTTAGCAAACTTCTTTTGCTTCTGCAAAGTTTTTACAATTTCTGCAACTTTTCAGCTTTTTCAGCTACTTTTTGCATACAGCTTCAGCTTTAAAGCATCCACACTGCATTTTCGCAGGAAATGCAAATTATTCTAGTTGTGTGGATGCTTTAAGCATCCACACTATTGAGTTCCTGTTTCTCTTTATTCTTTATTATTATTATTCCGGGTGTTTCCGTACACTTTTCGCCGTTTAACTACTTCCACAATTTTTGTGCTATTTTCACCGTTCAAACTTTAAACTATTCAGCTATTTTTGCTAATTCCTGCTACGATTTTTGCTATTTTTAACTATTATACTTTTTAAAATATTAAGCTTTTTTCCTTTAATTTGTCCCATTGAAATGAATGGGAAACTTCTGCAATTCTGCTAAATTTTGCCTGTTTTTGAAACTTAACTACTTCCTCATATTTTCACCTAGAACAACCATTCAAATTTTAAAATGTTCACAAATTATTTGGCTATTCAGGTATGATTCAGCTTTTTCAAATCTTCTACTGTTTTACTTTTATGCCTCTTAAAGTTTTGAGTTGCAAAATTGTGATTTTTCACAAAATACATGTGTTGTTATGGTTGCTATGCTCTTGGCTTCCAGTGTGCCACTGAAGGTTTTGCAATTTTCACTTCATGTCCGAACAACTTCCTGCTACTTGCTCAATTTTCACTCAACTTCCACAAATTATACATCAAAACGTAGGTATTTTTGCTGGCTTTCAGAAAATGTCACCATCATTGTTGTGGGATTTATAGAATTTTTGCAAATCTCCTCAGACTAACACAAGGTCAGAAAACTCTCCATATAAAGTGAATGGAGAGCTTGTTCAAAATCACCGCTGGATTTCTGTAATGAGAGGCATATTCGAATCATCATATCTCCTTAACGAAGCAAAGTTAAGACATGAGGCTTGTCCCCGAATATCTTCAGACACCCCTGACGCTCACAATTCAAGAATTTCTTTCTCACCTATTACCGTTCTGAAATGAGTTGGACTTGTTTGAGGGTAGGAAATTCGTCCTTCGCTCAGATTTCTTCAGATTTCAAACTGTGGAAATGAACCACTTTTTTCTCTCGTCATAACTTTTTGTTGGATTTCCACAGAGACCTGAAAATTTCCATGATTGTTCACCAAAGCCTGCTGTCTCTTACGGTGAAAGAATGATATCGATACTCCAAATAGATTTCGAGTTAGAAAGCGTTGTTTGAGGGCAAGTCAAGGCAGTTTTTGCTTCGCTCTACTCAGTTATGGTGCATTACAAGTCAAATATCTTTAATAATTCATATTTTAATGATAAATTGTAAACACTGGAAGATTCCCCCATCTCTTCTGAACAAAACGGTGTAAGAATGACCGCTCTAGCCCCTACGGTTTGGAAATTATGGTCATTTGTTTGAGGGGAGTCCTCACTATGAGAAATAGGCTGCAATAATCCTGTGCCTCTCTGTGCTGCGTGTGTAAAAAGAGGCACATGTTTTGGCGGGAAAAAGTACACAGGCTCTCTGATTGGTGGATTCAAATTCAGCAGCTCCCAGGCTGACCTAGAAACTTACTTCTCTCTCCCTGTGCATTTTTTTGCTGATTTTTTCATTTAACAAGTATATTTGAGGGACCCTCAGCATGTTTAGCATTTTTTCAGCTGTCCATTTTGCTTTTCCAATTTTTCTGTTTAACTTATTACTATTGTGCTAAATCATACTGTTTCTGCTATTTCATAAGATTTGTGCTTAATATAGTATTTCTGCTTTTAATAGGATTTGTGCTTAATATAGTATTTCTGCTTTTTATAGAATTTGTGCTTAATATAGTATTTCTGCTTTTTATAGAATTTGTGCTTAATATAGTATTTCTGCTTTTTATAGGATTTGTGCTTAATATAGTATTTCTGCTAAATTATAGTATTTCTGCTTTTTATAGGATTTGTGCTAAAACATAGTATTTCTACTAAATGTAGTATTTATGCTTAATCATAGTATTTCTATATATTTCTGCCAGGTCCCCAGGCAGCCAATCCTCTGTGAGGACTTAGACATTCAAATTTTCAAATCAGGGCCTGCACGGTTTCCCAGCCAATCATATATGTGTCCTGAGGCATTCAAATTTGCATATTGGGGCCTTCATGGCTTCTAAGCCAGCCAATCATATCTGAGGGCTGAGGAATTCAAATCCACAAATCAGGGCCTGCACGGCTTCCCAGGCAGCCAATCATATATGTGGCCTCAGGCATTCAAATTTGCATATTGGGGGAATTCGTGGCTTCTAAGTCAACAAGTCATCCATGTCGTATATCTCTAAAAATTCACATTTTAATGATAAATTGTTAACACTGGAAGATTCCCCCATCTCTTCTGAACAAAACGGTGTAAGAATGACCACTCTAGCCCCTACGGTTAGGAAATTATGGTCATTTGTTTGAGGGGAGTCCTCACTATGAGAAATAGGCTGCAATAATCCTGTGCCTCTCTCTGCTGCGTGTGTAAAAAGATGCACCTGTTTTGGCGGGAAAACGTAAACAGCCACTCTGATTGGTGGATTTAAATTCGGCAGCTCTCTCCCTCTGTGTGTGTGTGTGTGTGTGTGTGTGTGTGTGTGTGTGTGTGTGTGTGTGTGTGTGTGTGTGTGTGTGTGTGTGTTTAGTGGGAGAGAGAGGACCCTGCCCTTATTTGGCAGCATGTCATTGTAGGATTTAAATTGAATATAGTTAGACTGGTTGACTGGATTAGAGCCTGTGTTTGTGTGTCCCTCTGTGCATTTGTGTTTCAATAAGTTATTACTATTCTGCTAAATCATAGTATTTCTGGTACTTTTCGGTACTTGTGCTAAATACAGTATTTCTGCTAAATCATACTATTTCTGCTTTTCATAGGATTTATGCCTAATATAGTATTTCTGCTAAATTATAGTATTTCTTCTTTTTATAGGATTTGTGCCTAACATAGTATTTCTGCTAAATTATAGTATTTCTGCTTTTTATAGGATTTGTGCTTAACATAGTATTTCTGCTAAATTATAGTATTTCTGCTTTTTATACTATTTGTTCTAAATTATAGTATTTCTGCTTTTTATAGGATTTGTGCTTAATATAGTATTTCTGCTAAATTATAGTTTTTCTTCTTTTTATAATATTTGTGCTAAAACATAGTATTTCTACTAAATGTAGTATTTATGCTTAATAATAGTATTTCTATATATTTCTGCCAGGTCCCCAGGCAGCCAATCCTCTGTGAGGACTGAGACATTCAAATTTTCAAATCAGGGCCTGCACAGTTTCCCAGCCAATCAAATAAGTGTCCTGAGGCATTCAAATTTGCATATTGGGGCCTTCGTGGCTTCTAAGCCAGCCAATCATATCTGAGGGCTGAGGAATTCAAATCCACAAATCAGGGCCTGCACGGCTTCCCAGCCAGCCAATCACATATGTGGTCTCAGGCATTCAAATTTGCATATTGGGGAATTCGTGGCTTCTAAGTCAACAAGTCATCCATGTCATATATCTCTAAAAATTCATATTTTAATATTAAATTGTCAACACTTGAAGATTCCCCCATCTCTTCTGAACAAAACGGTTTAAGAATGACCGTTCTAGCCCCTACAGTTAGGAAATTACGGTCATTTGTTTGAGGGGAGTCGTCACTATGAGAAATAGACTGCAAAAATCCTGTGTCTCTCTGTGCTGCTGCGTGTGTAAACAGATGCACCTGTTTTGGTGGGGAAAAGTGCACAGCCTCTCTGATTGGTGGATTCAAATTCACCAGCTCCCAGGCTGACCTAGAAACTTACTTCTCTCTCCCTGTGTGTGTGTGTGTGTGTGTGTGTGTGTGTGTGTGAGTGTGTGTGAGTGAGAGAGAGAGAGAGAGAGAGAGAGAGAGAGAGAGAGAGAGAAAGGCTTTTAATGGGATGATCTCATTCTAAGATTTAAATTCAATATATTTAGACTGGTTGACTGAATTGGATCTTGTGTGTGGGTCTCTCTGTGCATGTGTGTTTCCTCATGTGTACATATTTGTGATTGTGTGGCTGTAATAAATTTTTTTGCAGATTTTTGTCATTTAACAAGTATATTTGAGGGACCCTCAGCATGTTCAGCATTTTTTCAGCTGTCCATTTTGCTTTTCCAATTTTTCTGTTTAACTTATTACTATTGTGCTAAATCATACTATTTCTGCTATTTTATAAGATTTGTGCTTAATATACTATTTCTGCTTTTATAGGATTTGTGCTTAATATAGTATTTCTGCTAAATGTAGTATTTATGCTTAATCATACTATTTCTGCTTTTCATAGTATTTGTGCTTAATATAGTATTTCTGCTAAATTCAGTATTTCTGATTAATTATAGTTTTTCTACTAAATCATAGTACAGTATTTCTGCTTTTTATGGGATTTGTGCTAAAACAAAGTATTTCTACTAAATGTAGTATTTGTGCTTAATCATACCATTTCTGCTTTTTATAGGATTTGTGCTTAATATAGTATTTCTGCTAAATTATAGTATTTCTGCCAAATTATAATATTTGTGCTAAAACATAGTCTCAATTTAAAATTACAATATTCATAGTTCATCACAGTGTCTCTGGTAAATCACAATATTTCTGCTCTGTTGTACTATTTTTCTAAATCATAGTGTTTCTGTAATGTTTAAGTATTTTTGGCTAAATATATTCTTTCTGTTATCTTATACTATTTCTCCTAAATTCTTGTATTTTTGAGAAGTTATCATGTTTCTGGTAAGTTACAATATTTCTGCTAAATTCTGCTATGCTATTGTATTTCTGCCAAGTATTATGTTTCCTCTAAGATATTGCAGTTCTGCTAAGTTATTCCATTTTAGCAAACTTCTTTTGCTTCTGCAAAGTTTTTACAATTTCTGCAACTTTTCAGCTTTTTCAGCTACTTTTTGCATACAGCTTCAGCTTTAAGCATCCACACTGCATTTTCGCAGGAAATGCAAATTTTTCTAGTTGTGTGGATGCTTTAAGCATCCACACTATTGAGTTCCTGTTTCTCTTTATTCTTTATTATTATTATTATTATTCTAGTTGCTTCCGTACACTTTTCGCCGTTAAACTACTTCCACAATTTTCAGCCGATTTTCACCGTTCAAATTTTAAACTATTCAGCTATTTTTGCTAATTCCTGCTACGATTTTTGCTATTTTTAACTATTATACTTTTTAAAATATTAAGCTTTTTTCCTTTAATTTGTCCCATTGAAATGAATGGGAAACTTCAGCAATTCTGCTAAAATTTGCTTGTTTTTGAAACTTAACTACTTCCTCATATTTTCACCTAGAACAACCATTCAAATTTTAAAATGTTCACAAATTATTGGGCTATTCAGGTATGATTCAGCTTTTTCAAATGTTTTACTGTTTTACTTTTATGCCTCTTAAAGTTTTGAGTTGCAAAATTGTGATTTTTCACAAAATACATGTGTTGTTATGGTTGCTATGCTCTTGGCTTCCAGTGTGCCACTGAAGGTTTTGCAATTTTCACTTCATGTCCGAACAACTTCCTGCTACTTGCTCAATTTTCACTCAACTTCCACAAATTATACATCAAAACGTAGGTATTTTTGCTGGCTTTCAGAAAATGTCACCATCATTGTTGTGGGATTTATAGAATTTTTGCAAATCTCCTCAGACTAACACAAGGTCAGAAAACTCTCCATATAAAGTGAATGGAGAGCTTGTTCAAAATCACCGCTGGATTTCTGTAATGAGAGGCATATTCGAATCGTCATATCTCCTTAACGAAGCAAAGTTAAGACATGAGGCTTGTCCCCGAATATCTTCAGACACCCCTGACGCTCACAATTCAAGAATTTCTTTCTCACCTATTACCGTTCTGAAATGAGTTGGACTTGTTTGAGGGTAGGAAATTCGTCCTTCGCTCAGATTTCTTCAGATTTCAAACTGTGGAAATGAACCACTTTTTTCTCTCGTCATAACTTTTTGTTGGATTTCCACAGAGACCTGAAAATTTCCATGATTGTTCACCAAAGCCTGCTGTCTCTTACGGTGAAAGAATGATATCGATACTCCAAATAGATTTCGAGTTAGAAAGCGTTGTTTGAGGGCAAGTCAAGGCAGTTTTTGCTTCGCTCTACTCAGTTATGGTGCATTAGAAGTCAAATATCTTTAATAATTCATATTTTAATGATAAATTGTAAACACTGGAAGATTCCCCCATCTCTTCTGAACAAAACGGTGTAAGAATGACCGCTCTAGCCCCTACGGTTTGGAAATTATGGTCATTTGTTTGAGGGGAGTCCTCACTATGAGAAATAGGCTGCAATAATCCTGTGCCTCTCTGTGCTGCGTGTGTAAAAAGAGGCACATGTTTTGGCGGGAAAAAGTACACAGGCTCTCTGATTGGTGGATTCAAATTCAGCAGCTCCCAGGCTGACCTAGAAACTTACTTCTCTCTCCCTGTGCATTTTTTTGCTGATTTTTTTCATTTAACAAGTATATTTGAGGGACCCTCAGCATGTTCAGCATTTTTTCAGCTGTCCATTTTGCTTTTCCAATTTTTCTGTTTAACTTATTACTATTGTGCTAAATAATACTATTTCTGCTATTTTATAAGATTTGTGCCTAATATAGTATTTCTGCTTTTAATACAATATTTCTGCTTTTTATACTATTTGTGCTAAAACATAGTATTTCTACTAAATGTAGTATTTATGCTTAATCATACTATTTCTGCTTTTTATGGGATTTGTGCCTAATATAGTATTTCTGCTTTTTATAGGATTTTTGCTCAAACATAGTATTTCTACTAAATGTAGTGTTTATGCTTAATCATCCTATTTCTGCTATTTTATAAGATTTGTGCTTAATATAGTATTTCTGCTTTTAATAGGATTTGTGCTTAATATAGTATTTCTGCTTTTTATAGGATTTGTGCTTAATATAGTATTTCTGCTAAATTATAGTATTTCTGCTTTTTATAGTATTTGTGCTAAAACATAGTATTTCTACTAAATGTAGTATTTATGCTTAATCATAGTATTTCTATATATTTCTGCCAGGTCCCCAGGCAGCCAATCCTCTGTGAGGACTTAGACATTCAAATTTTCAAATCAGGGCCTGCACATTTTCCCAGCCAATCATATATGTGTCCTGAGGCATTCAAATTTGCATATTGGGGCCTTCATGGCTTCTAAGCCAGCCAATCATATCTGAGGGCTGAGGAATTCAAATCCACAAATCAGGGCCTGCACGGCTTCCCAGCCAGCCAATCATGTATGTGGCCTCAGGCATTCAAATTTGCATATTGGGGAATTCGTGGCTTCTAAGTCAACAAGTCATCCATGTCGTATATCTCTAAAGATTCACATTTTAATGATAAATTGTTAACACTGGAAGATTCCCCCATCTCTTCTGAACAAAACGGTATAAGAATGACCGCTCTAGCCCCTACGGTTTGGAAATTATGGTCATTTGTTTGAGGGGAGTCCTCACTATGAGAAATAGGCTGCAATAATCCTGTGCCTCTCTGTGCTGCGTGTGTAAAAAGAGGCACCTGTTTTGGCGGGAAAAAGTACACAGGCTCTCTAATTGGTGGATTCAAATTCAGCAGCTCCCAGGCTGACCTAGAAACTTACTTCTCTCTCCCTGTGCATTTTTTTGCTGATTTTTTCATTTAACAAGTATATTTGAGGGACCCTCAGCATGTTCAGCATTTTTTCAGCTGTCCATTTTGCTTTTCCAATTTTTCTGTTTAACTTAGTACTATTGTGCTAAATCATACTGTTTCTGCTATTTCATAAGATTTGTGCTTAATATAGTATTTCTGCTTTTAATAGGATTTGTGCTTAATATAGTATTTCTGCTTTTTATAGAATTTGTGCTTAATATAGTATTTCTGCTTTTTATAGGATTTGTGCTTAATATAGTATTTCTGCTAAATTATAGTATTTCTGCTTTTTATAGTATTTGTGCTAAAACATAGTATTTCTACTAAATGTAGTATTTATGCTTAATCATAGTATTTCTATATATTTCTGCCAGGTCCCCAGGCAGCCAATCCTCTGTGAGGACTTAGACATTCAAATTTTCAAATCAGGGCCTGCACGGTTTCCCAGCCAATCATATATGTGTCCTGAGGCATTCAAATTTGCATATTGGGGCCTTCATGGCTTCTAAGCCAGCCAATCATATCTGAGGGCTGAGGAATTCAAATCCACAAATCAGGGCCTGCACAGCTTCCCAGCCAGCCAATCATGTATGTGGGCTCCAGGTATTCAAATTTGCATATTGGGGAATTCGTGGCTTCTAAGTCAACAAGTCATCCATGTCATATATCTCTAAAAATTCATATTTTAATGATAAATTGTCAACACTTGAAGATTCCCCCATCTCTTCTGAACAAAACGGTGTAAGAATGACCGTTCTAGCCCCTACGGTTAGGAAATTATGGTCATTTGTTTGAGGGGAGTCGTCACTATGAGAAATAGGCTGCAATAATCCTGTGTCTCTCTGTGCTGCTGCGTGTGTAAACAGAAGCACCTGTTTTGGTGGGGAAAAGTGCACAGCCTCTCTGATTGGTGGATTCAAATTCACCAGCTCCCAGGCTGACCTAGAAACTTACTTCTCTCTCCCTGTGTGTGTGTGTGTGTGTGTGTGTGTGTGTGTGTGTGTGTGTGTGTGTGTGAGACAGAGAGAGAGAGAGAGAGAGAGAGAGAGAGAGAGAGAGAGAAAGGCTTTTAATGGGATGATCTCATTCTAAGATTTAAATTCAATATATTTAGACTGGTTGACTGAATTGGATCTTGTGTGTGGGTCTCTCTGTGCATGTGTGTTTCCTCATGTGTACATATTTGTGATTGTGTGGCTGTAATAAATGTTTTTGCAGATTTTTGTCATTTAACAAGTATATTTGAGGGACCCTCAGCATGTTCAGCATTTTTTCAGCTGTCCATTTTGCTTTTCCAATTTTTCTGTTTAACTTATTACTATTGTGCTAAATCATACTATTTCTGCTATTTTACAAGATTTGTGCTTAATATACTATTTCTGCTTTTATAGGATTTGTGCTTAATATAGTATTTCTGCTAAATGTAGTATTTATGCTTAATCATACTATTTCTGCTTTTCATAGTATTTCTGCTAAATTTAGTATTTCTGATTAATTATAGTTTTTCTACTAAATCATAGTACAGTATTTCTGCTTTTTATGGGATTTGTGCTAAAACAAAGTATTTCTACTAAATGTAGTATTTGTGCTTAATCATACCATTTCTGCTTTTTATAGGATTTGTGCTTAATATAGTATTTCTGCTAAATTATAGTATTTCTGCCAAATTATAATATTTGTGCTAAAACATAGTCTCAATTTAAAATTACAATATTCATAGTTCATCACAGTGTCTCTGGTAAATCACAATATTTCTGCTCTGTTGTACTATTTTTCTAAATCATAGTGTTTCTGTAATGTTTAAGTATTTTTGGCTAAATATATTCTTTCTGTTATCTTATACTATTTCTCCTAAATTCTTGTATTTTTGAGAAGTTATCATGTTTCTGGTAAGTTACAATATTTCTGCTAAATTCTGCTATGCTATTGTATCTCTGCCAAGTATTATGTTTCCTCTAAGATATTGCAGTTCTGCTAAGTTATTCCATTTTAGCAAACTTCTTTTGCTTCTGCAAAGTTTTTACAATTTCTGCAACTTTTCAGCTTTTTCAGCTACTTTTTGCATACAGCTTCAGCTTTAAGCATCCACACTGCATTTTCGCAGGAAATGCAAATTTTTCTAGTTATTGTGTGGATGCTTTAAGCATCCACACTATTGAGTTCCTGTTTCTCTTTATTCTTTATTATTATTATTCTAGTTGCTTCCGTACACTTTTCGCCGTTAAACTACTTCCACAATTTTCAGCCGATTTTCACCGTTCAAATTTTAAACTATTCAGCTATTTTTGCTAATTCCTGCTATGATTTTTGCTATTTTTAACTATTATACTTTTTAAAATATTCCACTTTTTTCCTTTAATTTGTCCCATTGAAATGAATGGGAAACTTCAGCAATTCTGCTAAAATTTGCTTGTTTTTGAAACTTAACTACTTCCTCATATTTTCACCTAGAACAACCATTCAAACTTTAAAATGTTCACAAATTATTGGGCTATTCAGGTATGATTCAGCTTTTTCAAATCTTTTACTGTTTTACTTTTATGCCTCTTAAAGTTTTGAGTTGCAAAATTGTGATTTTTCACAAAATACATGTGTTGTTATGGTTGCTATGCTCTTGGCTTCCAGTGTGCCACTGAAGGTTTTGCAATTTTCACTTCATGTCCGAACAACTTCCTGCTACTTGCTCAATTTTCACTCAACTTCCACAAATTATACATCAAAACGTAGGCATTTTTGCTGGCTTTCAGAAAATGTCACCATCATTGTTGTGGGATTTATAGAATTTTTGCAAATCTCCTCAGACTAACACAAGGTCAGAAAACTCTCCATATAAAGTGAATGGAGAGCTTGTTCAAAATCACCGCTGGATTTCTGTAATGAGAGGCATATTCGAATCGTCATATCTCCTTAACGAAGCAAAGTTAAGACATGAGGCTTGTCCCCGAATATCTTCAGACACCCCTGACGCTCACAATTCAAGAATTTCTTTCTCACCTATTACCGTTCTGAAATGAGTTGGACTTGTTTGAGGGTAGGAAATTCGTCCTTCGCTCAGATTTCTTCAGATTTCAAACTGTGGAAATGAACCACTTTTTTCTCTCGTCATAACTTTTTGTTGGATTTCCACAGAGACCTGAAAATTTCCATGATTGTTCACCAAAGCCTGCTGTCTCTTACGGTGAAAGAATGATATCGATACTCCAAATAGATTTCGAGTTAGAAAGCGTTGTTTGAGGGCAAGTCAAGGCAGTTTTTGCTTCGCTCTACTCAGTTATGGTGCATTACAAGTCAAATATCTTTAATAATTCATATTTTAATGATAAATTGTAAACACTGGAAGATTCCCCCATCTCTTCTGAACAAAACGGTGTAAGAATGACCGCTCTAGCCCCTACGGTTTGGAAATTATGGTCATTTGTTTGAGGGGAGTCCTCACTATGAGAAATAGGCTGCAATAATCCTGTGCCTCTCTGTGCTGCGTGTGTAAAAAGAGGCACATGTTTTGGCGGGAAAAAGTACACAGGCTCTCTGATTGGTGGATTCAAATTCAGCAGCTCCCAGGCTGACCTAGAAACTTACTTCTCTCTCCCTGTGCATTTTTTTGCTGATTTTTTCATTTAACAAGTATATTTGAGGGACCCTCAGCATGTTCAGCATTTTTTCAGCTGTCCATTTTGCTTTTCCAATTTTTCTGTTTAACTTATTACTATTGTGCTAAATAATACTATTTCTGCTATTTTATAAGATTTGTGCCTAATATAGTATTTCTGCTAAATTACAATATTTCTGCTTTTTATACTATTTGTGCTAAAACATAGTATTTCTACTAAATGTAGTATTTATGCTTAATCATACTATTTCTGCTTTTTATGGGATTTGTGCCTAATATAGTATTTCTGCTTTTTATAGGATTTTTGCTCAAACATAGTATTTCTACTAAATGTAGTGTTTATGCTTAATCATCCTATTTCTGCTTTTTATAGGATTTGTGCTTAATATAGTATTTCTGCTAAATTATAGTATTTCTGCTTTTTATAGTATTTGTGCTAAAACATAGTATTTCTACTAAATGTAGTATTTATGCTTAATCATAGTATTTCTATATATTTCTGCCAGGTCCCCAGGCAGCCAATCCTCTGTGAGGACTGAGAAATTCAAATTTTCAAATCAGGGCCTGCACGGCTTCCCAGCCAATCATATATGTGTCCTGAGGCATTCAAATTTGCATATTGGGGCCTTCATGGCTTCTAAGCCAGCCAATCATATCCTAGGGCTGAGGAATTCAAATCCACAAATCAGGGCCTGCACAGCTTCCCAGCCAGCCAATCATGTATGTGGGCTCCAGGTATTAAAATTTGCATATTGGGGAATTCGTGGCTTCTAAGTCAACAAGTCATCCATGTCATATATCTCTAAAAATTCATATTTTAATGATAAATTGTCAACACTTGAAGATTCCCCCATCTCTTCTGAACAAAACGGTGTAAGAATGACCGCTCTAGCCCCTATGGTTAGGAAATTATGGTCATTTGTTTGAGGGGAATCCTCACTATGTGAAATAAACTGAAAGAAGCAGGTCTATGTCTCTGTGCTGCGTGTGTAAAAAGATGCACCTGTTTTGGCGGGAAAACGTAAACAGCCTCTCTGATTGGTGGATTCAAATTCAGCAGCTCCCAGGCTGACCTAGAAACTTAGTCCTCTCTCCCTGTGTGTGTGTGTGTGTGTGTGTGTGTGTGTGTGTGTGTGTGTGTTTAGTGGGAGAGAGAGGACCCTGCCCTTATTTGACAGCATGTCATTGTAGGATTTAAATTGAACATAGTTAGACTGGTTGACTGGATTAGAGCCTGTGTTTGTGTCTCCCTCTGTGCATTTGTGTTTCAATAAGTTATTACTATTCTGCTAAATCATAGTATTTCTGGTACTTTTCGGTACTTGTGCTAAATACAGTATTTCTGCTAAATTATACTATTTCTGCTTTTCATAGGATTTGTGCTTAATATAGTATTTCTGCTAAATTATAGTTTTTCTTCTTTTTATAATATTTGTGCTAAAACATAGTATTTCTACTAAATGTAGTATTTATGCTTAATAATAGTATTTCTATATATTTCTGCCAGGTCCCCAGGCAGCCAATCCTCTGTGAGGACTGAGACATTCAAATTTTCAAATCAGGGCCTGCACAGTTTCCCAGCCAATCAAATAAGTGTCCTGAGGCATTCAAATTTGCATATTGGGGCCTTCGTGGCTTCTAAGCCAGCCAATCATATCTGAGGGCTGAGGAATTCAAATCCACAAATCAGGGCCTGCACGGCTTCCCAGCCAGCCAATCACATATGTGGTCTCAGGCATTCAAATTTGCATATTGGGGAATTCGTGGCTTCTAAGTCAACAAGTCATCCATGTCGTATATCTCTAAAAATTCATATTTTAATATTAAATTGTCAACACTTGAAGATTCTCCCATCTCTTCTGAACAAAACGGTGTAAGAATGACCGTTCTAGCCCCTACAGTTAGGAAATTACGGTCATTTGTTTGAGGGGAGTCCTCACTATGAGAAATAGACTGCAAAAATCCAGTGTCTCTCTGTGCTGCTGCGTGTGTAAACAGATGCACCTGTTTTGGTGGGGAAAAGTGCACAGCCTCTCTGATTGGTGGATTCAAATTCACCAGCTCCCAGGCTGACCTAGAAACTTACTTCTCTCTCCCTGTGTGTGTGTGTGTGTGTGTGTGTGTGTGTGTGTGTGTGTGTGTGTGTGTGTGTGTGTGTGTGTGTGTGAGACAGAGAGAGAGAGAAAGCCTTTTAATGGGATGATCCCATTGTAAGATTCAAATTCAATATATTTAGACTGGTTGACTGAATTGGATCTTGTGTGTGTGTCTCTCTGTGCATGTGTGTTTCCTCATGTGTACATATTTGTAATTGTGTGGCAGTCATAAATTTTTTTGCTGATTTTTGTCATTTAACAAGTATATTTGAGGGAACCTCAGCATGTTCAGCATTTTTTCAGCTGTCCATTTTGATTTTCCAATTTTTCTTTTTAACTTATTACTATTGTGCTAAATCACACTATTTCTGCTATTTTATAAGATTTGTGCTTAATATACTATTTCTGCTTTTATAGGATTTGTGCTTAATATAGTATTTCTGCTTTTCATAGGATTTGTGCTAAAACAAAGTATTTCTACTAAATGTAGTATTTATGCTTAATCATACCATTTCTGCTTTTTATAGGATTTGTGCTTAATATAGTATTTCTGCTAAATTATAGTATTTCTGCCAAATTATAATATTTGTGCTAAAACATAGTCTTAATTTAAAATTACAATATTCATAGTTCATCACAGTGTCTCTGGTAAATCACAATATTTCTGCTCTGTTGTACTATTTTTCTAAATCATAGTGTTTCTGTAATGTTTAAGTATTTTTGGCTAAATATATTCTTTCTGTTATCTTATACTATTTCTCCTAAATTCTTGTATTTTTGAGAAGTTATCATGTTTCTGGTAAGTTACAATATTTCTGCTAAATTCTGCTATGCTATTGTATTTCTGCCAAGTATTATGTTTCCTCTAAGATATTGCAGTTCTGCTAAGTTATTCCATTTTAGCAAACTTCTTTTGCTTCTGCAAAGTTTTTACAATTTCTGCAACTTTTCAGCTTTTTCAGCTACTTTTTGCATACAGCTTCAGCTTTAAGCATCCACACTGCATTTTCGCAGGAAATGCAAATTTTTCTAGTTATTATTATTATTCTAGTTGCTTCCGTACACTTTTCGCCGTTTAACTACTTCCACAATTTTCAGCCGATTTTCACCGTTCAAATTTTAAACTATTCTGCTATTTTTGCTCTTTCCTGCTACGATTTTTGCTATTTTTAACTATTATACTTTTTAAAATATTCCACTTTTTTCCTTTAATTTGTCCCATTGAAATGAATGGGAAACTTCAGCAATTCTGCTAAAATTTGCTTGTTTTTGAAACTTAACTACTTCCTCATATTTTCACCTAGAACAACCATTCAAACTTTAAAATGTTCACAAATTATTGGGCTATTCAGGTATGATTCAGCTTTTTCAAATGTTTTACTGTTTTACTTTTATGCCTCTTAAAGTTTTGAGTTGCAAAATTGTGATTTTTCACAAAATACATGTGTTGTTATGGTTGCTATGCTCTTGGCTTCCAGTGTGCCACTGAAGGTTTTGCAATTTTCACTTCATGTCCGAACAACTTCCTGCTACTTGCTCAATTTTCACTCAACTTCCACAAATTATACATCAAAACGTAGGTATTTTTGCTGGCTTTCAGAAAATGTCACCATCATTGTTGTGGGATTTATAGAATTTTTGCAAATCTCCTCAGACTAACACAAGGTCAGAAAACTCTCCATATAAAGTGAATGGAGAGCTTGTTCAAAATCACCGCTGGATTTCTGTAATGAGAGGCATATTCGAATCATCATATCTCCTTAACGAAGCAAAGTTAAGACATGAGGCTTGTCCCCGAATATCTTCAGACACCCCTGACGCTCACAATTCAAGAATTTCTTTCTCACCTATTACCGTTCTGAAATGAGTTGGACTTGTTTGAGGGTAGGAAATTCGTCCTTCGCTCAGATTTCTTCAGATTTCAAACTGTGGAAATGAACCACTTTTTTCTCTCGTCATAACTTTTTGTTGGATTTCCACAGAGACCTGAAAATTTCCATGATTGTTCACCAAAGCCTGCTGTCTCTTACGGTGAAAGAATGATATCGATACTCCAAATAGATTTCGAGTTAGAAAGCGTTGTTTGAGGGCAAGTCAAGGCAGTTTTTGCTTCGCTCTACTCAGTTATGGTGCATTACAAGTCAAATATCTTTAATAATTCATATTTTAATGATAAATTGTAAACACTGGAAGATTCCCCCATCTCTTCTGAACAAAACGGTGTAAGAATGACCGCTCTAGCCCCTACGGTTTGGAAATTATGGTCATTTGTTTGAGGGGAGTCCTCACTATGAGAAATAGGCTGCAATAATCCTGTGCCTCTCTGTGCTGCGTGTGTAAAAAGAGGCACATGTTTTGGCGGGAAAAAGTACACAGGCTCTCTGATTGGTGGATTCAAATTCAGCAGCTCCCAGGCTGACCTAGAAACTTACTTCTCTCTCCCTGTGCATTTTTTTGCTGATTTTTTCATTTAACAAGTATATTTGAGGGACCCTCAGCATGTTCAGCATTTTTTCAGCTGTCCATTTTGCTTTTCCAATTTTTCTGTTTAACTTATTACTATTGTGCTAAATAATACTATTTCTGCTATTTTATAAGATTTGTGCCTAATATAGTATTTCTGCTAAATTACAATATTTCTGCTTTTTATACTATTTGTGCTAAAACATAGTATTTCTACTAAATGTAGTGTATATGCTTAATCATCCTATTTCTGCTTTTTATAGGATTTGTGCTTAATATAGTATTTCTGCTAAATTATAGTATTTCTGCTTTTTATAGTATTTGTGCTAAAACATAGTATTTCTACTAAATGTAGTATTTATGCTTAATAATAGTATTTCTATATATTTCTGCCAGGTCCCCAGGCAGCCAATCCTCTGTGAGGACTGAGAAATTCAAATTTTCAAATCAGGGCCTGCACGGCTTCCCAGCCAATCATATATGTGTCCTGAGGCATTCAAATTTGCATATTGGGGCCTTCATGGCTTCTAAGCCAGCCAATCATATCTGAGGGCTGAGGAATTCAAATCCACAAATCAGGGCCTGCACAGCTTCCCAGCCAGCCAATCATGTATGTGGGCTCCAGGTATTCAAATTTGCATATTGGGGAATTCGTGGCTTCTAAGTCAACAAGTCATCCATGTCATATATCTCTAAAAATTCATATTTTAATGATAAATTGTCAACACTTGAAGATTCCCCCATCTCTTCTGAACAAAACGGTGTAAGAATGACCGCTCTAGCCCCTATGGTTAGGAAATTATGGTCATTTGTTTGAGGGGAATCCTCACTATGTGAAATAAACTGAAAGAAGCAGGTCTATGTCTCTGTGCTGCGTGTGTAAAAAGATGCACCTGTTTTGGCGGGAAAACGTAAACAGCCTCTCTGATTGGTGGATTCAAATTCAGCAGCTCCCAGGCTGACCTAGAAACTTACTTCTCTCTCCCTGTGTGTGTGTGTGTGTGTGTGTGTGTGTGTGTGTGTGTGTTTAGTGGGAGAGAGAGGACCCTGCCCTTATTTGACAGCATGTCATTGTAGGATTTAAATTGAACATAGTTAGACTGGTTGACTGGATTAGAGCCTGTGTTTGTGTGTCCCTCTGTGCATTTGTGTTTCAATAAGTTATTACTATTCTGCTAAATCATAGTATTTCTGGTACTTTTCGGTACTTGTGCTAAATACAGTATTTCTGCTAAATCATACTATTTCTGCTTTTCATAGGATTTATGCCTAATATAGTATTTCTGCTAAATTATAGTATTTCTGCTTTTTATAGGATTTGTGCCTAACATAGTATTTCTGCTAAATTATAGTATTTCTGCTTTTTATAGGATTTGTGCCTAACATAGTATTTCTGCTAAATTATAGTATTTCTGCTTTTTATACTATTTGTTCTAAATTATAGTATTTCTGCTTTTTATAGGATTTGTGCTTAATATAGTATTTCTGCTAAATTATAGTTTTTCTTCTTTTTATAATATTTGTGCTAAAACATAGTATTTCTACTAAATGTAGTATTTATGCTTAATAATAGTATTTCTATATATTTCTGCCAGGTCCCCAGGCAGCCAATCCTCTGTGAGGACTGAGACATTCAAATTTTCAAATCAGGGCCTGCACAGTTTCCCAGCCAATCAAATAAGTGTCCTGAGGCATTCAAATTTGCATATTGGGGCCTTCGTGGCTTCTAAGCCAGCCAATCATATCTGAGGGCTGAGGAATTCAAATCCACAAATCAGGGCCTGCACGGCTTCCCAGCCAGCCAATCACATATGTGGTCTCAGGCATTCAAATTTGCATATTGGGGAATTCGTGGCTTCTAAGTCAACAAGTCATCCGTGTCATATATCTCTAAAAATTCATATTTTAATATTAAATTGTCAACACTTGAAGATTCCCCCATCTCTTCTGAACAAAACGGTGTAAGAATGACCGTTCTAGCCCCTACGGTTAGGAAATTACGGTCATTTGTTTGAGGGGAGTCGTCACTATGAGAAATAGACTGCAAAAATCCTGTGTCTCTCTGTGCTGCTGCGTGTGTAAACAGATGCACCTGTTTTGGTGGGGAAAAGTGCACAGCCTCTCTGATTGGTGGATTCAAATTCACCAGCTCCCAGGCTGACCTAGAAACTTACTTCTCTCTCCCTGTGTGTGTGTGTGTGTGTGTGTGTGTGTGTGTGTGTGTGTGTGTGTGTGTGTGTGTGTGAGAGAGAGAGAGAGAGAGAGAGAGAGAGAGAGGCTTTTAATGGGATGATCTCATTCTAAGATTTAAATTCAATATATTTAGACTGGTTGACTGAATTGGATCTTGTGTGTGGGTCTCTCTGTGCATGTGTGTTTCCTCATGTGTACATATTTGTGATTGTGTGGCTGTAATAAATTTTTTTGCAGATTTTTGTCATTTAACAAGTATATTTGAGGGACCCTCAGCATGTTCAGCATTTTTTCAGCTGTCCATTTTGCTTTTCCAATTTTTCTGTTTAACTTATTACTATTGTGCTAAATCATACTATTTCTGCTATTTTATAAGATTTGTGCTTAATATACTATTTCTGCTTTTATAGGATTTGTGCTTAATATAGTATTTCTGCTAAATGTAGTATTTATGCTTAATCATACTATTTCTGCTTTTCATAGTATTTGTGCTTAATATAGTATTTCTGCTAAATTTAGTATTTCTGATTAATTATAGTTTTTCTACTAAATCATAGTACAGTATTTCTGCTTTTTATGGGATTTGTGCTAAAACAAAGTATTTCTACTAAATGTAGTATTTGTGCTTAATCATACCATTTCTGCTTTTTATAGGATTTGTGCTTAATATAGTATTTGTGCCAAATTATAATATTTGTGCTAAAACATAGTCTCAATTTAAAATTACAATATTCATAGTTCATCACAGTGTCTCTGGTAAATCACAATATTTCTGCTCTGTTGTACTATTTTTCTAAATCATAGTGTTTCTGTAATGTTTAAGTATTTTTGGCTAAATATATTCTTTCTGTTATCTTATACTATTTCTCCTAAATTCTTGTATTTTTGAGAAGTTATCATGTTTCTGGTAAGTTACAATATTTCTGCTAAATTCTGCTATGCTATTTCTGCCAAGTATTATGTTTCCTCTAAGATATTGCAGTTCTGCTAAGTTATTCCATTTTAGCAAACTTCTTTTGCTTCTGCAAAGTTTTTACAATTTCTGCAACTTTTCAGCTTTTTCAGCTACTTTTTGCATACAGCTTCAGCTTTAAGCATCCACACTGCATTTTCGCAGGAAATGCAAATTTTTCTAGTTGTGTGGATGCTTTAAGCATCCACACTATAGAGTTCCTGTTTCTCTTTATTCTTTATTATTATTATTATTATTATTATTATTATTATTCTGGGTGTTTCCGTACACTTTTCGCCGTTAAACTACTTCCACAATTTTCAGCCGATTTTCACCGTTCAAATTTTAAACTATTCAACTATTTTTGCTAATTTCTGCTATGATTTTTGCTATTTTTAACTATTATACTTTTTAAAATATTCCACTTTTTTCCTTTAATTTGTCCCATTGAAATGAATGGAAATCTTCCAAAATTCTGCTAAATTTTGCTTGTTTTTGAAACTTAACTACTTCCTCATACTTTCACCTAGAACAACCATTCAAACTTTAAAATGTTCACAAATTATTGGGCTATTCAGGTATGATTCAGCTTTTTCAAATCTTTTACTGTTTTACTTTTATGCCTCTTAAAGTTTTGAGTTGCAAAATTGTGATTTTTCACAAAATACATGCGTTGTTATGGTTGCTATGCTCTTGGCTTCCAGTGTGTCACTGAAGCTTTTGCAGTCTTCTCTTCATGTCCGAACAACTTCCTGCTACTTGCTCAATTTTCACTCAACTTCCACAAATTATACATCAAAACGTAGGCATTTTTGCTGGCTTTCAGAAAATGTCACTATCATTGTTGTGGTATTCATAGAACTTTCGCAAATCTCCTCAGACTAACACAAGGTCAGAAAACTGTCCATATAAAGTCAATGGAGAGCTTGTTCAAAATCACCGCTGCATTTCTGTAATGAGAGGCATATTCGAATCGTCATATCTCCTTAACGAAGCAAAGTTAAGACATGAGGCTTGTCCCGGTATATCTTCAGACACTCCTGACGCTCACAATTCAAGAATTTCTTTCTCACCTATTACCGTTCTGAAATGAGTTGGACTTGTTTGAGGGTAGGAAATTCGTCCTTCGCTCAGATTTCTTCAGATTTCAAAGTCTGGAAATGAACCACTTTTTTCTCTCGTCATAACTTTTTGTTGGATTTCCACAGCGACCTGAAAATTTCCATGATTGTTCACCAAAGCCTGCTGTCTCTTACGGTGAAAGAATGATATCGATACTCCAAACAGATTTCAAGTTACAAACCGTTGTTTGAGGGCAAGTCAAGGCAGTTTTTGCTTCGCTCTACTCAGTTATGCTGCATTACAAGTCAAATATCTTTAATAATTCATATTTTAATGATAAATTGTTAACACTGGAAGATTCCCCCATCTCTTCTGAACAAAACGGTGTAAGAATGACCGCTCTAGCCCCTACGGTTAGGAAATTATGGTCATTTGTTTGAGGGGAGTCGTCACTATGAAAAGTAGGCTGCAATAATCCTGTGCCTCTCTGTGCCTGCGTGTGTAAAAAGGTGCACCTCTTTTGGCGGGAAAACGTAAACAGGCACTCTGATTGGTGGATTCAAATTCAGCAGCTCCCAGGCTGACCTAGAAACTTACTTCTCTCTCCCTGTGTGTCTGTGTGTGTGTGTGTGTCTGTGTGTGACAGAGAGAGAGAGAGAGAGAGAGAGAGAGAGAGAAAGCCTTTTAATGGGATGATCTCATTCTAAGATTCTAATTTAATATATTTAGACTGGGTGACTGAATTTGATCTTGGTAGTGTGTCTCTCTGTGCATGTGTGTTTCCTTATGTGTACATATTTGTGATTGTGTGGCTGTTATAGATTTTTTTGCTAATTTTTTTCATTTAACAAGTATATTTGAGGGACCCTCAGCATGTTCAGCATTTTTTCAGCTGTCCATTTTGCTTTTCCAGTTTTTCTGTTTAAGTTATTACTATTGTGCTAAATCATACTGTTTCTGCTATTTTATAAGATTTGTGCTTAATATACTATTTCTGCTTTTATAGGATTTGTGCTTAATATAGTATTTCTGCTAAATTTAGTATTTCTGATTAATTATAGTTTTTCTACTAAATCATAGTACAGTATTTCTGCTTTTTATGGGATTTGTGCTAAAACAAAGTATTTCTACTAAATGTAGTATTTGTGCTTAATCATACCATTTCTGCTTTTTATAGGATTTGTGCTTAATATAGTATTTCTGCTAAATTATAGTATTTCTGCCAAATTATAATATTTGTGCTAAAACATAGTCTCAATTTAAAATTACAATATTCATAGTTCATCACAGTGTCTCTGGTAAATCACAATATTTCTGCTCTGTTGTACTATTTTTCTAAATCATAGTGTTTCTGTAATGTTTAAGTATTTTTGGCTAAATATATTCTTTCTGTTATCTTATACTATTTCTCCTAAATTCTTGTATTTTTGAGAAGTTATCATGTTTCTGGTAAGTTACAATATTTCTGCTAAATTCTGCTATGCTATTGTATTTCTGCCAAGTATTATGTTTCCTCTAAGATATTGCAGTTCTGCTAAGTTATTCCAAGTTTTTACAATTTCTGCAACTTTTCAGCTTTTTCAGCTAGTTTTTGCATACAGCTTCAGCTTTAAGCATCCACACTGCATTTTCGCAGGAAATGCAAATTTTTCTAGTTATTATTATTATTCTAGTTGCTTCCGTACACTTTTCGCCGTTAAACTACTTCCACAATTTTCAGCCGATTTTCACCGTTCAAATTTTAAACTATTCAGCTATTTTTGCTAATTCCTGCTACGATTTTTGCTATTTTTAACTATTATACTTTTTAAAATATTAAGCTTTTTTCCTTTAATTTGTCCCATTGAAATGAATGGGAAACTTCAGCAATTCTACTAAAATTTGCTTGTTTTTGAAACTTAACTACTTCCTCATATTTTCACCTAGAACAACCATTCAAACTTTAAAATGTTCACAAATTATTGGGCTATTCAGGTATGATTCAGCTTTTTCAAATGTTTTACTGTTTTACTTTTATGCCTCTTAAAGTTTTGAGTTGCAAAATTGTGATTTTTCACAAAATACATGTGTTGTTATGGTTGCTATGCTCTTGGCTTCCAGTGTGCCACTGAAGGTTTTGCAATTTTCACTTCATGTCCGAACAACTTCCTGCTACTTGCTCAATTTTCACTCAACTTCCACAAATTATACATCAAAACGTAGGTATTTTTGCTGGCTTTCAGAAAATGTCACCATCATTGTTGTGGGATTTATAGAATTTTTGCAAATCTCCTCAGACTAACACAAGGTCAGAAAACTCTCCATATAAAGTGAATGGAGAGCTTGTTCAAAATCACCGCTGGATTTCTGTAATGAGAGGCATATTCGAATCGTCATATCTCCTTAACGAAGCAAAGTTAAGACATGAGGCTTGTCCCCGAATATCTTCAGACACCCCTGACGCTCACAATTCAAGAATTTCTTTCTCACCTATTACCGTTCTGAAATGAGTTGGACTTGTTTGAGGGTAGGAAATTCGTCCTTCGCTCAGATTTCTTCAGATTTCAAACTGTGGAAATGAACCACTTTTTTCTCTCGTCATAACTTTTTGTTGGATTTCCACAGAGACCTGAAAATTTCCATGATTGTTCACCAAAGCCTGCTGTCTCTTACGGTGAAAGAATGATATCAATACTCCAAATAGATTTCGAGTTAGAAAGCGTTGTTTGAGGGCAAGTCAAGGCAGTTTTTGCTTCGCTCTACTCAGTTATGGTGCATTACAAGTCAAATATCTTTAATAATTCATATTTTAATGATAAATTGTAAACACTGGAAGATTCCCCCATCTCTTCTGAACAAAACGGTGTAAGAATGACCGCTCTAGCCCCTACGGTTTGGAAATTATGGTCATTTGTTTGAGGGGAGTCCTCACTATGAGAAATAGGCTGCAATAATCCTGTGCCTCTCTGTGCTGCGTGTGTAAAAAGTGGAACATGTTTTGGCGGGAAAAAGTACACAGGCTCTCTGATTGGTGGATTCAAATTCAGCAGCTCCCAGGCTGACCTAGAAACTTACTTCTCTCTCCCTGTGCATTTTTTTGCTGATTTTTTTCATTTAACAAGTATATTTGAGGGACCCTCAGCATGTTCAGCATTTTTTCAGCTGTCCATTTTGCTTTTCCAATTTTTCTGTTTAACTTATTACTATTGTGCTAAATAATACTATTTCTGCTATTTTATAAGATTTGTGCCTAATATAGTATTTCTGCTTTTAATACAATATTTCTGCTTTTTATACTATTTGTGCTAAAACATAGTATTTCTACTAAATGTAGTATTTATGCTTAATCATACTATTTCTGCTTTTTATGGGATTTGTGCCTAATATAGTATTTCTGCTTTTTATAGGATTTTTGCTCAAACATAGTATTTCTACTAAATGTAGTGTTTATGCTTAATCATCCTATTTCTGCTATTTTATAAGATTTGTGCTTAATATAGTATTTCTGCTTTTAATAGGATTTGTGCTTAATATAGTATTTCTGCTTTTTATAGAATTTGTGCTTAATATAGTATTTCTGCTTTTTATAGAATTTGTGCTTAATATAGTATTTCTGCTTTTTATAGGATTTGTGCTTAATATAGTATTTCTGCTAAATTATAGTATTTCTGCTTTTTATAGTATTTGTGCTAAAACATAGTATTTCTACTAAATGTAGTATTTATGCTTAATCATAGTATTTCTATATATTTCTGCCAGGTCCCCAGGCAGCCAATCCTCTGTGAGGACTGAGACATTCAAATTTTCAAATCAGGGCCTGCACAGTTTCCCAGCCAATCATATATGTGTCCTGAGGCATTCAAATTTGCATATTGGGGCCTTCATGGCTTCTAAGCCAGCCAATCATATCTGAGGGCTGAGGAATTCAAATCCACAAATCAGGGCCTGCACGGCTTCCCAGGCAGCCAATCATGTATGTGGCCTCAGGCATTCAAATTTGCATATTGGGGAATTCGTGGCTTCTAAGTCAACAAGTCATCCATGTCGTATATCTCTAAAGATTCACATTTTAATGATAAATTGTTAACACTGGAAGATTCCCCCATCTCTTCTGAACAAAACGGTATAAGAATGACCGCTCTAGCCCCTACGGTTTGGAAATTATGGTCATTTGTTTGAGGGGAGTCCTCACTATGAGAAATAGGCTGCAAGAGGCACCTGTTTTGGCGGGAAAAAGTACACAGGCTCTCTAATTGGTGGATTCAAATTCAGCAGCTCCCAGGCTGACCTAGAAACTTACTTCTCTCTCCCTGTGCATTTTTTTGCTGATTTTTTCATTTAACAAGTATATTTGAGGGACCCTCAGCATGTTCAGCATTTTTTCAGCTGTCCATTTTGCTTTTCCAATTTTTCTGTTTAACTTAGTACTATTGTGCTAAATCATACTGTTTCTGCTATTTCATAAGATTTGTGCTTAATATAGTATTTCTGCTTTTAATAGGATTTGTGCTTAATATAGTATTTCTGCTTTTTATAGAATTTGTGCTTAATATAGTATTTCTGCTTTTTATAGGATTTGTGCTTAATATAGTATTTCTGCTAAATTATAGTATTTCTGCTTTTTATAGTATTTGTGCTAAAACATAGTATTTCTACTAAATGTAGTATTTATGCTTAATCATAGTATTTCTATATATTTCTGCCAGGTCCCCAGGCAGCCAATCCTCTGTGAGGACTTAGACATTCAAATTTTCAAATCAGGGCCTGCACGGTTTCCCAGCCAATCATATATGTGTCCTGAGGCATTCAAATTTGCATATTGGGGCCTTCATGGCTTCTAAGCCAGCCAATCATATCTGAGGGCTGAGGAATTCAAATCCACAAATCAGGGCCTGCACAGCTTCCCAGCCAGCCAATCATGTATGTGGGCTCCAGGTATTCAAATTTGCATATTGGGGAATTCGTGGCTTCTAAGTCAACAAGTCATCCATGTCATATATCTCTAAAAATTCATATTTTAATGATAAATTGTCAACACTTGAAGATTCCCCCATCTCTTCTGAACAAAACGGTGTAAGAATGACCGCTCTAGCCCCTATGGTTAGGAAATTATGGTCATTTGTTTGAGGGGAATCCTCACTATGTGAAATAAACTGAAAGAAGCAGGTCTATGTCTCTGTGCTGCGTGTGTAAAAAGATGCACCTGTTTTGGCGGGAAAACGTAAACAGCCTCTCTGATTGGTGGATTCAAATTCAGCAGCTCCCAGGCTGACCTAGAAACTTAGTCCTCTCTCCCTGTGTGTGTGTGTGTGTGTGTGTGTGTGTGTGTGTGTGTGTGTCTGTGTGTGTGTGTGTGTGTGTGTGTGTGTGTGTTTAGTGGGAGAGAGAGGACCCTGCCCTTATTTGGCAGCATGTCATTGTAGGATTTAAATTGAACATAGTTAGACTGGTTGACTGGATTAGAGCCTGTGTTTGTGTGTCCCTCTGTGCATTTGTGTTTCAATAAGTTTTTACTATTCTGCTAAATCATAGTATTTCTGGTACTTTTCGGTACTTGTGCTAAATACAGTATTTCTGCTAAATCATACTATTTCTGCTTTTCATAGGATTTATGCCTAATATAGTATTTCTGCTAAATTATAGTATTTCTGCTTTTTATAGGATTTGTGCCTAACATAGTATTTCTGCTAAATTATAGTATTTCTGCTTTTTATAGGATTTGTGCTTAACATAGTATTTCTGCTAAATTATAGTATTTCTGCTTTTTATACTATTTGTTCTAAATTATAGTATTTCTGCTTTTTATAGGATTTGTGCTTAATATAGTATTTCTGCTAAATTATAGTTTTTCTTCTTTTTATAATATTTGTGCTAAAACATAGTATTTCTACTAAATGTAGTATTTATGCTTAATAATAGTATTTCTATATATTTCTGCCAGGTCCCCAGGCAGCCAATCCTCTGTGAGGACTGAGACATTCAAATTTTCAAATCAGGGCCTGCACAGTTTCCCAGCCAATCAAATAAGTGTCCTGAGGCATTCAAATTTGCATATTGGGGCCTTCGTGGCTTCTAAGCCAGCCAATCATATCTGAGGGCTGAGGAATTCAAATCCACAAATCAGGGCCTGCACGGCTTCCCAGCCAGCCAATCACATATGTGGTCTCAGGCATTCAAATTTGCATATTGGGGAATTCGTGGCTTCTAAGTCAACAAGTCATCCATGTCATATATCTCTAAAAATTCATATTTTAATATTAAATTGTCAACACTTGAAGATTCCCCCATCTTTTCTGAACAAAACGGTGTAAGAATGACCGTTCTAGCCCCTACGGTTAGGAAATTACGGTCATTTGTTTGAGGGGAGTCGTCACTATGAGAAATAGACTGCAAAAATCCTGTGTCTCTCTGTGCTGCTGCGTGTGTAAACAGATGCACTTGTTTTGGTGGGGAAAAGTGCACAGCCTCTCTGATTGGTGGATTCAAATTCACCAGCTCCCAGGCTGACCTAGAAACTTACTTCTCTCTCCCTGTGTGTGTGTGTGTGTGTGTGTGTGTGTGTGTGTGTGTGTGTGAGAGAGAGAGAGAGAGAGAGAGAGAGAAAGGCTTTTAATGGGATGATCTCATTCTAAGATTTAAATTCAATATATTTAGACTGGTTGCCTGAATTGGATCTTGTGTGTGGGTCTCTCTGTGCATGTGTGTTTCCTCATGTGTACATATTTGTGATTGTGTGGCTGTAATAAATTTTTTTGCAGATTTTTGTCATTTAACAAGTATATTTGAGGGACCCTCAGCATGTTCAGCATTTTTTCCAGCTGTCCATTTTGCTTTTCCAATTTTTCTGTTTAACTTATTACTATTGTGCTAAATCATACTATTTCTGCTATTTTATAAGATTTGTGCTTAATATACTATTTCTGCTTTTATAGGATTTGTGCTTAATATAGTATTTCTGCTAAATGTAGTATTTATGCTTATTCATACTATTTCTGCTTTTCATAGTATTTGTGCTTAATATAGTATTTCTGCTAAATTTAGTATTTCTGATTAATTATAGTTTTTCTACTAAATCATAGTACAGTATTTCTGCTTTTTATGGGATTTGTGCTAAAACAAAGTATTTCTACTAAATGTAGTATTTGTGCTTAATCATACCATTTCTGCTTTTTATAGGATTTGTGCTTAATATAGTATTTCTGCTAAATTATAGTATTTCTGCCAAATTATAATATTTGTGCTAAAACATAGTCTCAATTTAAAATTACAATATTCATAGTTCATCACAGTGTCTCTGGTAAATCACAATATTTCTGCTCTGTTGTACTATTTTTCTAAATCATAGTGTTTCTGTAATGTTTAAGTATTTTTGGCTAAATATATTCTTTCTGTTATCTTATACTATTTCTCCTAAATTCTTGTATTTTTGAGAAGTTATCATGTTTCTGGTAAGTTACAATATTTCTGCTAAATTCTGCTATGCTATTGTATTTCTGCCAAGTATTATGTTTCCTCTAAGATATTGCAGTTCTGCTAAGTTATTCCATTTTAGCAAACTTCTTTTGCTTCTGCAAAGTTTTTACAATTTCTGCAACTTTTCAGCTTTTTCAGCTACTTTTTGCATACAGCTTCAGCTTTAAGCATCCACACTGCATTTTCGCAGGAAATGCAAATTTTTCTAGTTAGTGTGAATGCTTGAAAAGCATTCACAGTATTGTTGTTGTAATCTTTATTATTATATTTTATTATTATTATCTATTCCGTACGTTTTTTGAAAGCCTACTCCTTCAAAACCGTTCAACTTAGAAAAACCATTCAAACACCGTTAGATTCCTATTCTTTTGGACAACATTGCTTCTATTTTTTCTCATTTTTAACATTTATATTTTTAATTTTATTCAACTTTTTTCAACAAAAATTTATAATGTATTTCAATGGGGAGACCCTTCAAATTCTCATTCAACTTCCTCCTCTTTAAACTGTATCTACTTCCACATACATTGACATAGAGCCACCATTCAAACTTTAAAACGAAGACAAGACATTCAACTATTCAACTTGTATTTATCTTTTCAATATCTATTATACTTTTTCTTCAGTTCCAGTTTAAGTTTCATGATGTTTTTTCACCCGTTTCAAAGTTTATAATGGGTGTGTATGGGACGGAATGTTGGGGCTAGAGTGAGACAGCTCAACTGCTAGAGTGAGAGGAGCAAAAAAATTAATCTTAAAATCTTTTTTAAAACTGCTGCTGTGTCCGCAGCGTTTGCTCTACAGGTATGATTTTACCCTCAAAACGTAGCCATCGCTGTCCTCTTTCATCCAATGTGTTTACTATTGTCCTAGGTGTTATGGTTCTTTCGTAAATGTCACCAATGCACAGCCTCCGCCCTCCAACTCTTCCATAGACTCTAATGTTAAAATGGCTCAGAAGGTTCGTTTGAAAATCAGAAGAGCATGGTGTCTTTCCACTGTCACCACGTCCATATAATAAGCTCCACAGGCATGAAAACTGAGAATTAAGTAGACTAGACATTGCTGTCGCTCACGGTGAAAGAATTTTGTCAATACGACTTTTACTTTTCATTTGGGAACGATTTGTTTCGGCCTGACTTTTCTGTTCATTTTAAGCAGCAGAAGTGAGGTGCATGTCTGTGTCCGTGTGTATGGAGCCATTGGGTGCGGTCACTATAGCAACCAGGCTCACACCTGCCTGCTTAACGAGCTCTGCCTGCCACTCTGCCAAAATTCATCTTAAGCACTTCTCTTTCAACTGCTGCTGTGTCCACAGTGTTAAAGCCATCATTTTACCCTCAAAACGTCGCCATCGTTGTTCTTTTTCCAACATCTTGTCTTTCAAAGCTCAGAGATGTAAACTTTTTAAACTGTGTGAGTCCAAGTGGAGGGATCACATTTTAGTCATTCAGTGATTCAAAGAATATGACCTTTTAATATTCTTTCAGATGTTTTCTGACCCTAAATGTTCTTTTCTCATTTCTTAGGTTTTTCTAATTTACAATTAAAACATTTTCAGCTTTTTTCCAACTTCTTCTTCTGTGTAACCTTCAGCTTTTAGCAGTTCAGCACTTTTGTTTTCAGGTTAAATTCGGGTTTTTTTTTATCTCATTCAAAATTTTTAACTTAAATTCAGTAATTATTTCATTTCAATGCATACATTCAGATTCAAGCATTCACACTGCAGTTTCTTCAGAAAATGCACTTTCTAGTTAGTGTGAATGCTTGAAAAGCATTCACAGTATTGTTCTTCTAATCTTTATTATTAGTGTGAATGCTTGAAAAGCATTCACAGTATTGTTCTTCTAATCTTTATTATTCCGTTTTATCTATTCCGTACGTTTTTTGTACTCCTACTCCTTCAAAACCGTTCAACTTAGAAAAACCATTCAAACACCATTAGATTCCTCTTCTTTTGGACATGACTGCTTCTACTTTTCTCATTTTTAACATTTATATTTTTAATTTTATTCAACTTTATTCAACAAAAATTTCCCATGTATTTCAATTGGGAGACCCTTCAAATTCTCATTCAACTTACTCATTTTTAAACTCCTACTACTTCCACATACGTTGACATAGAGCCACCATTCAAACTTTAAAACGAAGACAAGACATTCAACTATTCAACTTGTATTTATCTTTTCAATATCTATTATACTTTTTCTTCAGTTCCAGTTTAAGTTTCATGATGTTTTTTCACCCGTTTCAGAGTTTATAATGGGTGTGTATGGGACGGAATGTTGGGGCTAGAGTGAGACAGCTCAACTGCTAGAGTGAGAGGAGCAAAAAAATTAATCTTAAAATCTTTTTTAAAACTGCTGCTGTGTCCACAGCGTTTGCTCTACAGCCATCATTTTACCCTCAAAACGTAGCCATCGTTGTCCTCTTTCATCCAATGTGTTTACTATTGTAATATGTGTTATGGTTCTTTCGTAAATGTCACCAATGCACAGCCTCCTCCCTCCAACTCTTCCATAGACTCTAATGTTAAAACGGCTCAGAAGGTTCGTTTGAAAATCAGAAGAGCATGGTGTCTTTACACTGTCACCACGTCCATATAATAAACTCCACAGGCATGAAAACTGAGAATTCGGTAGACTGGACATTGCTGCCGCTCACGGTGAAAGAATTTCGTCAATACGACCTATACTTTTCATTTGGGAGCGATTTGTTTCGGCCTGACTTTTCTGTTCATTTTAAGCAGCAAAAGTGAGGTGCATGTCTGTGTACGTGTGTATGGAGCCATTGGGTGCGGTCACTATAGCAACCAGGCTCACACCTGCCTGCTTAACGAGCTCTGCCTGCCACTCTGCCAAGATTCATCTTTAGCACTTCTCTTTCAACTGCTGCTGTGTCCACAGTGTTACAGCCATCATTTTACCCTCAAATTGTCGCCATTGTTGTTCTCTTTCCAACACCGTGTCTTTCAAAGCTCAGGCATTTAAACTTTTTAAACTGTGTGGATCAAAGTGGAGGGATCACATTTGAGTCATTCAGTGATTCAAAGAATATGACCTTTTAATATTCATTCAGATGTTTTCTGACTCTAAATTTTCTTTTCTCATTACTCATCTTTTTCTAATTTACATTTTAAACATTTTCAGCTTTTTTCCAACTTCTTCTCTGTGTGATTGTCAGCTTTTAGCAGTTCAGCTTTTTTGTTTTCATGTGCAAATTTCTGTATCTTTCATCTCGTTCAACATTGTTAACTTAAAATTCAGCAATTAATTCATTTCAATGCATACATTCAGATTCAAGCATTCACACTGCAGTTTCTTCAGAAAATGCACTTTCTAGTTAGTGTGAATGCTTGAAAAGCATTCACAGTATTGTTCTTCTAATCTTTATTCTATTTTATTTATTATTATTCTTTATTCCGTACGTTTTTTGTAATCTATCTCCTTCAAAACCGTTCAACTTAGAAAAACCATTCAAACACCGTTAGATTCCTATTCTTTTGGACAACACTGCTTCTATTTTTCTCATTTTTAACATTTATATTTTTTATTTTATTCAACTTTATTTAACAAAAATTTATAATGTATTTCAATGGGGAGACCCTTCAAATTCTCATTCAAATTCCTCCTCTTTAAACTGTATCTACTTCCACATACATTGACATAGAGCCACCATTCAAACTTTAAAACGAAGACAAGACATTCAACTATTGAACTTGTATTTATCTTTTCAATATCTATTATACTTTTTCTTCAGTTCCAGTTTAAGTTTCATGATGTTTTTTCACCCGTTTCAGAGTTTATAATGGGTGTGTATGGGACGGAATGTTGGGGCTAGAGTGAGACAGCTCAACTGCTAGAGTGAGAGGAGCAAAAAAATTAATCTTAAAATCTTTTTTAAAACTGCTGCTGTGTCCGCAGCGCTTGCTCTACAGGTATGATTTTACCCTCAAAACGTAGCCATCGCTGTCCTCTTTCATCCAATGTGTTTACTATTGTACTAGGTGTTATGGTTCTTTCGTAAATGTCACCAATGCACAGCTTCCTCCCTCCAACTCTTCCATAGACTCTAATGTTAAAATGGCTCAGAAGGTTCGTTTGAAAATCAGAAGAGCATGGTGTCTTTCCACTGTCACCACGTCCATATAATAAACTCCACAGGCATGAAAACTGAGAATTCAGTAGACTAGAAGCTGCTGTCGCTCACGGTGAAAGAATTTCGTCAATACGACCTATACTTTTCATTTGGGAACGATTTGTTTCGCCCTGACTTTTCTGTTCATTTTAAGGAGCAAAAGTGAGGCGCATGTCTGTGTACGTGTGTATGGAGCCATTGGGTGCAGTCACTATAGCAACCAGGCTCACACCTGCCTGCTTAACGAGCTCTCTCTCACTCTGCCAAGATTCATCTTAAACACTTCTCTTTCAACTGCTGCTGTGTCCACAGTGTTTGCTCTACAGCCATCATTTTACCCTCAAAACGTCGCCATCGTTGTTCTCTTTCCAACACCGTGTCTTTCAAAGCTCAGGCATTTAAACTTTTTAAACTGTGTAGATCCAAGCGGAGGGATCACATTTTAGTCATTCAGTGATTCAGAGAATATGAACTTTTAATATTCATTCAGATGTTTTCTGACTCTAAATGTTCTTTTCTCATTTCTTAGGGTTTTCTAATTTACAATTAAAACATTTTCAGCTTTTTTCCAACTTCTTCTGTGTAACCTTCAGCTTTTAGCAGTTCAGCACTTTTGTTTTCAGGTTAAATTCGGATTTTTTTTTTTATCTCATTCAAAATTTTTAACTCAAAATTCAGCAATTAATTCATTTCAGTGCATACATTCAGATTCAAGCATTCACACTGCAGTTTCTTCAGAAAATGCACTTTCTAGTTCTATTTTATTATTATGGATTCCGTACGTTTTTTGTACTCTATCTCCTTCAAAACCGTTCAACTTAGAAAAACCATTCAAACACCATTAGATTCCTATTCTTTTGGACATGACTGCTTCTATTTTTCTCATTTTTAACATTTATATTTTTAATTTTATTCAACTTTTTTCAACAAAAATTTCCCATGTATTTCAATGGGGAGACCCTTCAAATTCTCATTCAACTTCCTCCTCTTTAAACTGTATCTACTTCCACATACATTGACATAGAGCCACCATTCAAACTTTAAAACGAAGACAAGACATTCAACTATTCAACTTGTATTTATCTTTTCAATATCTATTATACTTTTTCTTCAGTTCCAGTTTAAGTTTCATGATGTTTTTTCACCCGTTTCAGAGTTTATAATGGGTGTGTATGGGACGGAATGTTGGGGCTAGAGTGAGACAGCTCAACTGCTAGAGTGAGAGGAGCAAAAAAATTAATCTTAAAATCTTTTTTAAAACTGCTGCTGTGTCCGCAGCGTTTGCTCTACAGGTATGATTTTACCCTCAAAACGTAGCCATCGCTGTCCTCTTTCATCCAATGTGTTTACTATTGTCCTAGGTGTTATGGTTCTTTCATAAATGTCACCAATGCACAGCCTCCTCCCTCCAACTCTTCCATAGACTCTAATGTTAAAATGGCTCAGAAGGTTCGTTTGAAAATCAGAAGAGCATGGTGTCTTTCCACTGTCACCACGTCCATATAATAAACTCCACAGGCATGAAAACTGAGAATTCAGTAGACTAGAAGCTGCTGTCGCTCACGGTGAAAGAATTTCGTCAATACGACCTATACTTTTCATTTGGGAACGATTTGTTTCGCCCTGACTTTTCTGTTCATTTTAAGCAGCAAAAGTGAGGCGCATGTCTGTGTACGTGTGTATGGAGCCATTGGGTGCAGTCACTATAGCAACCAGGCTCACACCTGCCTGCTTAACGAGCTCTGCCTGCCACTCTACCAAGATTCATCTTAAACACTTCTCTTTCAACTGCTGCTGTGTCCACAGTGTTACAGCCATCATTTTACCCTCAAAATGTCGCCATTATTGTTCTCTTTCCAACACAGTGTCTTTCAAAGCTCAGACATTTAAACTTTTTAAACTGTGTGGATCAAAGTGGAGGGATCACATTTTCTTCATTCAGTGATTCAAAGAATATGAACTTTTAATATTCATTCAGATGTTTTCTGACTCTAAATGTTCTTTTCTCATTTCTTTGGGTTTTCTAATTTACATTTAAAACATTTTCAGCTTTTTTCCAACTTCTGCTTCTGTGTAACCTTCAGCTTTTAGCAGTTCAGCACCTTTGTTTTCAGGTTAAATTCGGGTTTTTTTTTTTTATCTCATTCAAGATTTTTAACTTAAATTCAGTAATTAATTCATTTCAGTGCATACATTCAGATTCAAGCATTCACACTGCAGTTTCTTCAGAAAATGCACTTTCTAGTTAGTGTGAATGCTTGAAAAGCATTCACAGTATTGTTCTTCTAATCTTTATTATTATATTTTCTTTTTCCGTACGTTTTTTGAAAGCCTACTCCTTCAAAACCGTTCAACTTAGAAAAACCATTCAAACATCGTTAGATTCCTATTATTTTGGACATGACTGCTTCTATTTTTCTCATTTTTAACATTTATATTTTTAATTTTATTCAACTTTATTCAACAAAAATTTCCCATGTATTTCAATGGGGAGACCCTTCAAATTCTCATTCAACTTACTCATTTTTAAACTCTTACTACTTCCACATACATTGACATAGAGCCACCATTCAAACTTTAAAACGAAGACAAGACATTCAACTATTCAACTTGTATTTATCTTTTCAATATCTATTATACTTTTTCTTCAGTTCCAGTTTAAGTTTCATGATGTTTTTTCACCAGTTTCAAAGTTTATAATGGGTGTGTATGGGACGGAATGTTGGGGCTAGAGTGAGACAGCTCAACTGCTAGAGTGAGAGGAGCAAAAAAATTAATCTTAAAATCTTTTTTAAAACTGCTGCTGTGTCCGCAGCGTTTGCTCTACAGGTATGATTTTACCCTCAAAACGTAGCCATCGCTGTCCTCTTTCATCCAATGTGTTTACTATTGTCCTAGGTGTTATGGTTCTTTCGTAAATGTCACCAATGCACAGCCTCCTCCCTCCAACTCTTCCATAGACTCTAATGTTAAAATGGCTCAGAAGGTTCGTTTGAAAATCAGAAGAGCATGGTGTCTTTCCACTGTCACCACGTCCATATAATAAACTCCACAGACATGAAAACTGAGAATTTGGTAGACTAGACATTGCTGTCGCTCACGGTGAAAGAATTTTGTCAATACGACTTTTACTTTTCATTTGGGAACGATTTGTTTCGGCCTGACTTTTCTGTTCATTTTAAGCAGCAAAAGTGAGGCGCATGTCTGTGTACGTGTGTATGGAGCCATTGGGTGCGGTCACTATAGCAACCAGGCTCACACCTGCCTGCTTAACGAGCTCTCTCTCTCTCTCTGCCAAGATTCATCTTAAACACTTCTCTTTCAACTGCTGCTGTGTCCACAGTGTTAAAGCCATCATTTTACCCTCAAAACGTCGCCATCGTTGTTCTTTTTCCAACATCTTGTCTTTCAAAGCTCAGAGATGTAAACTTTTTAAACTGTGTGGGTCCAAGTGGAGGGATCACATTTTAGTCATTCAGTGATTCAAAGAATATGACCTTTTAATATTCATTCAGATGTTTTCTGACTCTAAATGTTCTTTTCTCATTTCTTAGGTTTTTCTAATTTACAATTAAAACATTTTCAGCTTTTTTCCAACTTCTTCTGTGTAACCTTCAGCTTTTAGAAGTTCAGCACTGTTGTTTTCAGGTTAAATTCAGGTTGTTTTTTTTTTTTTTTTTATCTCATTCAAAATTTTTAACTCAAAATTCAGCAATTAATTCATTTCAGTCCATACATTCAGATTCAAGCATTCACACTGCAGTTTCTTCAGAAAATGCACTTTCTAGTTAGTGTGAATGCTTGAAAAGCATTCACAGTATTGTTCTTCAAATCTTTATTATTATATATTCCGTACGTTTTTTGGCATCTAACTCCTTCAAAACCGTTCAACTTAGAAAAACCATTCAAACACCGTTAGATTCCTCTTCTTTTGGACATGACTGCTTCTACTTTTCTCATTTTTAACATTTATATTTTTAATTTTATTCAACTTTATTCAACAAAAATTTCCCATGTATTTCAATGGGGAGACCCTTCAAATTCTCATTCAACTTACTCATTTTTAAACTCTTACTACTTCCACATACATTGACATAGAGCCACCATTCAAACTTTAAAACGAAGACAAGACATTCAACTATTCAACTTGTATTTATCTTTTCAATATCTATTATACTTTTTCTTCAGTTCCAGTTTAAGTTTCATGATGTTTTTTCACCCGTTTCAAAATTTATAATGGGTGTGTATGGGACGGAATGTTGGGGCTAGAGTGAGACAGCTCAACTGCTAGAGTGAGAGGAGCAAAAAAATTAATCTTAAAATCTTTTTTAAAACTGCTGCTGTGTCCGCAGCGTTTGCTCTACAGGTATGATTTTACCCTCAAAACGTAGCCATCGCTGTCCTCTTTCATCCAATGTGTTTACTATTGTACTAGGTGTTATGGTTCTTTCATAAATGTCACCAATGCACAGCCTCCTCCCTCCAACTCTTCCATAGACTCTAATGTTAAAATGGCTCAGAAGGTTCGTTTGAAAATCAGAAGAGCATGGTGTCTTTCCACTGTCACCACGTCCATATAATAAACTCCACAGACATGAAAACTGAGAATTTGGTAGACTAGACATTGCTGTCGCTCACAGTGAAAGAATTTTGTCAATACGACTTTTACTTTTCATTTGGGAACGATTTGTTTCGGCCTGACTTTTCTGTTCATTTTAAGCAGCAAAAGTGAGGTGCATGTCTGTGTCCGTGTGTATGGAGCCATTGGGTGCGGTCACTATAGCAACCAGGCTCACACCTGCCTGCTTAAACACTTCTCTTTCAACTGCTGCTGTGTCCACAGTGTTAAAGCCATCATTTTACCCTCAAAACGTCGCCATCGTTGTTCTTTTTCCAACATCTTGTCTTTCAAAGCTCAGAGATGTAAACTTTTTAAACTGTGTGGGTCCAAGTGGAGGGATCACATTTTAGTCATTCAGTGATTCAAAGAATATGACCTTTTAATATTCTTTCAGATGTTTTCTGACTCTAAATGTTCTTTTCTCATTTCTTAGGTTTTTCTAATTTACAATTAAAACATTTTCAGCTTTTTTCCAACTTCTTCTTCTGTGTAACCTTCAGCTTTTAGCAGTTCAGCACTTTTGTTTTCAGGTTAAATTCGGGTTGTTTTTTTTTTTATCTCATTCAAGATTTTTAACTTAAATTCAGTAATTAATTCATTTCAGTGCATACATTCAGATTCAAGCATTCACACTGCAGTTTCTTCAGAAAATGCACTTTCTAGTTATATTTTATTATTTTTCCGTACGTTTTTTGAAAGCCTACTCCTTCAAAACCGTTCAACTTAGAAAAACCATTCAAACACCGTTAGATTCCTATTCTTTTGGACAACACTGCTTCTATTTTTCATATTTTTAACATTTATATTTTTAATTTTATTCAACTTTATTCAACAAAAATTTATAATGTATTTCAATGGGGAGACCCTTCAAATCCTCATTCAACTTACTCATTTTTAAACTCTTACTACTTCCACATACATTGACATAGAGCCACCATTCAAACTTTAAAACGAAGACAAGACATTCAACTATTCAACTTGTATTTATCTTTTCAATATCTATTATACTTTTTCTTCAGTTCCAGTTTAAGTTTCATGATGTTTTTTCACCCGTTTCAGAGTTTATAATGGGTGTGTATGGGACGGAATGTTGGGGCTAGAGTGAGGCAGCTCAACTGCTAGAGTGAGAGGAGCAAAAAAATTAATCTTAAAATCTTTTTTAAAACTGCTGCTGTGTCCACAGCGTTTGCTCTACAGGTATGATTTTACCCTCAAAACGTAGCCATGGCTGTCCTCTTTCATCCAATGTGTTTACTATTGTCCTAGGTGTTACGGTTCTTTCATAAATGTCACCAATGCACAGCCTCCTCCTTCCAACTCTTCCATAGACTCTAATGTTAAAATGGCTCAGAAGGTTCGTTTGAAAATCAGAAGAGCATGGTGTCTTTCCACTGTCACCACGTCCATATAATAAACTCCACAGGCATGAAAACTGAGAATTCGGTAGACTAGAAGCTGCTGTCGCTCACGGTGAAAGAATTTTGTCAATACGACTTGTACTTTTAATTTGGGAACGATTTGTTTCGGCCTGGCTTTTCTGTTCATTTTAAGCAGCAAAAGTGAGGTGCATGTCTGTGTACGTGTGTATGGAGCCATTGGGTGCGGTCACTATAGCAACCAGGCTCACACCTGCCTGCTTAACGAGCTCTGCCTGCCACTGTACCAAGATTCATCTTAAACACTTCTCTTTCAACTGCTGCTGTGTCCACAGTGTTACAGCTATCATTTTACCCTCAAAACGTCGCCATTATTGTTCTCTTTCCAACACCGTATCTTTCAAAGCTCAGGCATTTAAACTTTTTAAACTGTGTGGATCAAAGTGGAGGGATCACATTTGAGTCATTCAGTGATTCAAAGAATATGAACTTTTAATATTCATTCAGATGTTTTCTGACTCTAAATGTTCTTTTCTCATTTCTTAGGGTTTTCTAATTTACATTTAAAACATTTTCAGTTTTTTTCCAACTCCTTCTTCTGTGTAACCTTCAGCTTTTAGCAGTTCAGCACCTTTGTTTTCAGGTTAAATTCGTTTGTTTTTTTTTGGTTTTTTTTAATCTCATTCAATATTTTTAACTCAAAATTCAGCAATTAATTCATTTCAGTCCATACATTCAGATTCAAGCATTCACACTGCAGTTTCTTCAGAAAATGCACTTTCTAGTTGTGTGGATGCTTTAAGCATCCACACTATTGAGTTCCTGTTTCTCTTTATTCTTTATTATTATTATTATTATTATTATTCTAGTTGCTTCCGTACACTTTTCGCCGTTTAACTACTTCCACAATTTTCAGCCGATTTTCACCGTTCAAATTTTAAACTATTCTGCTATTTTTGCTCTTTCCTGCTACGATTTTTGCTATTTTTAACTATTATACTTTTTAAAATATTCCACTTTTTTCCTTTAATTTGTCCCATTGAAATGAATGGGAAACTTCTGCAATTCTGCTAAAATTTGCTTGTTTTTGAAACTTAACTACTTCCTCATATTTTCACCTAGAACAACCATTCAAATTTTAAAATGTTCACAAATTATTGGGCTATTCAGGTATGATTCAGCTTTTTCAAATCTTCTACTGTTTTACTTTTATGCCTCTTAAAGTTTTGAGTTGCAAAATTGTGATTTTTCACAAAATACATGCGTTGTTATGGTTGCTATGCTCTTGGCTTCCAGTGTGTCACTGAAGGTTTTGCAGTCTTCTCTTCATGTCCGAACAACTGTTTGCTACTTGCTCAATTTTCACTCAACTTCCACAAATTATACATCAAAACGTAGGTATTTTTGCTGGCTTTCAGAAAATGTCATTATCATTGTTGTGGGATTTATAGAATTTTTGCAAATCTCCTCAGACCAACACAAGGTCTCAAAACTCTCCATATAAAGTCAATGGAGAGCTTGTTCAAAATCATCGCTGCATTTCTGTAATGAGAGGCATATTCGAATCGTCATATCTCCTTAACGAAGCGACTTTAAGACATGAGGCTTGTCCCCGAATATCTTCAGACACCCCTGACGCTCACAATTCAAGAATTTCTTTCTCACCTATTACCGTTCTGAAATGAGTTGGACTTGTTTGAGGGTAGGAAATTCGTCCTTCGCTCAGATTTCTTCAGATTTCAAACTGTGGAAATGAACCACTTTTTTCTCTCGTCATAACTTTTTGTTGGATTTCCACAGAGACCTGAAAATTTCCATGATTGTTCACCAAAGCCTGCTGTCTCTTACGGTGAAAGAATGATATCGATACTCCAAATAGATTTCGAGTTAGAAAGCGTTGTTTGAGGGCAAGTCAAGGCAGTTTTTGCTTCGCTCTACTCAGTTATGGTGCATTACAAGTCAAATATCTTTAATAATTCATATTTTAATGATAAATTGTAAACACTGGAAGATTCCCCCATCTCTTCTGAACAAAACGGTGTAAGAATGACCGCTCTAGCCCCTACGGTTTGGAAATTATGGTCATTTGTTTGAGGGGAGTCCTCACTATGAGAAATAGGCTGCAATAATCCTGTGCCTCTCTGTGCTGCGTGTGTAAAAAGAGGCACATGTTTTGGCGGGAAAAAGTACACAGGCTCTCTGATTGGTGGATTCAAATTCAGCAGCTCCCAGGCTGACCTAGAAACTTACTTCTCTCTCCCTGTGCATTTTTTTGCTGATTTTTTCATTTAACAAGTATATTTGAGGGACCCTCAGCATGTTCAGCATTTTTTCAGCTGTCCATTTTGCTTTTCCAATTTTTCTGTTTAACTTATTACTATTGTGCTAAATAATACTATTTCTGCTATTTTATAAGATTTGTGCCTAATATAGTATTTCTGCTAAATTACAATATTTCTGCTTTTTATACTATTTGTGCTAAAACATAGTATTTCTACTAAATGTAGTATTTATGCTTAATCATACTATTTCTGCTTTTTATGGGATTTGTGCCTAATATAGTATTTCTGCTTTTTATAGGATTTTTGCTCAAACATAGTATTTCTACTAAATGTAGTGTTTATGCTTAATCATCCTATTTCTGCTTTTTATAGGATTTGTGCTTAATATAGTATTTCTGCTAAATTATAGTATTTCTGCTTTTTATAGTATTTGTGCTAAAACATAGTATTTCTACTAAATGTAGTATTTATGCTTAATCATAGTATTTCTATATATTTCTGCCAGGTCCCCAGGCAGCCAATCCTCTGTGAGGACTGAGAAATTCAAATTTTCAAATCAGGGCCTGCACGGCTTCCCAGCCAATCATATATGTGTCCTGAGGCATTCAAATTTGCATATTGGGGCCTTCATGGCTTCTAAGCCAGCCAATCATATCTGAGGGCTGAGGAATTCAAATCCACAAATCAGGGCCTGCACGGCTTCCCAGCCAGCCAATCATATATGTGGTCTCAGGCATTCATATTTGCATATTGGGGAATTCGTGGCTTCTAAGTCAACAAGTCATCCATGTCATATATCTCTAAAAATTCACATTTTAATGATAAATTGTTAACACTGGAAGATTCCCCCATCTCTTCTGAACAAAACAGTGTAAGAATGACCGCTCTAGCCCCTACGGTTAGGAAATTATGGTCATTTGTTTGAGGGGAGTCCTCACTATGAGAAATAGGCTGCAATAATCCTGTGCCTCTCTGTGCTGCTGCGTGTGTAAAAAGATGCACCTGTTTTGGCGGGAAAACGTAAACAGCCACTCTGATTGGTGGATTTAAATTCGGCAGCTCTCTCCCTCTGTGTCTGTCTGTGTGTGTGTGTGTGTGTGTGTGTGTGTGTGTGTGTGTGTGTTTAGTGGGAGAGAGAGGACCCTGCCCTTATTTGGCAGCATGTCATTGTAGGATTTAAATTGAATATAGTTAGACTGGTTGACTGGATTAGAGCCTGTGTTTGTGTGTCCCCCTGTGCATTTGTGTTTCAATAAGTTATTACTATTCTGCTAAATCATAGTATTTCTGCTTTTCATAGGATTTATGCCTAATATAGTATTTCTGCTAAATTAAAGTATTTCTGCTTTTTATAGGATTTGTGCCTAACATAGTATTTCTGCTAAATTATAGTATTTCTGCTTTTTATAGGATTTGTGCTTAACATAGTATTTCTGCTAAATTATAGTATTTCTGCTTTTTATACTATTTGTTCTAAATTATAGTATTTCTGCTTTTTATAGGATTTGTGCTTAATATAGTATTTCTGCTAAATTATAGTTTTTCTTCTTTTTATAATATTTGTGCTAAAACATAGTATTTCTACTAAATGTAGTATTTATGCTTAATCATAGTATTTCTATATATTTCTGCCAGGTCCCCAGGCAGCCAATCCTCTGTGAGGACTGAGACATTCAAATTTTCAAATCAGGGCCTGCACAGTTTCCCAGCCAATCAAATAAGTGTCCTGAGGCATTCAAATTTGCATATTGGGGCCTTCGTGGCTTCTAAGCCAGCCAATCATATCTGAGGGCTGAAGAATTCAAATCCACAAATCAGGGCCTGCACGGCTTCCCAGCCAGCCAATCACATATGTGGTCTCAGGCATTCAAATTTGCATATTGGGGAATTCGTGGCTTCTAAGTCAACAAGTCATCCATGTCATATATCTCTAAAAATTCATATTTTAATGATAAATTGTCAACACTTGAAGATTCCCCCATCTCTTCTGAACAAAACGGTGTAAGAATGACCGTTCTAGCTCCTACGGTTAGGAAATTATGGTCATTTGTTTGAGGGGAGTCGTCATTATGAGAAATAGACTGCAATGATCCTGTGTCTCTCTGTGCTGCGTGTGTAAAAAGGATGCACCTGTTTTGGTGGGGAAAAGTGCACAGCCTCTCTGATTGGTGGATTCAAATTCACCAGCTCCCAGGCTGACCTAGAAACTTACTTCTCTCTCCCTGTGTGTGTGTGTGTGTGTGTGTGTGTGTGTGTGTGTGTGTGTGTGTGTGTGTGTGTGTGTGTGTGTGACAGAGAGAGAGAGAGAGAGAGAGAGAGAGAGAGAGAGAGAGAGAGAGGCTTTTAATGGGATGATCTCATTCTAAGATTTAAATTCAATATATTTAGACTGGTTGACTGAATTGGATCTTGTGTGTGGGTCTCTCTGTGCATGTGTGTTTGCTCATGTGTACATATTTGTGATTATGTGGCTGTAATAAATTTTTTTGCAGATTTTTGTCATTTAACAAGTATATTTGAGGGACCCTCAGCATGTTCAGCATTTTTTCAGCTGTCCATTTTGCTTTTCCAATTTTTCTGTTTAACTTATTACTATTGTGCTAAATCATACTATTTCTGCTATTTTATAAGATTTGTGCTTAATATACTATTTCTGCTTTTATAGGATTTGTGCTTAATATAGTATTTCTGCTAAATGTAGTATTTATGCTTAATCATACTATTTCTGCTATTTTATAAGATTTGTGCTTAATATACTATTTCTGCTTTTCATAGTATTTGTGCTTAATATAGTATTTCTGCTAAATTTAGTATTTCTGATTAATTATAGTTTTTCTACTAAATCATAGTACAGTATTTCTGCTTTTTATGGGATTTGTGCTAAAACAAAGTATTTCTACTAAATGTAGTATTTGTGCTTAATCATACCATTTCTGCTTTTTATAGGATTTGTGCTTAATATAGTATTTCTGCTAAATTATAGTATTTCTGCCAAATTATAATATTTGTGCTAAAACATAGTCTCAATTTAAAATTACAATATTCATAGTTCATCACAGTGTCTCTGGTAAATCACAATATTTCTGCTCTGTTGTACTATTTTTCTAAATCATAGTGTTTCTGTAATGTTTAAGTATTTTTGGCTAAATATATTCTTTCTGTTATCTTATACTATTTCTCCTAAATTCTTGTATTTTTGAGAAGTTATCATGTTTCTGGTAAGTTACAATATTTCTGCTAAATTCTGCTATGCTATTGTATTTCTGCCAAGTATTATGTTTCCTCTAAGATATTGCAGTTCTGCTAAGTTATTCCATTTTAGCAAACTTCTTTTGCTTCTGCAAAGTTTTTACAATTTCTGCAACTTTTCAGCTTTTTCAGCTACTTTTTGCATACAGCTTCAGCTTTAAGCATCCACACTGCATTTTCGCAGGAAATGCAAATTTTTCTAGTTATATTTTATTCTGTATTCCGTACGTTTTTTGAAAGCCTACTCCTTCAAAACCGTTCAACTTAGAAAAACCATTCAAACATCGTTAGATTCCTATTATTTTGGACAACATTGCTTCTATTTTTCTCATTTTTAACATTTATATTTTTAATTTTATTCAACTTTATTCAACAAAAATTTCCCATGTATTTCAATGGGGAGACCCTTCAAATTCTCATTCAACTTACTCATTTTTAAACTCTTACTACTTCCACATACATTGACATAGAGCCACCATTCAAACTTTAAAACGAAGACAAGACATTCAACTATTCAACTTGTATTTATCTTTTCAATATCTATTATACTTTTTCTTCAGTTCCAGTTTAAGTTTCATGATGTTTTTTCACCCGTTTCAAAATTTATAATGGGTGTGTATGGGACGGAATGTTGGGGCTAGAGTGAGGCAGCTCAACTGCTAGAGTGAGAGGAGCAAAAAAAAAAATCTTAAAATCTTTTTTAAAACTGCTGCTGTGTCCGCAGCGTTTGCTCTACAGGTATGATTTTACCCTCAAAACGTAGCCATGGCTGTCCTCTTTCATCCAATGTGTTTACCATTGTACTAGGTGTTATGGTTCTTTCATAAATGTCACCAATGCACAGCCTCCTCCCTCCAACTCTTCCATAGACTCTAATGTTAAAATGGCTCAGAAGGTTCGTTTGAAAATCAGAAGAGCATGGTGTCTTTCCACTGTCACCACGTCCATATAATAAACTCCACAGACATGAAAACTGAGAATTTGGTAGACTAGACATTGCTGTCGCTCACAGTGAAAGAATTTTGTCAATACGACTTTTACTTTTCATTTGGGAACGATTTGTTTCGGCCTGACTTTTCTGTTCATTTTAAGCAGCAAAAGTGAGGTGCATGTCTGTGTCCGTGTGTATGGAGCCATATGGTGCGGTCACTATAGCAACCAGGCTCACACCTGCCTGCTTAACGAGCTCTGCCTGCCACTGTACCAAGATTCATCTTAAGCACTTCTCTTTCAACTGCTGCTGTGTCCACAGTGTTACAGCCATCATTTTACCCTCAAATTGTCGCCATTATTGTTCTCTTTCCAACACCGTATCTTTCAAAGCTCAGGCATTTAAACTTTTTAAACTGTGTGGATCAAAGTGGAGGGATCACATTTTAGTCATTCAGTGATTCAAAGAATATGACCTTTTAATATTCATTCAGATGTTTTCTGACTCTAAATGTTCTTTTCTCATTTCTTAGGGTTTTCTAATTTACATTTAAAACATTTTCAGTTTTTTTCCAACTCCTCCTTCTGTGTAACCTTCAGCTTTTAGCAGTTCAGCACCTTTGTTTTCAGGTTAAATTCGTTTTTTTTGTTGTTTTTTTTTTAATCTCATTCAATATTTTTAACTCAAAATTCAGCAATTAATTCATTTCAGTGCATACATTCAGATTCAAGCATTCACACTGCAGTTTCTTCAGAAAATGCACTTTCTAGTTCCAGTCTATCTTGCAAATACATGTTTGCGTTGCAATGTCATGCACAACACACACAACTATTAGAGCCTTAAGATCAAACCTGCGTCATTCTTTTGGTCCACTGCAGTGTAGCAGTCAAACAAGGAGAAGTGAAGTGGCCCCAAATGGCCAGGATAGAGATCAGAGGGTTAATGCGTAAAATGCATAAAAATATTATTGATTACAGGATAATACATTAATGTTAATATCAACAATAAGCTTTTTACTCTGAAGTTACAAGTATAAACAATGCTGTTACATTTACACTTACATTTTTTACTATAAGTATGGAAACAAGTGAACAGCATTTTATAATAAGTTTAACTGGAATTCTGTACACTGAAAAACAAACAACAGATAAAAAACACAAACAAACAGCCAGTGCCTTCATCTGTCCATTAAATGTCAAACATCGCTTTGACCTGTAGTCTCTGCTCGTCAGCACATGCTTTTAAAAAGAGCTCCATGTCCTCTGCAAACTGAAAAACAAAGAGGAAGAAGTCCCTCTACACAAAAACACTGCAGATGACAGGCCAGGCAAACATCTATTGACCTGTTTGAATGCCTCCTCATCATGTGAGCCTTGAAGTTTTTTTGTAAGAAGACTAAGACCACAGTGAGGACGTTTCATTTTCATGGACTTTCCACAAGCCCCAGTTTCATTTAGCACAGAGGGTGGAGCACATGAATGTTCTACCCAAGATTCAGGAAATGGTTTAGATGCTGGAGACGAGACATGGAGAGGGAGACGAGGCTCCACGGAGAGTTCAGTGGGGAGCAGTCCTGAATGCTGACATGACAATAATTGCCTTGCCATATCCCCACGCTGTATGACTGTCGTGTTACAGAAGGGCAGTGAAAGTGCACCGGCACATCATTTTGTCTGTAAGAGAGAAAAAAAGAAAAAACATGTAATTTAAATGTAGTTGTATAGAATGCAGTCAGTTTATCTAACAATCAGATTGTACATATTAACAAAAATATCCAAGCCGTCCTCAATAATGAAAGCAAAATGGTGTGGATCACAAGAGCTGTCAGGAAATGTGGTGAACAGGAAAAATATTTAATGAAAACACTTTTTTCTCTCGCTGATGAATGAACTGAACTGTACAATGTGAAAAATAACTTTTAAGTCAACAAAGACCTGCAGAGGTGCTGAAAAGAAGTGCATATTTATGACTTTAACTATGAGGTATATTTAATACCAACATACCTTTGAAAGGCAAAGCACTTTGAATGTGTCCATTTATATGCTGCTCAATCTTTGCCCTGACAGCAGGGCTGAGAGTGGGGCACAGAGGGCAGTGAAACAGCCAACACGTGGTGCATTCCTGCAACTCTGGCCTGGAGGCAGAACTCCAAATTGATATTTGCATCTAAAACAGAGAGAAAAACAGATAAACACCATATACACATTTAAGTTCAGGTTTTAGCAGAAATAACACGTTACAGTTAGCATGTAAGAGATTTGGGAGAAAATTCTTTACAAAAACATAATTTACAAGACACTTTTATTTGTGACATACGTATCTATTGACATATAAAAGACAATTGAACAAAGGCTAACTAACATCTGGGCAATAAAACAGAATAAATAGAGAATATTAGTATTTATACATATATAAAACTCTCTGTGACGACCTTTACAATGTTTTTGCAGGTGGAATGAGAGACATGAATAAAGTGCAATATGCAGTAAATGGAACAATGTGCATTGATGTTACAGATCGTGAAAAGTAGTGAAGTGAATTTGTTCATAACAAGCAAAAATCAAATACGTTTGAAACTGACCACTAAATGCTAACCAGAGGTGTCAAAAGTGCACATTCTTACTAAAGTTTAGATGCCTCGGGGGTCTGACCGTTGTTGTAGCGCTAACAAAGTGCCAACGTAATCAGTGTAAGCAAACTAGATGATTCCTACAATTATATAATTATTAACGGCAAATTTAGACATGAAAGACTCTGTAACAACCTTTACGATCCACTTGCAAGGTTTCCACAGTCGATGGCTGTATCCCAATTCAGGGTCTGCAGCCTTAAAGTTCGCAGCCTCAACGGTCCATGAACTCTGAACATCTGAACTCTGAAGCATGAACTCTGTGTCAAAGATTCAAGTTGCAGTTATTTATATTTCCTATCACCTTAAATCTTCACTCAAAGACACTCAAGTATCTGTGACAGTGTGTATATAGATGTATCATATATAAGAGAGAAATATTGTTATTTTAATATGTTGGTATTACTAAATGTGGCTCAGTGCTTACATATATGTGTAAAAAGCAAATGTACGAGCTGTGATAACTGTGTCTGATAGAATGAAGAGTAGACTGATAAATGAAATATTCCTTTATTGGGTGAGAAAATCAGACCATGTCATAACTGCTTTAAGTCATACAGAATAGACATCAGAGCCTTAAACAGGCTGACTTCTGCTAAATGGGTCAAACTGGGCAGAAAGTCTACAAACACATAACATCCTTATAGAATATGATGTAACACTATAGATCAACTTAGCTCAGAATATATAAAGCAAATAAACAATCACAGCAATATGATGCAACAAACACAGCAGTGCTACTGATCCAAAATACTCAAAGCTTCATAGAACTGAAACAAACATTTATTTTTAGCTCCATTCTGCTGCGGTTTCTGAACATTAAACTTGTTGCTGCCTTTCATAGTGTGTAACTTGAAGGCCCTGAGTACTTTCTCCCACACTGAAAACACTGGGAGGATCACATTATTTGAACATTACCTAATAAGACTGATTCAGCACAGACAGTTATGTTAAACTTTCCTAGCAGTCCTTCACAAACAGGGAACAGTCTGTCTATTCTCTCCATCTGTCAGCTGCTGCTGGCTCTTCCTCCTCCTCTTCCTCACACACTGCTGAGTTTGTCCTGGTGGATCATCAGGGCTGCAAAGCCTCACAGATGATGTGCAGCAGTGGCTCCCTCAGTCTGTCCTCACTCTGGACACTTGCAGTCGTCACACATGGAAATCAAATGTGTGATAAGGTGCAGGATTCAAACACAAGTGTGACTTATAAACACATGTTCATACTTTTATTCCACAATCAGAGAGAAAGAAACAGAGAGAGAGTGCAGGACCATAGCTGGACTCGCCATCGGTCCCACCGGCATTTGCCCGGTGGGCCGCTGGCGATTTTTTGCTTTTATGGGCCGATCGATTTTTTTTTCTTTTGGAAGGGTATAAATAATGAAAGGTGTTGGATTGGCCAATTGGTCATGATCGACTCTGGGCTGGACCAATTACAGCCGAGGAGGTCGGATGCACCCTCCCCCTTGTTTAGCAATCTCATAGATGAACTAAAGAAAATGGAGAACAAAAAAAGGAAAGAAGGTGCAGAAAAAATTAGGGCCAAAAAGAAACAAGCCCTTCAGGCAGACGCTGCCAAATGTGTAAAAATAACTGAATTGTTTGGCGGTAGCTGTGGCATAGCTTCCACAGATTTAGCAACATCAGCAAGTGGTGGAGGCCAGCAGGTGGATAAGGGAAAGGGGAGGCAAGAGGAGGAGAGACCCGAGGCCGCCACCGGTCATAGTGGCAGAGGAACTGAACTTCAGGTAAGAAGTTATGACCTGCTGTCTATCTGTGTCAGATATAAACCAAGTTTAGTTGTAGTTTGTTTTCGTTGTGCTGACTTTTTACAGTCGCTTAGAATAACTGGTACTAGCTAGCATGACGGAGTTTATATACTGCTGGGCGGGTGCTATGAAGTTACTGATAGTAAATTTTATTTTATGCTTAAGGTTAGTTTCTCAAACTCCTCAAAATCTTAACAAATTGTGCCAATCCTTACATGTTGCACCAGGCTGATTTATCATCAAAAGTGGAGAAGTCTGTGACAGAGGAGACAGAAGAGCAGCAGAGAGAGATGGAGCAAGAGAGAGAAATAAAAGAGCAGGAGATGGAGATGGAGAGATGACTTTATGTCATCCATGAGGGATGCATTTGACATATGTTTCACATATTATAGCCCAACAAGTTACTTATAGCAATTTAAATACCAGCAATCACTTTTTGGCAGACAATCACTTTTTGGCACAACACCGGCTATTTTTTGTGTTTCTTTTTATCGCTCTGTAGCTGAGTTCAATTGAAAGCCTGCATGCGCTAGTACCTCTTGCCACAAGTTCCCAGAATCCTTTGCGGTTTTTACCCCTGAATGACGTCACATTTTTGGTGGGCCGGTCTCTAGTCAAAATGCCCGGGCCGATTTTTTGTCCCAGTTCAGCCCTGTGCAGGACAGACAGACAGGTGACAGTCTCAGGTGTACACACTGCTACACAACAGCACCAGAGAAGGAGGATTTAGTGTTTGTGTTATTACGAGTGCTAAACAAGAAGAGTTCCCAGATGGTGCAGTGGACACATGTGTGACTGCTGTGATTAAAGCATCTTTCTTTCAGCTTAACGAGTGAACCGTCAGCTCGTTCAAACACACGTTAAAGTCCGTTTGGCTCGACACCACCGAACAGAGGCAGCAATATAACATAGCTAACATTAACGGTGCAGTGAATCCTGCTTGTGCCGTGATATTCAGGACTGCAAACCGAGCAGCATCACTGACTTTCAGCTTGTTGTGTTTGTGGATATATGACTGACTTTAATTATCCACAAAATCATCACATTCTCTGTAGGATTAAGGTCGACTATTGAACAGCGTATATTTTAAAGTAAAGGCTTTAAAACCAAGTAAACGCTGAAAGTACAAACATCACTAATGTCACATAACTTTGCCAACATGTGGCCAACAGGAATGTTTTAATGTTCTTCATTATTAAACATCTGCACATAAATAAGTGACATAATATTCAGTACTTACTTCTGAAAGTTTACTCTTCAGCCGCCCCTCTTCCGCCGTTTTCTTTCGGCAAAATTATCCACACCCACCGCCGCGCCGTTCTCTCAGAACTGAAGAAACTTCTTGGAAAAAATGTCTTCAAGAAATTTAAAGCAGTTCAGACGCTTTTCTTTCCCAGCTCCTCAGACTGTCCACCCTGTTAGCTTGGTTAAGCAGCCATGAAGAGTAGAAGGCCAAGTATGAGTTTCAAACAATAAACACATTTATTTTTAAACCCTGCAAATAAACAACATTAACATCAAAAGTTTTACATTTCCTAAATGTATCCCACAATCTGAATATAACACCCACTTCCCCACGTTTGATCCGCTGTGTTAAATATGATTAAGAACAGAATTCAATCATTTGCAAATCCTATAAACCAGTATTTTAAACAAAGTGAGAAAATGAAACATTTAAAGAAAAATATTAGCCCATTTTGAATTTGATGGCAGCATCCTCTCTCCAAAAACTAAAGGCTTTACGATGTTTAGTGCTGGACCATGTTGGTTAATAATAATAATAATGGATACTTTATTGATCCCCATGGGGAAATTACTTGTTTTTCTCTGCATTTGACCCATTCACTCAGTGAAGCAGTGGGCAGCCCACTAAGCAGGCGCCCGGGGAGCAGTGTGTAGGGACGGTACCTTGCTCAGGGGTACCTCAGGGTAGCTGTTCAGGGGAATCGAACCCCCGACCTTCCGATCATGGGGCCACCACTCTACCTACTGAGCTATCCCTGCCCTAGTTAATGTGTAAACTCAACAGTTTCCATTTTAATTAACCTGACCAACATCTAACATAGAACACCTTTGAAGTGGACCTCGCACCCTGTGGATAACTTCAAACACGTCGAGGTCTTCAGAGGCTGAACTTTGACCCAGCATCACAAGGAGCGCCATAAACACTTGTTACGGTTATTAGAAGGAACCCAGCCTTTAGACATCCCCACAACGACATCGTGACCAAGGGTCTGTTGCATGATTTTTAACATGGCTACAATGTGTCGTCTGCTGAGTCATCGTTTAATACAACAACGTACTGAAAGAGAGCATTCAGCATCTGACTGAGCTGGACTAACCTTCCCTTTCAAAAGTGAAAACTGCAACATAAAACTGGAATACAACCAACTTCTAATGAAATGTAACATTTTATAACATGAACACAGATTCCAGGTGAGCTGTGTCTTCCAGGACTGGATTTACCAGAACAGGTATGAGGACGGTGCCTGACGGGCATGTACGAGCTGGAGTGGATCCCAGCAGACACAGGGTGAGGAGACAGACGACCGTTCACGCTCACACTTATTCACCAGTTAACCTAACCCCACTACCTGAATGTGTGTGAACTGTGGGAGGAAGCCAGAGTCCCCTGAGAGGACCCACACAAACACGGGGAGAACATCCAACCTCCACAGAGACTCTCTCTGCACTAAAAGCACAAAATAAAAACCACACCGTCATGTAATTCAAGAAACTGGTCTTAAAAAACAGTTAATCTAATGTGTCCACATGGAGCCCGTGTTAAGGTCCGTACTGGGCTTCAGAACATCAAGTGAACAACGTCAGATGGGACCTGAGTGCGTTGTCTCCTGATAGAAAGTGCTGAGGATCAGAAGGACTCAGGGACAACACGATATCTGTCCAGCAGAGACAGATTATCTGCATTTATTTTTGAAAGCAAAATCAGAATGACTTGATATTGATATGGTAACATCGTGAGGTTGTATACTGTTGAACTAAAGTGAAATTATCCTGTGGAAACAGCAAAATTCTGTTTAAGAACATTTTGAAATCGTCAAAAAAGTAGGCCGTATATGCTCAATTTGAAAGGGCATTTATTTTGGAAGGCATAATCAGAATGACTTGATATTGATATGGTATCACTGTGGGGCTGTATACTGTTGATCTAAGGTGGAATTACCCTGTGGAAACAAGAATTTTTCATTTTAGAGCATTTTGAATCGTTAGAAGATTAAGTCAATTATGGACAATTTCAAAGGGCCATTACTATGAAAGGCAAAATCAGACTGACTTGATATTGATATGGTATCACTGTAAAAAGACTGTGGTTGGAAAGTGTTGATATAAAGTTCAAATAGTATTTGGAAATACGACTTTTGCTTTTAAGAGCATTATTAAGTCATTGAAAGAGTAGTTCAAAAATGAAGATTCACAGGGCTTTTACTTTGAAATCCAAAATAAGATGGCCTTGATAGTGACAGGGCACAATTAGGGTACAAGGCTGTGTCATATAGATCTAACATTAGAGTTTGTAAAAAAAAAAAAGCCTAAATTATATGTTATTATGTTCTTAACATATCTGTTAATTCACTCGAAGTTGGCTTTTATTTTGAAATCCGGTTTCCACATCCATTCCCGTAATACTTTGAATACACAGGGAACGTAAAACAAACTGGAGGCTGGCTTGACTGCAAGTCTCGAATTGGAGGCTGGCTTGACACAAGTAACTTCTCCAAGAACGATGTGATGCTGAGCGCTGTGGTCATGACTTACTGGACTAACTTCGCAAAGACTGGGTAGGCCTCATGTCACAGTAGTGTAAACTGTACACGTTACTGTATGTTCTCTGACAGCCTTCTAGTCATCTTGAATACTTGAATCTGGGTTGCTAGTTTAATTTCCGTGTGGCTTTGAAGAATTGAACATACTGGTTCACCAAAAGCATCCAGATCCCAGAGCAGCCGGTTGGTCTTAGATAGTTTAAAGGTTGCACAGAGAATGGGCCTCCTGTCTGTATTCAGTGTATTGATTCCACATGTTACTTATAATGGAGACTGAATATAACTTTGAACTGAAATGTTTAACCTTTATGCTCCACCAGGGACCCCAACCTGCCCGTCCCTCAGGACACCAAGTTCATTCATACCAAGCCCAACCGCTTCGAGGAGGTCATCTGGACCAAGTTCAACTGGAAGGACAAGCAGTACCTTCACATCGGTTTGAAACCTCGTGTCAGAGACAACTACAGAGCTAACAAAGTGGCCTTTTGGCTGGAATTAGTCCCTCATCGTCACAGCCTGCACGACGTGCTCTTTCCCACCACTACGCGCTCCCCCGCAGGCCGTGACCCCGGCACCATGAGGCCCAGAAACAACGTTCCTCGAACCACTCGTCATCCTTACCCTACCTTCCCATCAGATCCTGAGCCCGAGGGCTCAGAGCGCCCGCCCCAGGACCTCTTTCCCAGACACACCCGCGACTACTCCACCGAACTGAGCGTGACAGTTGCAGTTGGAGCGTCGCTCTTCTTCCTCAACATCCTGGCCTTCGCCGCCCTTTACTACAAGCGTGACAAGCGGCACGAGATGCGCCGGCACCGGCTGTCCCCTCAGCGGGGCGGCCCCGCCAACGACCTGGCTCACAGCCAGGAGGAGGAGATCATGTCCCTGCAGATGAAGGACTGGGAGCACGACGCTCACCACGACATGGAGCCCCTGCGACCCCACGACATCCTGCGGCCCGCCTGCCCTCCCGACTACACCCTGGCGCTGCGCCGCGCCCCCGACAACGTGCCGCTGATGAAGCCAAACACCATCACCGTGATCCCCAGCACCATCACCAGCATGCAGCCTCTTCACGCCTTCAACACATTCCCCTCCACCGGCCACAACAACACCCTGCCCCACCCCCACTCCACCACCAGGGTATAGTAGGGACAGGCCCGACACAGCGCCACCTAGGGACCAGGAACACTGGCTCTGCTTCCGCTCTGGAAGGGAGGCCTCTAGACGTGGGCCTTCGTTCTGTCCTCTTATTCTCTTCTTTCTCCAAAAGCAACTACACCTGCTGCGTCATGTGCTGTGAAACTTGGCAGCTCCCTCCACTGGTGGCATGTGGAGGTGCAACTGAAGTGTCCAGCAGCAGATGAGCAGTTTGGGGTGGGTGACTCAGATCTTTCAAAGATACTGTTTTCAAAGACGGTCTGCTGTTTCCAGGCTCAAGACCTCCAACATTTGTCAAAGGGACGAATGCTCTCTCGCTCCTCGCTGTTTTCTCTTTTTTACGTTGGCGTCATCTCTTTTTCCATCTCCTGTGTGTTATGTGCACATTATGCTTCTCTTTTCTACATCCGTGTTTTATTACTGCTCTCTTCCTCTCATTTGACACGCCTCCCTCCTGCTCTTCTCTAAAAATTCCCGATCTGCTGAGCAGTCTGGAGGCGGGAGGCGTACACTAAACATATAACTATGAAAACACTGATATCTTTCATTCGACCAGCATTTTTAGGTGCCAAGTAAGTACTGCTGTGTTTCATTTCTCATCGAGGGAGAAGAAAAACGAAAGAAAAATAGAGTATCGCTATTTACCGTCAACTAACAGAGTTCTGTCATGTTCTCATGACAAAGTGCCAAACTGGCCTCAGTCGTGATTTTCTTTCTTCCATCTTCTCTCTTTTTGTTGTTTTGTTTGAAGCATTTGTTTAATTGTTGTTTTTTATTGTGTGGAAAGAATTTTTCTGAAAATATAGATATAGAGAAATGATATTATATATAGTTCTATATAAAATGTGTACAAAGGAGAAAGTATATAAAAGGGTTTTCTCAGTGGGGGATCTATGCATGAATTATTTTTAAAGACGCGGGGAAAAGGACACTGTACCTGTCGATGCACGTTTCCCAAAATCTAAACGAGTCATATCGCTCCATGTTTGCTACTTTTGGTTTTTGGTTTTCTCCCGCAGAGTAAGAGCATCGCAGGAGCATCGCAGGAGCATCGCAGGAGCATTGCAGGAGCTCCTGAAGTCAAACGACGCCTCCCAGCACTCATTTATTAAAACGGAGTCGATGCCAAAAGTCTTAAACGTTAGAATCAAAGCAACAGCTGTGAACTCAGTCATGGTGTCATGTGCAGCCTCCGTCTTACTGTCACTACTTTTTCATTTTAGGGTACGTGAGGTAAAGCGTCCGTCGATGTAGCTTGATTGTACAAAATTATTTTTCTACGTTATTAACAAAACAGAGCAGAGACTGATGCTGCTCCTGTCTGACCCCCTTATGTCTGCCACATGTGTATTCTGACTTCATATCATCACTGCTCCCTCCCTCCTCCTCTCTCCATCCTACACCGCCTTTGTTATTTAACACCGACCCCCCCCAAACTGATAATCAGACAAATTCCCAAACAGCTGACTTCACTGTGTCGACACCGTTCCTGACTATTTCTGACCTCAGCTCAGCTCTGCTATTATCCTCACATTAAGGGTTCGTTCACCTGCCTGCAGATGATCTGTGAGCTCGTCGGTTGTAAATTAAACTCTAAGCACACTGAGGGTAACCGGGAGGCGTTCAGGGCCTGCAGTGCAGAGCTGCAACATGAAAAAAAGGGATGGGGGCTCAGATCTCCTGAACAGGGTGGAAACAACACGGTGGGTTTGTGCTGTTTGTGATTCCTGCTCCGTCACTCTGGTGGAGACGACTGCAGCTCAGCAGCACTCCCTGCTGACCCTCTGATGAAGATGTCAACAGTATGTAAACTGAGCTGGGGCCCGTTCTTCGTACGTCGCTTACTACATCCAAGATCAAATGACACATCCAAGATCAAATCATCGCGCTAACCGTGAGCTCGCTAATCCGGTTCCCCGAACACGCCTGCTGTTGACGATTACTACAGCTGGACGCAGTAATGTGACATCACTGGGTGTCGTAAAAGGGGCTACGCATCGATAGTAGAAACATTGATCGGCAACCCGCTGATTGGTCGGCGAAAATGTCGAAGGGGCGCGCTCGGTATTTTCCGGCAGCAGAGCAAGAACTCATGAGTGAGGGATTTCAGGAGTTTCAGAGTTTAATTAAAACGCAAGAGAACACTGCAAAGGCTGCAGAAGCAAGGAGAGAGGGCTGGCAGAAAGTTGCTGACAAATCAAACTCGTAGGTAATTTAATAATAATACTAATAATAATGGATTGGGTTCATATAGCGCTTTCCAAGGCACCCAAAGCGCTTTACGATACCACTATTCATTCACTCCCACATTCACACACTGGTGGAGGCAGCTACGGTTGTAGCCAGGCTGCCATATCGCGCCATCGGCCCCTCTGGCCAACACCAGTAGGCGGTAGGGTAGATCTATCATATGACACTATATTGTCCAATATCATATGGCATTATATTATATTATAATATGTTATATTATATCCCCTTTCACATTAGAGCCACAACAGGACCCACAAGAACATGGGAACAAGTAAAAGTGGAATACAGGAGTATTCTACAGAATGGTAATATTTATCTCTTAGATTGCTTTTCGTCTCTTGGCAAGGTAATACTGGCCTGTAATACTCTGTTAGTTTGTTCATAACAGCAACCAAGAAAAGGGCAGAGGAAAAAAAGACAGGTGGTGGTCCTGCACCCCCTCGTCAACAAGTTGGTTATGTAAATAATACCCTCACGGGAATATCGATATCTCTCAATGAGCACACTGTCGCGCTGAGCTAAAGGATCCTGACTATCCCGTAATATACGCTGAATTCTGAAAACTCTCCTTATCAATCTTGCACCTTCCGCAATGGGTGGCTCGCGTATACGGACAGGACATGGCTGCGACAGACTTCCCAAATCCACCTTCGCTTTTATAGCCGTGGTCTCTCATCTTGATTACACGAAGTAATTTACAATTACTACTCTGAAATATGAATTACATCTTTAATAATCACATACATGTAATAGAATGTTAATAGTACATTTCCCTTTTTTAGGAAATGACCTGTATGTATCTGTGTGACATCAATAAAAGGATCAAGTGCTGCATTATCTTTAGTTACATTGATAATATTTATTTATGGTGAAACAGTGGAAAAATATCGCTGTTGCTTTCGTATAAATGCAGCGGACATACCTGCGTGGCCGCGATCTAATCCTGTTTACATAAAGTAAACCTGCTCCCGAGCAGGTTTACGCTTACGGCTCTGTTGCTATGACAGCAAGTCCCGGATGAGCTTCGGGGAACCGACTGATCCAGGATCACGCGAAATCGTCAACAATCTAATCCGGCTAACCTACTTAGCGAGGTACGAAGAACGGGCCCCAGATGTGCTGCTGTTTGAGCCCACGTGGTAGCGTACGTCCAGTATGGGAGAACTTAGTCACCGGTGCTGTCTTTGCTTGTGCTCTAGCTTTAGCCTGTTTGATTGTTTGTTTTCTATTTTATTACTGCCTAAAAGGGGAGGTGGGGGAAACACATGCCTGACTTCTCCTGTCAGAGGTTTTGTAAGCTCAGTGGAAGGGAAACGTGCACAAAGTAAATCATAAAACAACTGAGTGGGGCTGTGCTGCAGGTGGATCAGTGCTGTGGACAGTAGCTGTGGAAAAGAGACTGGACAAAGACTCTCAGCCTTAAATACAGGACAGAGGATGATCCGATCATCTTTCAGCTAACAGTGTCGAGCAGAAGGACGGCCGGCTGATGCGTCCGTACGAACCCTTTTGTACTCACTCCTGTGTATAAGGAGGTGGCGAGGGGTTGTGTAGTTAACCTCAGTGATAGGTTTGTAGCATAAACCTATTCGTTGGAACGTTAAGGACAATTTAATTACATAGCAAAGCAAGACACGAGTAGGCAAAGTTCTTTATGTTTCCCGTGCACGGGAGAGAACCGGACAAACGCCGTTCCTTCGCTTGACCCCAGTTGCTCTCGTCCGCTCCCCCGTAACACTGCTCTTTTATTGAGGTTACATGAATATACATATGATGTTCATTAACATATGACGTCTACATACAAACAAAGAGTACCTTGCCTGTGCGTGCGTGCGTGTGTGTGTGCGTGCGTGTGTGTGTGTGTGTGTGTGTGGTGGGGGGGGTCAGAGTGTGACCCCATAAAGACTTCCCTAAACCTGCTGGTCTGGAAGTCCAGCAGTTCATCTAAACAAAAGGCACTTAGCCTAAATCAGATATAGATACATTTATCCTAAATGAACAGAGGGAGTGACTTTAAGTCTGATTTCAGACTATGTCAGTATTAGTTAAGCCAAGAGTCGGGCAAAAGCTTTATGACCCGGAAAGTTCTAATTCCCACAACATATTGTTGGATTAGTAAGCAAAACTTTTCTGTGATGAAGATTTTTGGGGTTTGAAGGCCTAATCCGTGGATCGACTTCCTTCGAGGCGTGGACGTCTATCAGCAGAGAATGTACCTTCACCTATCAGCAGAGAATGTCCCTTAGTTTGTAACACAGTCAAATATATTCTCAAGCAATATTCAAGCATGCCATTCAGCGTGTTAGTACGAGCTCGGGAGCAGCTTGGGAGAACAAGAAAACAGAGACTGCTTTAGATTGTTTTCCCAAAGTGACTCAACTTTATTCACAAGTACAACAGTTTATATAGAGGGTAAAATTCATGAGACAGCAGATTTATCAGTTTAAACCAGTACAGACCAAGATAAGGCAGCGTCTTCCTGCCCTTGGGTGAAGAAGCATCCTTTGTGTAGTTTATTAGTTCAGCTACAATTGTGATTATCTCAGCGACATATTTTCAAGGCACAAAACAAAGAGTTCTTACATTAGTGAAATCTGAAACAAACCATTTGGCCTCAACAGGAGTCTCCTAAAAGATTAAGAAACTAATGTAGCTGAGGGAGTGATCTCTGTGGTATTTCAACCTTGTACCAGCCTGTGATTCTCACACATCAATTCTTGGGTCAAAGAGAAAAATAACTAAAACAAAGGGGCCTTATTGAATGACAGAGTTTTCCTGTATGTCACTATAAAACAATATCCAGTAAATGCTACCATGGTACTAAAATACCTAACAGTTCCACTCTTTTATTATTTTTTAAAATAACTCAAATAGAAAGGAAAAATCACAAATGTAATAACATAATATAAAAAGCAAATCATAAAATGTAATAGTTCACAACCTAATGTTCAATATACACATCAGGAACATCATTGGTAACATCTGGCACATCCTCAGGATCAATTTGTGCTAATTGCAAATACATTGAAGTAGCTGTACTAGTAGCTATACGGGTTATCATTGAGCGTACACAGGGTATCATACAACAGGCAATAATCATCAAAAACAAAATAATACATGCTACAACTGTTACAAAGGCTACAATTAGTTCCTTCCATTTTCCAAACGTGTCCTGCATCCACTTGTCTAGCCACTGACCGTGACCTGTATTGGCTCTTAGTTCTATCTGCAATGCTTCAAGTTTATTCATAGCTTGTGTGAATGAACCGTCAGGGGCGGTATTATTGGGAATGAAAGTACAGCAAACATCTTCAAACATAGCACAAACACCTCCTTTCTCAGCTAACAGCATATCTAAGGCCATTCTATTTTGCATGGTCATTAAGGAGGTAGCAGACATCTGTTCTCCTAGGGCTTTAAGGGCCGTATTGGTCAGATTGGTGTGTCTTTGCTGATTGTAATAAACATAATTGATCCAGCCTACATTTTTGTTTACCTGTATCCACGGTAGTATTGAGGCGAACCCTGCTGATATTTCTCCTTGTGCCTTTAATTCATTTGGTATCCCGCGTGGAACTCCTATAGCATCTATGTAAACGTTATGTGAATAAGCGGAGCGTTTCGTCCGTCTGCTGGATACAGGCAGATCCGAGGTTTGTTGTATCAGTAGTTCTTGAGCTAAAGTTACTAGACCGCAGGTACCGGTCCAATTAACAGGTAAGGCTAATCTAAGAGTATTATTGCACATCCAATAAGCATGTGGGATTGGTCTGGTCAGGCGCGAAGCTGTAAAGCCTTTTAATATGCCTCCCCAGTACGAGTCGTTTAGTGTGTTGGGCGAATGCAGGATTGTTGAGTTATCTGAATGCGTACTTATATATGCATATAGATAAAAAAACATATGTCTATATTGTGTCCTGTCAACACTCGCTGCTAGCCATGTTTCGTTACAGCGTGCTCCTGGAGAGTCAGAAAAGAACGTATAGTTTTGTGTGTCATAATTTATGTTTTCAAGTTTTGGTCGGTGTATGCATGTCATCAAGATATTTGGGTGATGGCGCACCTGTGTTGGGGGCGAAAGAGGTTCAGTGCGGTCTTCGGGGCGCTTCATTTGGTTGCAGGGGTGGGTAGAATCATTAATCATGCTAACATCCTTACTAGAGACTTGTCCTGTGTATATGAATAAACAATCTAAAGGACTTAGTTCTACTCGCACCGCTTCAATCAGGGTTACTGTTAAGGGCCCCTTTTTATCATTTTTGAATAGCATCTTTGTTAAGGGAAAACCTGAAATTGGATATCCCACTTCTGACACCAAAATTGAAGGAAACGGTTTCCAGGGCCTAATCCGTGGATCGACTTCCTTCGAGGCGTGGACGTCTATCAGCAGAGAATGTACCTTCACCTATCAGCAGAGAATGTCCCTTAGTCTGTAACACAGTCAAATATATTCTCAAGCAATATTCAAGCATGCCATTCAGCGTGTTAGTACGAGCTCGGGAGCAGCTTGGGAGAACAAGAAAACAGAGACTGCTTTAGATTGTCTTCCCAAAGTGACTCAACTTTATTCACAAGTACACAGCAAATCCAGCATGTCCAAATTAACACTGTCAGATTTGATTTCAACACTATTAAAGTGTCTATATGGGTCCACACCAGAGAGTGTTAATTTAACTCTTTTTGGAGAGTTGGTACGTTAACTCTGATTTAGTGTTAAACACCAAATCTGTCTGGAGTTGATAATTTAACACTTGGTGTTAAGAGTTTATATATTAACTCTCAAAGAGTATTTTAGTTTAACTACGTAAGAGTTATCTTCTAATTCATTCTAAAAAGCGGGAATTTTACTGTTCTGAACTTCTAGAAATTTCTTTTGGAAATAAACATTTACTAAAAAGATGCAATGGTTTTTGAAAAACATTTATTCTGAACTGTGCACCACAATTTCAAAACATTTTCTGAAAGATGTAACAGTGTACATGTTCTCACTTTCATTAGAATTTTGTTTATCAAAAGGTCTGACATGGTAAATGCAAATAACAGCGTTCTCATCACTTATTTCTTCAGTACAATATGCATGTCCTTCATTCATCCCTTTGTGGAACTTCAACGCACTTCTGCTCTCCCCCATATTCCATCTTCACAAGCATATCCTGTGCAGAGATTGAATAAAAATTAGTTGACACTAATTAATGGCACAAATAATCCAGTAAACAATTGCAGCACAGTAAAAAAAAAAAAGGAATCCTCTTTGAGCCATTACTTGTGTAAAGTATTTTCCCAAAAGACAAAGACACAGGCAACAGGTAATACTGAACTAAATGTAAAACCTCAACTTTTTTCATTTTTACCTAAACCGTGTGCACAAAACTCTGGAGGGATCTATGCTAACGTAGAATCCAGTCAGGACGTCTGCTACTGCTGTTTGCTCGTTTTTTGTTGTTTTTTTTATGGGCGATCGTTTTCAGGCTTCAAGTAGCACCGTTATACCAACATTTCACATTCTAGACATTGTTTTAGGTGTATTTGACCAAAAGTTTGACTGAAAATTCACATGCAAGCTTTTTTCAAGGCTGTGGTATTTGCCCGCAAACAATACCTTTCAGCTAGCTAAAACAGAATATTATGCTATCACCGAGCAACATGGCTAATGCCTTTCACACAGCTTTGTCTCAACTCCAAAGAGCCACAGAAGTAAAAGCTCATAATAATAATTGAAACAATCTTTGAAAAAATGACTTACCAAGCATGGCAAACAACTCAAATATGTAGAGCAAAATGTTCCGAAACGGCTTCACTTCAGCTTCGATTGGAGCCGTGCTGGGGGCGGAGTCTGTGAATTTACTCTGTTGGTGTCATAGCCCCTGTAGGAGTTCAGAGTTAAGAGGTCAAGAGTTAATGTTTCCATTGTAACACCTCCAGATTTGACATAGAAACACTCATTTTTAACACTCGATTTTAACTACTATCATTTTACACCTCAGAGTTACATTAAAAAAATGTGACTCTGCTTAGAGTAAAATTAACTCTACTTTTGCAAGGAGACTATTAACACCAAAAAATTTAACACTTTTGAATTTGCTGTGTACAACAGTTTATATAGAGGGTAAAATTCATGAGACAGCAGATTATCAGTTTAAACCAGTACAGACCAAGATAAGGGAGCGTCTTCCTGCCCTTGGGTGAAGAAGCATCCTTTGTATAGTGTATCAGTTCAGCTACAATTGTGATTATCTCAGCGACATATTTTCAAGGCACAAAACAAAGAGTTCTTACATTAGTGAAATCTGAAACAAACCATTTGGCCTCAACAGGAGTCTCCTAAAAGATTAAGAAACTAATGTAGCTGAGGGAGTGATCTCTGTGGTATTTCAACCTTGTACCAGCCTGTGATTCTCACACATTAATTCTTGGGTCAAAGAGAAAAATAACTAAAACAAAGGGGCCTTATTGAATGACAGAGTTTTCCTGTATAATGTCACTATAAAACAATATCCAGTAAATGCTACCATGGTACTAAAATACCTAACAGGGTTGTTGTTTTAGTGATGGGTTCATTCTGTCAGTTAGCTTTGGCTTGTTTTCTTATTTCAATAGAGGGAGTTTTACTAAACATGGACATGTCGAGGAGCGGCTCATTATTTCTGTAACAGTGCACTTAGAGAAAACTGTCAGGTGTCGCCCCCTTTGGTGATGATGTTTTGTGCTCTGATGAGCTAATAATCAGCTCTCTTTTCCTCCTTCTTTGTTCTAAGCAGGCCTGCAAGATTGAATTAACAGCGCTGTAAAACATTGTTGTGAGAGCAAATATAAGGTGAGCTTTTCCAGATTACAATGGGCTGAGGAAAAGGTCACCTGTGGGAACCTGCGAGTTCCTGTCTAAAGGATTGCAGCGAGTCAATCCAGTCCAAGATCATAAAGAACTCTTTTTCTAAAAACAAAAGAAAGAACAAATAAATGAGCTCATATTGATGAGGGTGGAGACTCTGATGCTTTGTGCGTGAGGCTCCACTATCAGCAAGATCTAGTGTGAATGTGTGTGCATGATGTGTGTGACTGGACTGTGACTGGACTGACCATGTGGACTAAAGTGTTGACTGACTTGACACTGAGACAAAGACTGGACCAACGTTAGGATGAGTAGATGCTGACAAACAATTCACGACGCCGGTAAGAAAAGGGTGGATGCTTTGCTTTGCTTTTGGCAGGAGCAGGAGCACAAGAGAGAGAGGGAGACCGAAAGGTATCGGTTTGTCACATGGCATCGATTTGTCACATGGCATCGGTCTGTTAGGTTTTGGGATGAGAACGTGTTGGATGGTTACCTGTCTTGGTCTGGTGGAGGTCTCTTCCCATAAGAAGACTGATGACTTTTTCATTAACACTGAAGTGTTTCTTTTTTCTCTCTCCCCTCAGATGACTTCACACTATAACCAAGGACACCTCATAGGGGATCATCTGATTGTGGCTTCTCTAATAATCTTTCTAATAGTAATATTGTTCACTGTTATGTTACAGAGTGAAGTGAGATTAGTGCTGTAAAACTTCCACAACACTGAACAGATGCCACCACAGATATGTTGAAATCTCAGTCAAAACTAGCAAAAACAAATGAAATCCATGAATCAGAAATGCTGATTGTTGAACAGATAATTCAGTCTGTGCATGAGGAGGATCCACTTTAGACTAAACTACATACAGAAACACAGGAACCAGGGCACAGTGTAAATCCAGGACCTCTGTGTGCAACAGCTGACCTGTATGAACACAAAACACTGATTGAAGTCCACGTTGATGCTTTCTGTCTGTTTAACTTTTACATTTGAAGCAACACATTTTACTTCAAACACACAGATCAGGTAGAAAACTGTGGATTAGAAAACAAATTCATCAAGAAGGTCCTGAAGCAAGAAGTTCATCATTGCATAGAGTAAGAAAAAGGACATGAATCATCCCACGGGTCTGTGCAGTCGTTATATTATCATCACCTAAATCATGTCTGCATACTGTGTGTGTGTGTGTGTGTGTGTGTGTGTGTGTGTGTGTGTGTGTGTGTGTGTGTGTGTGTGAGAGAGTGTGTGTGTGTGTGTGTGTTGCTTTTTTAAATCTTCTACTTAGAGTTCAAACTTGGATAGTGATAAAAACATTGCACTGCTTCATTTAATATCTAATTGAACACATCTGTGGTTGAATTTGAATCTTAAATGTTTTGATTTCAAAGATGTGGTTCTGATATGAAGGAACAGGAAGTAAATTGTTGCCATGGATACAGTGAGACAGACGCCTCAGACCCTTATTTTTTATTTCTTTGACTTTTTATTTTATTGATTCATTTCTTTATTTTTACATTTGAAAAAGTGTATTTGTCTGAATGAACTAATCCCCATTTCCCATGCTTTGTATCACTGGTCATACTGGGAACAGCCATAGAAAATGTTTGTAAAGAAGAAATCTTAAACATGAGCAGATTCTCAGGCGATTTCTGTTTCCTAACCATTGTTTCAGTGCACACGTCCCATCACTACATGTGTGTTAAAGATTTCTTTGGGATCAAAATCATCCACTGACAGTTATCAGTACAAACAAGATGCAAAAATCCAAAGTTCAGACTTCAGAGTTACTAAAACAGAGATCTGAGGAAAACTGGTTCTTCACACGACGTTTCATGTGTGAACAGTAGAGGTGGTTTCATTTTCACATGTAGGTGTTGCAGTGAGGATTGCAGGGAGACATTTGCTGAATAGCTGCAGCTCTGCTCCTGTAGACTGCCTCTGAATGTGTGTGTGGTGATAAAGTCACTTTAATTAAATGTCACCTGTCAGGGAAAACTTTGTGTTGACTGAAGAAAGTTCACTTCTCTTTCATTGCAGCTCCACTCTTATTTTTGATGCACTCATTTGTTTCATAAATGATTTCAATGATTTTGCCACAGCTCTGCATTGTCAGGTCGGAGCATGTGTGCTTTTGATGAAATGCTGATATGATGACGCTTGATTGGGGAAAGATTTCCACAGGTGGTGTTGTTGGTCTCCTTCTTCCAGTTTTCTTGTTGCTGCCTCTCTCCTCGCCTCAGTTGCTGCAGCTGTATCATGTATGTTGTTATGTTACATACAAAGAGGAATTTGTGACATTAAAGAGTAAAGATTCTTCTAATTGTTTTCCATCTCATCTCCTACTGCTTTAGTCTGCGTGGACAATATATGAGTAAATCATTACCAAGCCAGATTATATTTGGAATATTTCAAACAGAGGACATTACAGTGAAATCTGCTTTCAATGTGACATTTACTTTGATCCTTTAAGACACAGTTTATACATCAGACAAGCTGTTTGCAGAGCGATTAAATGTTTGATATTGTTGTTAAAGTTGTACAGATGAGCGTTAATCACCAACAGCTTCATTCATGTGGATGAACTGGACGGTTCCAGGGAAACTATCAGGATCACACGCCTCCAGTGGTCACTGTGAGTAACTACAACTCTGCACATACAATAATTAAGATGAAGAAATGTTTTTATTGTAGAAAGATGAACCAAATGTAGTTTGACTCTCTGACAAACGATGGCAAGATAAAAGTAGTTTGTTAAAAAAGACACAAAAATGGTAACAATGCAAACAAATACAAACAACAGCATATCCTGATATGAGGCTCACAGATCAGGATCAGTACAATACGTAGCAACCGACATTGATGTTGCCATGGTGACCGCTGCTATATATAGTGTTTCTGTTACCTCACTTGTCTTAAACATCAACGCTGGCTGTTTTTCATTTTACTAATGAGTCCACTCTCTTCCCTCACTTTCGTCTCTTCCTCGTGTTTGAGCTCCTCTCAGAGAGGATTTAAGAAAGAGCTTTGATGATGGCTGTAGCTCAGGAGACAGAGCAAGGCATCTAATGATCAGAAGGTTGGTGGTTCAATCCCTGACTGCTCCAGCTGGCACGCAAAGTGTCCTTGAGCAAGACACTAACCCTCTCCGATGCATCCATCAGAGTATGAACGTGTTAAACAAGAATCAGTCCATTCACCATGGAAATATCAAAGTAGAAAGTGATGGCAGTTATGATTGGCTGCACAGCTGGATCACATGACCAGGTGAGTGGTACAAATAACAGGAAGCTTCTCTTGTGGCTTTAATAATCATTTGAATTGATAACTTGTGATTTACAGACTGTTCTTTATCTTTTCATTGTCGTCTGAAACACAGAAAAATATCAATGTTGGAAAATATGACATTTATATCTAGTTTCTACAGGATGGTTTAATTCTCCAAAGGCCACCACAGACATGACAAAGTTATTTCATCATTATAATGCACAAAAACAAAAAGCAGGATGAGCCCTGCTGCTCACCAAACTTGTGCTGAATAATAATTTGTGAATCATTTAGTTTAAAACATCAACTGACTGAATCCATGAATCTCATCATGTGTTTCTGAGTGAAAGACACAGACATGAACAGACTGAACTGTTTCTCTAACAGGTAAGACTAACTACAAAGAGTCAATTCATACCTAAGTGTGCCAAAAAAGTCTGAAATACCCTTCATGAAACCAGTCGATGGATCCCAGAACCCAAATCCAGGATAAAGAGGTTCAGTGAATGTGGTGTGGAAGGTGTGGAGGTGGATCAGAGAGTCAGAGGAGACTCTGTAGAAGGACAGAGTGCCAGCAGGACAGTCCACACACACTGCTACTCTGTTAGAGACAGAGGAGGAGGAGGAGGAGGAGGAGGAGGAGGAGATGGGTGTTTCTCTGTTATTGTACCACACAGAGGAATAATGATCAGAGCAGCAAAGACTCCAGGACTGATCATTTCCACCAAACACACACTCATCACTCCTTCCTTTCCTTTTGATTCCTCTGTAACTCACTGATATCCGAGCCCTCCTCGTCCACTCGACCTCCCAGTAACAGCGACCAGTCAGACCATCTCTACACAGCAGCTGTTCACAAACATCAAATCTGTCTGGATGATCAGGATGTGACTGAAGCTCCTCCACATGTGTCACCTTCCTGTTGTTGTCAGACAGTTGGAGCTTTGTGTTCACTGTGTTTGTGTCGATTGTGAGTTGACAGGAATCTAAGTTCAAAATACTTATTAAATACATACATCATTGATTTAATGCCAAATAATTTCATTTCCAACATTTACAATAAATTAATTAAAAATTTAATGATTTTTAAATAAATGTAATTAATCAATTAATAACACATTTAATTAATTATTTAAGAATCTATTTATTTAATTCATTTGGGCCCTTCTAGCCCTGCAGCTGTGCATGTGCTCACATATCCACTGGTATGTGTCCTACAGGTATTCTCACAGCAGTGCTGCTGAACATTAAATGACCAGCAGATGTCAGTTCTTCATAATAAGCAGTTAAACTTTGTGTGATCTGCCTTTGGGTGAAGCAACAAAGCCGGAAAAATTGGACACATTCACAGAGCTTTACCACACCATCACTAGACAACAATGGAATTATTTTAACTAAAAACAAATAATCAGAAAGTCTTCTGCCTGGTCTCGTACCTCTGTGTTTCTGTAACATGAATAATGAGCTGAAATTCTCCTCACGACACCACCGATCAGCTCGAAGGGCCCTCGAGTTTACCTGCATGCATCCTGTTCACCTGTCAGCTGTTTAACACCTGCTGCTTATTCAGCAAACACGCCCACATTACCTGGTGACAGTCACAGTTTAATGCGGGCCGCTGTTTGTCAATATACAGTGGGGCAAAAAAGTATTTAGTCAGCCACCGATTGTGCAAGTTCCCCCACCTAAAATGATGACAGAGGTCAGTAATTTGCACCAGAGGTACACTTCAACTGTGAGAGACAGAATGTGAAAAAAAAATCCATGAATTCACATGGTAGGATTTGTAAAGAATTTATTCGTAAATTAGGGTGGAAAATAAGTATTTGGTCACCTCAAACAAGGAAAATCTCTGGCTCTCACAGACCTGTAACGTCTTCTGTAAGAAGCTTTTCTGTCCCCCACTCGTTACCTGTATGAATGGCACCTGTTTGAACTCATCATCTGTATAAAAGACACCTGTCCACAGCCTCAAACAGTCAGACTCCAAACTCCGCCATGGCCAAGACCAAAGAGCTTTCGAAGGACACCAGGAAAAGTATTGTAGACCTGCACCAGACTGGGAAGAGTGAATCTACAATAGGCAAGCAGCTTGGTGTGAAAAAATCAACTGTGGGAGCAATCATCAGAAAATGGAAGACATACAAGACCACTGATAATCTCCCTCGATCTGGGGCTCCACGCAAGATCTCATCCCGTGGGGTCAAAATGATCATGAGAACGGTGAGCAAAGATCCCAGAACCACACGGGGGGACCTGGTGAATGACCTGCAGAGAGCTGGGACCAAAGTAACAAAGGTCACCATCAGTAACACACTACAACGGCAGGGAATCAAATCCCGCAGTGCCAGACGTGTTCCGCTGCTGAAGCCAGTGCATGTCCAGGCCCGTCTGAAGTTTGCCAGAGAGCACATGGATGATACAGCAGAGGATTGGGAGAATGTCATGTGGTCAGATGAAACCAAAGTAGAACTTTTTGGTATAAACTCAACTCGTCGTGTTTGGAGGAAGACGAATACTCAGTTGCATCCCAAGAACACCATACCTACTGTGAAGCATGGGGGTGGAAACATCATGCTATGGGGCTGTTTTTCTGCCAAGGGGACAGGACGACTGATCCGTGTTAAGGACAGAATGAATGGGGCCATGTATCGTGAGATTTTGAGCCAAAACCTCCTTCCATCAGTGAGAACTTTGAAGATGAAACGAGGCTGGGTCTTCCAACATGACAATGATCCAAAACACACCGCCCGGGCAACAAAGGAGCGGCTCCGTAAGAAGCATTTGAAAGTCCTGGAGTGGCCTAGCCAGTCTCCAGACCTCAACCCCATAGAAAATCTGTGGCGGGAGTTGAAAGTCCGTGTTGCTCGGCGACAGCCCCAAAACATCACTGCTCTCGAGAAGATCTGCATGGAGGAATGGGCCAAAATACCAGCTACTGTGTGTGCAAACCTGGTAAAGACCTATAGTAAACGTTTGACCTCTGTTATTGCCAACAAAGGTTATGTTACAAAGTATTGAGTTGTATTTTTGTTATTGACAAAATACTTATTTTCCACCCTGATTTACGAATAAATTCTTTACAAATCCTACCATGTGGATTCATGGATTTTTTTTTTCACATTCTGTCTCTCACAGTTGAAGTGTACCTCTGGTGCAAATTACTGACCTCTGTCATCATTTTAAGTGGGGGAACTTGCACAATCGGTGGCTGACTAAATACTTTTTTGCCCCACTGTAAAATAGTTTAGTTCCAATATTGTGCACATAATTTGCAAATGCACCATATTTTACAGACCATGAGGCTCACTGGATTATAAGGCGCATTAAGCGAAACAAAAATGTCGCATGAGTCAAACTTTACTCAGCTCATTCTTCTTGCTTCCTCCACTTCCGTACCATTGATTCATTCATGTTTAATTCTCTCACAGCTGCTTTATTCCCATGTTGGGAAGGGCGATGGACACTAAGATAACTACAGAATACTTTATAAGTGAACCTGATGCTTTAATCAGGATTTGGGCTATTTGCATTTAAATTAAATCAGTAATATAGTTCTGCCACTTATCTGCTCTAATGACTGGAAATCTGATATCCAGTCACCAGCACAGCTCACTCACTTACAGTCACTGACTTCACTGTTTTTGCTCCTGAGCAAATCAGTTTGTTTTAGATTAAAGTTGTTTCATAACTGCATCATTTTACTGAAGTTTAATGTGTCAGCGGAGCACATGTGGAACTGAACCATTCGCTTGTCTTAATTATCTGATGTTTATATGTGTTACACTTTTTTAATCTTTAATTTTAAATTGAAACTAACATTTAAAAACATTTGGTACAATGTGGAAAGAGGAAGAGTATTTCCAGCAGGAGCAGAAACGTCTGACTCAGCATGACGATGCTGTTGGTGGATACTGAAGAGCTCAGCCTGTCAAGACAGGATTAGGTTATCGTTTCTAAAAATGTTTATTCAATTATATTCTGAGGCCAGTTATCTGGTATAATCTTTGGAAGTCTATTAAAATAAAAATGAAATCAGATGTGTGGACTTTTGGTTGTTTTTGTTTTGTTCAATAAGCAGATGTTGGTGTTTCAGCAATGCAGTAACTTAAGTTTAAAAGGCTTGTTAGAACCTATGAAACACATCATACAGACTTGTGGACATTAGAAGACGACTAATAATCATCATGAATAAGACTAAAGGCAGGAAGGTGTCCTTTATGACTAATAATATTAATAACTAATAATATTAATATCATAGTCTGTCTGCAGCTGAGACAATACAAACTCAAACTGTGGGGAGAAGATTATATCACTTCAGTTTAAATTGACCTTAAGCGCCACATTTTCACAGACTTCTTTATTTACAGCATTTTTTACGTGCTGTATAGATTATACAGTTAGGTCCATAAATATCTGGACAGAGAGAACTTAGTTTCTGATTTTGGTTCTGTACATACACTAAAATCTATTTTAAATGCAACAACTCAGATGTGTTTGAAGTGCAGACTTTCAGCTTTAATTCAGGGGGTTGAACAAAGAGATGCAGAAGAATGTGAGGAACTAAAGCATGTTTGACACAATCCCTTCATTTCAGGGGAATGTAGAGGAAAAATTAGAAAAATTAAATAACTTAATTAAATTAATTAAATCATAAGATTGTCAGCTGATAACCAGCTTCATGCGACCGCTTATCCTGGTCCCAGTGTTAGGGTCAGTGAATCCAGTTAACAGAAAGACATCTTGGATATACTTGACTGACTTTTTAGACTCAAGATTAATAATCATAATAAAAATTATAGTCTAACATCCAGAAATCTGCACGATGTGTTTCATTATGTCTAACAAGCCTTGTACAGTTAAAGCTAACAGTTACTACATGCATCAGTACATTTCTATATTTTTATATCTATAAAAGAAATCTGACACTTGCGAGACTTTATCAAAGGTGTGAGCGTCACAGCAGAGGCCTTTGTGTCAAAGTAGCTGAGGATCAAACAGAAAAACATGAAGGTTTTCCTGGCCTGGGATTTTATACAAATATTCTGCAGTACATCAAAAAGCAAAGAAAACCATTAATGAACATATGAACATTACCTGATGCTGCTGACGTGAAGCAGAGCAAAGTTACAGAGGTTTGATTACAGACACAGCTGAGCATTTTGCAATTTTGCATCATTTTAAAAAGTTTAAATTTGTTCAGTATTGAACGGCAGAAACGAGGCTTTGTTTTCAGAAGTAAGTAAAAGAAAAAAAACAGCGGCCGACAGGCTGTAAGAACGGTAGACTTGTGCGTAACAAGCAAGCGAATAATGCAGAAAACAGGAAACTGTTCTAGAAGTACAGAGAGAGAGAGAGAGAGAGAGAGAGAGCTGTGCATGAAGTGTGATTTTATCCTGGTGGCAGCAAAACAATCAGAGGGAATTCATGACGATGTTTATGTGAAGCGTAGTTTGGAGCTTCTTTTGCTGCTGGTTTACTCAATATTGTTTGGAGAGATCAAACCTGCAGCTTCAGAATCAGCGCAAAAAGGGCGTAAACACAAAGCGCGGAGCCGCCGCAACATCAGAATCAGCGAGCTGTCGGCTTTCAGCTCGTGTCCGTGCCGTCAGGTGAGAAAGTCACATCTCACTGATTCTGATGCGTCGGCGGCTCCGCGCTTTGTGTTTACGTCTTTGTGCAGAATCCGTGTTCCTGCTCTCATTTACTGTTTTAGCTGTTTGGTGGTTGTTGAAACTTTGGGAGGTTTAACCTGAGATTCTGGCGTTTTGGCCAAAATAAATTTATATTAAAAATCGATTCAGGATTTTAATGAATCGATATCACGTTATCCAAGCCAGAATCGATTTTAATCGATAAATCGATAATCAAAACCACCCCTGATGCATATACACGGGTCACACTGCTTATTGAAACCCCCCAAAGATCAGATCTTAATCAGACAGGTTTTTGTTTTTTGTTTTCAAAGTTTAGACTTTGCTTCTATTGGACTTTTTATCAGTAACACGTGCTTACTTTTTGCAGGAACAGTTGAAACTAACATAAATTAATAACTCCAGAGCTGATAGTCAGCAGGGGTTTACAAGTTGTGGCCGCGTTGTCGGCGGTATAAGCTCGACCACTTGCAAGGTGAGCTGGCAGACATCACTGAACTCATCAGAGATGATTAGGTTCATTTTGACAAAGTGAGCAGATATTTAACCTCCTAGGACCTGGCGTCCACATATGTGGACATCACAATTTGGGTTGTTTAGACCAAAATACTACATTTTGCTCTACAAGGGCCTGATATCCACTTACGAGGATGTTATACTGCCACTGTGCTATCAAAATTTTAGACAAATAGCCTCATATGTGGCTCTCATTTTTCTCAGAAACAAAAATTTGGTAAAAAAAAAAAAAAAGTGGTAGTTCTTTGTTTTTACATTCATCAGGTCCCAATCAGCCCAAATATCAAAGAGAAATTAAAAATGAATGCCACGGAGGAGTTTGGGTCTTAGGAGGTTAAAGATTGTGCCACTACATTCTTGTCTAGAAGATATTAAAGTGTATTTGGTGACACACAAAAAAGGGTAAAGTTAAAGTATAGTTTGGGTCCACACATGTCCAAACCCTGGTGTGTAGGCCTACTTAGTTTTGAGGAATTGTCATGGGACCGGGGTCTGGGTGACCCAGGGCCTGTAAGAAGTTATGGACATGTGTGTTTTTGGTGCTGCTGTCTCCTGTTTCCATGTTTGTGTATCTAGGTGTGTGTGTGTGTGTGTGTCAGCCAGGAGCCTGGCCACACCTGCGGAGGAGAATTACTCACACCTGCAGCTGATCAAGCCTCGTCAGAGGAGCTACTTAGGAGTGTGGTGGAGCTGTCTCCGATGCTGGATCATCTTCACGTTAGTCTCTTGGCGAGTTAGTTAAGGTTAGTCTGCTGCATTGTGGTGTTGCTGACGGCTGCCTCTTTGTTATTCCCCAGGAGGAGTGTGGAGACGAGAGGGCAGCGAGCACGGGGTGCTCAGACACTGAGGAGCGGAGACAAAGAACACTAACACTGGCAAGAGGACATGTCAGAGTCGGGAACGCACTGGGGATTTATTGTTGTTTGGATTATTTAGCATCACTGTAAATAAACGCACTGACCTCATCAAAGAGTCCAGCATTTGGGTCGTCCTTCCCCTCATCATAGTCTGCCACGCAGGCCGTGACAGAAAAGCCCACTAAAAGAACGCCCACCAGACCAAAGCAATGGTTTTGACTTGATCAGCATTAACCCCGCCCCCTGACTTTGATGGGTGAAGCTGACAAATAAAATGTATTTATGAACAGCGATGCAGGGCCAGGAGTAGCAACGTGAATTAAATAAATACATCATTAAATAATTCATTAAATGTGTCAGTAAAATAATTAAAATAGAAAACAAACCAATAATTGATTAAATATGTAATTAACTAATTTGAATTGTATATAAACAAATAATGAAACATTTTAAATGAAATTAATGGATAATTCATTATTAATATATTTCTTTAATTGACTATGTACATTTTTAAATTAATTACTGAAATAATTAATTCATTAGTGATGTATTAATTTAATACAACCATAAAATACCATAAAATTGCTAATTTACTCAAAATCTATTTAAAACATCAATATTAAAGGTTAACTTATGATAATGAATACATGCAACTATAACTGATGACATAAAAATGAGGATTTCTTAAGCTGAAGCCAAAGTGCTGACTCATTTGTCATGTTACTCTCAAATGTTTTCCCTAATAACAAGAACATAATTACACTTTAGCCACAAGAGGGCAGCAGCATTAATATAAGTCACATGTATATAAAGGTACAGTGATTATATTACAGTGATTTTGAAAAAAAAAAACAGTTGATGGCAGTGTGTTTTTCCATGACAGAATAATTACGCACACCCCACTTTGCAGTTATTTATTTGTAAAAAATGTTTGGAATCATGTATGATTTCCGTTCCACTTTGTGTTGGTCTTTCACGTGGAATTCCAATAAAACTGATTCATGTTTGTGCTGTAATGTGACAAAATGTGGGAAAGTTCAAGGGGGCCGAATACTTTTGCAAGCCACTGTAAAGTTCACTATCAGTAACATCATAGCACCACCCAGCTGTATAGAAACTCCGTCATGCTAGCTAGTACACAGTATGAGTTATTGTAAGTGACTGTAAAAAGTCAGCACAAGGAAAATAAACTCCACCTAAACTTGGTTTATATCTGACCCAGACAGACTGCAGGTCATAACTTCTTACCTGAAGTTCAGTTCACCTGACACTCGGACCGGCGGCCGCCTCGGGTCTCTGCTCCTCCTGCCTCCCCTTTCCCTCATCCACCTGCTGCCTCTGTGGAAGCTCCGCCATAGCCACCACCAAACAACTGACTTATTTTTACATATCGACCAGCATCCGGCCAATCCACCACCTTCCATCGTTTATACCGTTACAAAAAAATAAAAAAACATCATCAGCCCATAAAAATGAAAAATCACCATCAGTATGCCCGATGGCCAGTCCAGCTATGGTCGTGCCATCAGTTAACCCTTCACGTGGCAGCTGTGACACGCGTGCCCAGGGTTGCCGACCCCTGCTCTAAAGCATCTGATTTGGATTCCTGAGATCAAATTTATTTTCCTTTGTGTTTGTTTTCTTCACATTTGTGGCTTTAATGTAGTGTTACATCCTGTTTGTTTGCTTCCCTCTGTATACATGTCCAGATTCACTGTTATGTTTCTATTCTTACATTGCTGTGTGATCACTGTTCCCTCTGCTGACTGATGTGACCTTTTGTATCTCACACTGATACTTGTCATATTTGTATCTGCGCCTAAAAGATAAAAAGTTTTCCACGCTAAAACACAGCTCCACCTCCTGCAGTTCTCCCTCTGAACCACTAGATGTCTCTGTTATCTAAATGAAGACGTGCAGCACAGCAACCACAGCAGCGCTCAGATCACACGTGTCCTGTTATTATGTATAAAAGCATGAAACAGGTGAGACAGGTGGGATCAATATTAATGTTGTGGAAATATATGAAAAAGCAACAGAAGAGTGAAAACATTTCGTGTTTCTAGAAAGATCTTTCAGCTCACAGCTGCTCACAGACTGTATTTACAAGTGACAAACTGCAACTCTACAGTACATCTACAGTATATATCAAATATATTCTGTATTCAAATCTATTGAGTGATGTTTGAAAGTCTTTCCAGGTGAGTTTGATCCAGGAGGGTCTGAAGCCAGAGTCAGACAGAGACTGTGCAGAGACTGTAGAAGGACAGAGCAGCAGCAGAGCAGTCCAGATACACTGATGATCCTCTGTCAGATCCAGAGGGACACACAGGGATGATGCTGGACTCTACATTGTGTCTGACAGTGGAGCTGTTCTCAGAGCAGTTCACTCTGCAGCACTGACAGTCATCTGCACTTCTTCTCATTCCTCTGTCAGTCACTGCTGGATGAAGCTCTCCTCTCCACCTCCCAGTAACATGGCCCAGTCAGAGCGTCTCTACACACAAGCTGCTGCTGCTTCAACCTCTCTGGATCATCAGGACACAGCTCCTCCTCTCTCAGCACACACACCGTCCTGTTTACCATCATGGCCTCCACCTGCAGAGAGAAGAAGGAAGAGCAGAGGAGATAAACGAGTGTTTCCAGAGACTCTTCATCAGCTGTCAGTCAGTGATGCAGCACATCCAGTATAAAGAGCAGCAGGGACTTCAGTGCTGGGACTGTACTAGGACTCATTGTTGCTTCACTTTTTCTAATCTTTGGATTTTTATTGAAGTTGATGAAAATGTTTTTCCCTCCTAGTTTGAGTTTGGACTTTCATTCATTAGAAGAACCTTGGTGTGTCCACTCTGAGCTCTGTAGGAACCCCAACAACAAGCCCAACAATCCAGATGGACGGTTCCAGCTGTTAACTGGAGGAATTCCATCCAAACATCTGCTCTCACTAAATTCTTCCTCACCTACAGACTGTGTTCTTCACTGCTTTAAACTTGGAAATGAATGCAGTCATTGGTCTGCGTGCTGCTTTGTTCAGAGAGCTGATTGGCTGTTGACAGCGTTTGATCAGAGCGTGTCAGCCGTTACCATGGTGACCATAAAGGTCAGAAACAGGAAGTGTTTGTGTCCAATCCTGAAGCCTGTCACCATTCTCCTCTCACAGCTTCACTGAGAAGCTGCAGCTTTACAGGAAACACTGGATCTTTGTTTCATACTGACTGTGTTTAGTACAATACTGCTGACAGCACCACCCACTCACTCCATCACTCTACTTACAGCAGAGTCTCCAGTCTGTAGTCTGGACTCTGCTGAAGATCAGACAGCTGCTTCACATCTGGATCCTTCAGGTTGTTTCTCCACAGGTGCAGCTCTCTCAGATGGGAGGGGTTGGACTTCAGTGCTGCTGCCAGATAATCACAGCTGATCTCTGACAAACCACAGAAACCCAATCTGTATAAAGAATGAAAGATGTAAGTTTATTAGACAAAGTGTGAGCTTGAAATCATTCAGTGTTTCATCATCTGTTCAGAGCTGAAGAAGGTTCAGAATGTAGAAGTTTAGAAAATGGAAACTCCAAACAGCTGAAGCCAACAGGAAGCAGCTTCAAACAGGAAACTGTGCAGAGTTTCAGACTATATGTCCTGATGCAGCCAGTTGGATTTTGGAGATTTGAATCTCTGTTCTGTGACTAAGTCCTTGAATCATTTCTTCCAGTTGGTCCAACAAGACAGACTAAGTGTTGGACATGTGTTGTGGCTCCATTAGGGGAGCTTCTAAATGTGATGTGATGGCCCCTCTGGGTCTGTCAGGTCACAGCACTGAAGAGAGCTCAAACTGGGCACACAGTTGTTCCAGTCTGGACCAAAGACTCTATACTGGGACTGAGGGACTGCTTTGACTGCACCCACTGGGACTTTTTAAAGGCTCATGTTCTCACTTAGATCATCGATTTCTACTTACATTTCTTTCTGGGAAAAATGGGGATTACTTTGGAAACAGGAAGTATTTTCCCCAATAAGCAGCCCTGGATTAGTAAATCACTCCAACATGTTCTCAGGCAGAAGAAGCTGTCTTGTTATGAGGGAGAGAAGAAAAAGATGGAGGCACAGAAACTTGTTGAAAGAGTGATAGGTTTGTAACATAAACCTATTCGCTGGAACGTTAAGGACAATCTGCTACGCAGCAAAAGCAAGACTCAAGGCACCAAAGTTCTCTGGTTACTCATGCATGAGGGAGACCTGGCTGGAGCCAAGCGTCGTTCCACCACTTGACCACTGTCAGACTCTCAGCCAGGTTTCCTCACAGCACTCCTTTTATTGTGGTTACATGAATATGCATAGGGTCATTAACATATAACATCTTAAATAGGTATACATGTGAACAAAGAATACTGTGTGTGTGTGTGTGTGTGTGTGTGTGTGTGTGTGTGTGTGTGTGTGTGTGTGTGTGTGTGTGTGTGTGTGTGTGTGGACTGCTGATCAAAGGGTCAAACATCCTTGGTCAGGAAGAGGGTAGCCTCCCCCTCACCCTAGATGGTTCATCCTAGATAACACGGTGAGGAAGTCCTGCAGTTCATCTAAACAAAGAGCACCTAGACTAGAACAGACGTAGCTACGTTAATCCTACCATAAAACAATAAGACACGGTATGACCTCTCATGCTCCCAAAGTGCTGTCTAATACACACAAAGTTTGCAGACTATCAAGGATCAAAACCTCTACCAATCTACAACTAATTACAAAACTCTAAGCATATATAAGTAAATATTTCTAAGCATAAATGACAATCAACAATACAAATCTAACATTGAGAGATAAAGCAGCTAAAATCAGGTGTAAAAGTAAAGCAGAGGATGAGCTGAATAAAGGACACTCAAGGCTGGCTTGGAAAGGAATGAAGTCCATGGTGGGGATGCAGAACAAGGAGCAAAGATGAATGTGATGCTGAATCAGCAGAAGACTTGGACTCATTTGATTCCAGCTTTGATATCATTGATTTCAATGAAGAGCTTTGTGATTGTAGCAAAGGGCTGGTAGCTCTGAGAGTCCCACTGATGAGGTGTTTGTGTGGAAATCTCTTAGTGGGACCAAAGAGAGAAAAAGCCCTGGTCCTGATGCTGTGGGAGGGAAATGATTGAAGTGTGCTGTGAGGAACTGACTGGGAGATTTTCACACATTTTCCAGTCCTCCTTGGAACAACAGGAAGTTCCCAGCATATGGAAACAAAGGTTAAGTGTCCTATGGCACTCAGTGATGATGGTGCTGTGGCCCCACCACCTCCACCTCTTTGTAAAGGAACTAACTGTAATCTGAAGCTTCAAATGGAACTAAGACTTCCTCCACTAGGTGGCAGTGTCTGATGAGAAAGTGTTAGTGGAGCTGGCCTGGAGTCAGAAACAGGAAGATGCAGGATTTGGACTGAAATGGGGAAAAGTGGTTGGCACTAGTGCCTTAAAGCAAGAAGGTTGTAGGTTGAAGCTTGTTGGCCTTTCTGTGGAGGTTGGATGTTCTCCCACAGTCCAATGAAATGCTGCTTAGGTTCATTGGTGCTTCTAAATTGGCTGTAGGTGTGGATGTGAGAGAGTGCTTCTCTGTCTCTCTCTGTTGGCCCTGTGATGGACTGCTCACCTGTGCAGGTGGACCACGCCTCTTGCCCTATGACAGCTAGGGCACAGGCTGCAGCCCTGTGAGCCTAAGCTGAATAAACAGTTAGCAAAAATGATCCATAGATGGCCTGAAATCCCCCAGTTAGCAGTTTGGTAGATAGCTATGACATGCTAATCCCATCCAGCAGCTGTATTCTACCTGTAAGCTGATCCCTGCTGAGCCAAAGCACTTTTTCATATACAAATTACAACCTTTAATAGAAACCTATTGGTCAGCATCTTATTAGCCTGCTGTTAGCTTCATTCCACAGAAAACTGAGAGAAACTAACAGAGTTGATAAAGAATAAAGAGAAATGTGCTGATTTAAAGCCTTTGAAGTGCTTCAGATGATCTCTGTCCACTTCTGTCCACTCATTCATTCATGTAAGCTTTCTAATGCAGCTTTGATCTTCACAGTCTGCTTCATGAAACTCATTCTAACCCTGAATGTCAGAGTGTTCCTCCTTCTCTTTCCCATCATTCATGCTGGCAGTGGAGAAGATTTGGATGTTGGACTGTGTTTTGGATGATGTGTGTATGTTTGTGTTGGACTGCTGTCTGTAAAGCAAACGCACATTTTGCTTTGGATTTCAGTGTCAGACAGACTTTAAGGTGGAATGAAGAGTTGGAGAGTTTCACAGTGAATTATCCAGTGGAGGATTTTTCTTCTTCTTTGAAGGTTTGAAATGTGAACATTGTTCTGCTGCAGTCAATGGACTAAACCAGAGAAGAAGAAAACAGACTTTACCATGAAGATCCTCAGTGTGGATCAGTATAATATCAGCCTGATGTCTGCAGTTTAGTGTCAGCACAACTTTCACATCATATTCATCTCAGCACAACTAAAACATGCTGACTGACCCCAGAGTTTCAAGTCCACATCCTGGACTCTCCAGGAAACCACACAGATGCTTCACTCCTGAATCCTGCAGCTTGTTGTTCCTGCTCAGGTGCAGCTCTCTCAGATGGGAGGGGTTGGACTTCAGTGCTGCTGCCAGATAATCACAGCTGATCTCTGACAAACCACAGTCCCTCAATCTGTATAAAGAATGAAAGATGTAAGTTTATTAGACAAAGTGTGAGCTTGAAATCATTCAGTGTTTCATCATCTGTTCAGAGCTGAAGAAGGTTCAGAATGTAGACGTTTAGAAAATGGAAACTCCAAACAGCTGACAGAGTTCATACGCCTTTGTCAGGGTCAAATTCAAGCAAGACCATGTGAAAATTAAAACACATCATCCTAGGTGAACTTAAACACCTTTGTTCCCCTTTTGTTAAGACATAGAAAAGTACACCACACAAAAATACTGCAAAAGGAAACGGTCGCCTTATATACATAGTGTATAAACTCAAAATGCACATTTCACTTCAAATTAAGATTAAGGCTTTGAACAGATCACATAGTTCAGTTCAACATATAAGACTTTAAGAATGCACAAGCATCTACTTAAAATCTATTTAATTTATCATCCATGATATTATTTTGTACAATTCCAATGTATTTTGTTCATCTCCCTTAAATAAACAGGCAGTCTTAAAGTATGAAATATTCATATACAAACACATATAAATGTGTGTACTGTCTCAGTGGCTGATAGTACCCCACAGGCCTCAGTGTGAGCTTGAAGACATTTATAATGTTTAAGTAGTTTAATGTGCAGGTGCTGACGATAAACACATTTTGAATGAAAGCCGGGGAACTTTGGTAGCACAGAAACAAGTGGCTATTCTTTGTGACTATATGGATCACTCACAATACCATTATTTCACACAAAGGCACCAAATTAATACTCAAAAAAGCTGCAGCAATACACACAAATATAAACAGTACTTGGTGACAACTTTGCTTTTAGCCTTTAACCCTTCTTGACTACTTTTGATGTGGCCTCTATATTTTACCTTTAAAAACAGTTTATCTTGCCAATCTGTTATTTTCTCATTTTGACCAACTGTATCAGCACAATTTATCTAAATTCAGACAAAATTTAAAATACAAGTAGAAAGTGATATTTTGACTGTAAAAACCACACACATGTTTAACGAATCATCTTCATAACTTGAAATGCAAATAGAGATTGTACATTTTTAAAAATACGCACACGTTTTGCAAACAACAAAGTTATATGGTACTATTTACCAAAAAATGCAGCCAAGGCTCAGACGTTTTTCATATAATCATTTCAAACTATTTACAGAACAATCAGGTGTCAAACAATAGTTTGTGTCACTCTAACACATATGAGAACAGCACAGGGATAAACCTGCAGGTCTGACAGCAGGTGTGTCACTCAGCGTTTACACTGCAATCTGCCTTTGTTGGCTTTAAGGCAGCAACTGTGACGATCACTAGTAGAACTGACACACAAAACAAAACAACAGCTACACACTAAATACACAAGACAACAAACTAACTTGAGACCAAACACGGTAAACGTCACAAATCTCTCACGTATCAAAACTCTCTCTCTCTTTCGCTCACTCGCTCTCTCTTGCCGGTCACTCCTAAAACTTCCCCCTTTTGCTAAACAACCAAATGTCATGTTTCCATATCATTTTTGATTGGTCGACATGGTACATTTTCCCACCTATAGGGCTTTGGAGCGTGATGTCACGGGAGATGGGCCACGCCCCCTTCCGCCATGACAGTAGGCCAGCCAAAGGATACCATTTCAGCTATGGATCGTACGTGTTGTGTTGTCGGTTGCAACGTTAGATCACACGATCGTGAAGGCAAGAAGCTGGATAACGGGCTCTCTTTTCATCGTTTTCCATCCTGGAGGCAACGTGAGGGATCCCATGTATCCGATATTACTAAACAAAGACGTCAGGCTTGGATTGCAGCGGTGAGACGAGCGGATATCGAGTTCTCTGCAATCCCCAGCTTTTTGTTGGTTTGCTCACGGCATTTTCTTTCCGGTGAGTTCTAAATTAATTCATATCACTCTTGAAAGGCTTTTAGTGTTATTTTCAACGTGCTGAGGTCATAGATAATGAGATAAAACATGCTAATGTGTGATGCTGCAGAACCACATCATGTCGACTGAGTAGCTTATGATTTGGCATTATTGCAGGCAAACCAGCATATGAAATGGATGTAACAAATCCAGACTGGGAACCAACACTGCACATGGGGCATGACGACATACCTGTATCAGACTCGGACCGGCACTCAAGGCGTACGCAACGGAAGCGAAAAAGAGCACCCATCGGAGGTAAACAACCCCCCCCCCCCTCTAAAAACATACTAAATTGCTATCACTGTACACTAATCCGCACATAACTTCCAGATGAATCACACACCTGTCATTGGAATATTGGTGTACATTTACCTTATGTCTAATTTTATCTTACAGGCTTTCGTTATGCAGCTGCAGAGTCTGAAGGTGTGCCCCGTGCAGAAGTGATTGATGAAGATCTGACAGAAGACCAACAGCAAAATCACAATGTCATGGAGGCAGTGGACAGCAGTTGTGTTGGACAAGTGGAGGTTGAGGTACCAGCTGCAAATGTGGATATACTGAAGAAATGTAAACCTTTTAAAATGATGACAGATTACAAACTCTCAGCTGTGTCTGTAATCAAACCTCTGTAACTTTGCTTCACTTCAGCAGCATCAGCTCATGTTCACATGTTGATTCATGGTTTGCTTCAGTTTTTGATGGACTGCAGAATATTTTGAAGGTTATCTGCTATAAAAAGCCAGAACAGGAAAATCTGCTTCATGTGTTTCTGTTTGATCCTCAGTGACTTTGACACAAAGGCCTCTGCTGTGATGATCACACCTCTGATCAAGTCTCACAGTGTCAGCTTTGTTTTTATACATATGGATATGTGCTGATAAATGATCAGAGTTATAATATTTCCCACTGTCTGCTGTGTGCCGTGACCTTTGACCTGCTAAAGACAGTCAGCTGTGGATTATTCATTGTTGTGTCTGATACTTAGAACTGTGAGGAAGAACACTACACAGTTAATCAGGGTCCCCTCTCTCTGAATCAGGAAAGGTGGGCAGGCCGCGTGTGGGCCACGGGCCATACGTTGAGTCTCACTGTTTGAAATGTGAACATTGTTCTGCTGCAGTCAATGGACTAAACCAGAGAAGAAGAAAACAGACTTTACCATGAAGATCCTCAGTGTGGATCAGTATAATATCAGCCTGATGTCTGCAGTTTAGTGTCAGCACAACTTTCACATCATATTCATCTCAGCACAACTAAAACATGCTGACTGACCCCAGAGTTTCAAGTCCACATCCTGGACTCTCCAGGAAACCACACAGATGCTTCACTCCTGAATCCTGCAGCTTGGTGTTGGAGCTCAGGTCCAGCTCTCTCAGATGGGAGGGGTTGGACTTCAGTGCTGCTGCCAGATAATCACAGCTGATCTCTGACAAACCACAGCCCCACACTCTGTATAAAGAATGAAAGATGTAAGTTTATTAGACAAAGTGTGAGCTTGAAATCATTCAGTGTTTCATCATCTGTTCAGAGCTGAAGAAGGTTCAGAATGTAGAAGTTTAGAAAATGGAAACTCCAAACAGCTGAAGCCAACAGGAAGCAGCTTCAAACAAACACAACAAGAGAAAAAACTCTGAATGTTTCACATTAAAGTCGTACATTTATCATAAAAACAGGACAAAGACTTGAAAAAGTCGTGTTTTTCCTTCCAGGAACCACAAGGCTTCACTTTTAAAGGTGAAGTGTGAAAGAAATGGACATATTTGAAGTCCAACACCTTTTTCCAGTCACATTATTAAAGCAGACAAACTACAAGCTCATTTTCATTCCAACAAGTCATCTTCTGACCTGGACTAACAACACTGGTCTCTATGTGCAGCTGGCTGTGAGACCAGTGCTCAGGGAGCGTCTACAAAGTGCAACACTGAAAGAACATCACACACTAGCTGTGTCCCAAAACGTCGGCTGCATCCTTCGGAGGACCCGGTATTTGCGGTCTACGTGGGCCGGGTCCTTCAAAGACCGAAAAGGCTGGAAGTGCGAGGCTGTGAAATGGGACGGTCTAGCCTTCAGATTTGCGTCACCGCTGTGTTGGTGGAGTTTAATAAACTCGGCCGTCTGCTCCTTGCTATCTAAAATATAACAGGACACTGGCGTAAATTCTCGACCGTCTCACACTTCTGTTTAATCAGTTTCCTGTTTAACGTTTATTCAGCTGTGTGAAAATCCCGGAGGAACTTTGATCTCAGCCAAACCGATTTACTCCGGAACAAATAAAACACAGAAAAAAGGCAAACAATTACATTTTTAAGTTATCCGAGTGACTTATATATCGTGTTTAACCTGAGTAGCAAAAGAGCGGGGTCTGAAAACGATGAAGCCGGGCGTCCGCTGCTCTCGCCGGCTGGAGTGACCATTGAACCCCCCGGCTTGCTAGCGAGCGGGTGGGGAACAGACGTCTCCGAAAACGTCGGCACACTTTTGCAAATATGTGATGTCTTGATAAACCAAGCAGATATTTGAAGTTTACACAGCTACTTTCTCGCCTGAAAATATGTTAAAAGTTTATTTTGTGACCCAGAAAGATTAATAAGAGTAATTTGAAAATTTAGTAGCAGCCGCCATTGTTGGCAGCTGAAATTTGGCTGGGCTGCGCTATGAATTCTGGGATATGGTGGGCCACGAAGGACACACCCGACGAATCCTTCAAATTCGGGGAAATGAAGGACGCATTTGTGCATTTGCATGCGCAAAAGAAGACTTCACACACAACGCGCTCTGTTTAGACCCAGAGCAAAGAATATTGTTTGACAGATGACCCTTAATATGAAGACTTCGGACTTTACGTTTCCCAATTTTTGCTTTAAGTTATTTTGTTATTTACATAATAATGTAGATAACCTAATAATGATCCTTATTGCTGTTTTAGAGGAGCGGTGCTTCAAAGGATAGCTGCAGATTTCTGTCAGAATCTGCAGATTATACAGTACAAATAAAATGTTCACGTTTCTCCAACGTTGTCTTCCCAACAGTTTCACTGACATCTACACGGGATGGCCAGGAAGCGTTCGCGATGTCTTATCGGGCGCTGATAATTGGCGCCTGTCTTGTGTTGGTGACGTAAAAGACGGATTTAATGCGACTTGACCATTCAAACAGCAGTCGCTTTCTAAAACATCGGATATGTATCGGATTCAGTACCACATACGAAAGTGACCCAGGTCGGATTTGAAAATATCGGATTCGCGACGTTCACACTGTCATAGCATGATCGGATATGGGTCGCATAGGGTCAAAAAAGTCAGATTTATAAAGGTCAGAAAAATCGGATTTGATGCGCTTTCGCCTGCAGTGTGAACGTAGCCTTACTCTCAAATCCTCCCTAATAACAATAACATAATTACACTTTAGCCACAAGAGGGCAGCAGCATTAATACAAGTCACATGTATATAAAGGTACAGTGATTATATTACAGTGATTTTGACAAAAACAAAACAGAAGTTCATGGCAGTGTGTTTTCCATAACAAACCAACCAAATTAAATAATAAAAACTTTATAACTTACAGAGCTTTTTTAGAGGCTTTGACCACTGGCAGCAGCCTCAGAAGAGCCTCCTCTGAAGCAAAGTATTTATTCAGGTCAAACACATCCAGATCTTTTTCTGATGACAGTAAGATGAAGACCAGAGCTGACCACTGAGCAGGAGACAGTTTATCTGTGGAGAGACGTCCTGAACTCAGGGACTGTTGGATCTCCTCCACTAGAGAACGATCATTCAGTTCATTCAGACAGTGAAACAGATTGATGCTTTTCTCTGCAGACAGATTCTCACTGAGCTTCTTCTTGATGTACTGAACTGCTTCTTGATTGGTCTTTGAGCTACTTCCTGTTTGTGTCATCAGGCCTTGCAAACGAGTTTGATTAGTCTTCAGACCCAAGAGAAAACGAAGGAACAAGTCCAGGTGTCCATTGGGGCTCTGTAAGGCCTTGTCCACAGCACACTGGTAGAAGTATTTCTTTGAAGATTTTCTTGTTTGAAACACCTTCCAAGTTGTTTCTTGCTCTTCCAGCAGATTGAGTCCAGAGTTGATGAAGGTCAGGTGGACATGAAGAGCAGCCAGAAACTCCTGAACACTGAGATGAACAAAGCAGAACACCTTGTTCTGGTACAGTTGTTTCTCCTCTTTAAAGATCTGTGTGAACACTCCTGAGTACACTGAGGCTGCTCTGATATCGATGCCACACTCTGTCAGGTCTGGTTCATAGAAGATCAGGTTTCCTTTCTGCAGCTGATCAAAAGCCAGTTTTCCCAGTGACTCAATCATCTTCCTGCTCTCTGGACTCCAGTGTGGATCTGTCTCAGCTCCTCCATCATATTTGATACTCTTGACTTTGGCCTGAACCACCAGGAAGTGGATGTACATCTCAGTCAGGGTGTTGGGCAGCTCTCCTCCCTCTCTGGTTTCCAGCACATCCTCCAGAACTGTAGCAGTGATCCAGCAGAAGACTGGGATGTGACACATGATGTGGAGGCTTCGAGCTTTCTTGATGTGGGAGATGATCCTGCTGGCCTGCTCCTCATCTCTGAATCTCTTCCTGAAGTACTCCTCCTTCTGTGGGTCAGTGAACCCTCTGACCTCTGTCACCATGTCGACACACTGAGGAGGGATCTGATTGGCTGCTGCAGGTCGTGTTGTTATCCAAAGGCGAGCAGAAGGGAGCAGGTTCCCTCTGATGAGGTTTGTCAGCAGCTCATCCAATGAGGTGGACTTTCTTGTTTCAGTCAGGATTTTAGTTTTGTTGAAGTCCAAATTAAGTCGACACTCATCCAGACCATCAAGTATGAACACAACCTGGAAGTCTTCAAGCCTGCAGATTCCTGATTCGTTAGTTTGATTAAAGAAGTGATGAACAAGTTCCACCAAGCTGAACTTTTCCTCTTTCAGCACATTCAGCTCTCTGAAAGTGAATGGAAATATGAACTGGATGTCCTGGTTGGCTTTGTCTTCAGCCCAGTCCAGGCTGTATTTCTGTGTTAAGACTGTTTTCCCAATGCCAGCCACTCCCTTTGTCAGCACTGTTCTGATTGGTTCGTCTCTTCCAGGTGAGGCTTTAAAGATGTCTTCTTGTCTGATTGTTGTTTCTGGTCTGTCTGGTTTCCTGGATGCTGTTTCAATCTGTCTGACCTCATGTTCATCATTGACCTCTGCAGTCCCTCCCTCTGTGATGTAGAGCTCTGTGTAGATCTGATTCAGGAGGGTTGGGCTTCCTGCTTTAGCGATGCCCTCAAACACACACTGGAACTTCTTCTTCAGTTGGGCTTTAAGTTCTCGTTTACAGAGTGGAGCAAATATTTCTGAAGGTAAGAAATTCAGAAAAAAATATTATATAATAAATATCATAGCCTTTCAGTACCCTGAAAGGATGAATGTCTATTGGTCCATTTCTTGAGCTATTAGGAAAGATCAATATTCAGTCTTTAGAGAAATTCTCTTACTGCTCTGCAGATGGTCAGCCATCTCATGCTGCTTAAGTCTCCTCAAGAAGTGGAGTGTGATCTTCAGAAATGCTTCTCTGCAGCTCTTTCTTTCATCTTCATCCTCACCTTCAAACATCTCCTCATCCTCCATCTGGCTCTTTAAAGTTTCTGGGTGATCTGGACTCAGAAGCTTCTGGATCTTCTTCAGCTCGTTCTTCACAAACATGGTGATGTTGTCCTCCAGCCGCTGGAAAAGAAGACTATATGAATTACCCAGTGGTAAATGGACTGGTTCTTATATAGCTCTCTTTGATACTCTGTGCACACAAAGCATTTATACAACATGCCTCATTCAACCAAGCACATTGTTCTATGCTTAAATACTTTCTTTCACACTCTGATGGATGCATCAGAGGGCAGCTTGGGTTTAGTACGTTACCCAGTACATTTGCCAGCCAGGGTTTGATTCACAAACCTAACTAGTAGCTGACCTGCTCCCCTCCTGAGCTACAGTCACCCCAATCTGACTGAAATCATGGAGCCCAAACTCTGACTTATGTTGGACACACTGACAATCCTCTGGTCCACAAAGTGCAGCATAGAGGTGACTGAAAAGAACAAATGTAAACGTAGTACTACAAACCATAACCACAGAGTCCAGGTGTGTTTGATGCTGCTGTGCAGACTGACCAGTGGAAACCTCTGCTCTCTGCTGGTCCACTCTGTGGAGGAGTAATGTATAATTAGCTCATGTTATGTCTGTCCACACACAGACACAAGCTAAAGGTCCATGAAGTGATGTTTGGATGGGTTCAGTCAATCAGATGACTGTCATGGTGAAGCTTTGCTAGTCCTGCTGATCCCACTGAGAATTAACAACTCAGTTTCCAGATGTCTGTAGTTTTCTGCTCAGTTTCTTTAGTCCCAACAGCTCTTACCATCTCCTGCATAAAGCTTTCCCTCCATGCTCAGATGCCCTGGAACAAGGTGCTCTCTTTATATCAGTGACTGGTTTAAAGGGACAACTCGCCAAACTTTGTGTCAGCAAAAGTAGTTCTAATGTTTCTTACATTTATTACATTTTTACATTTTTACACACACAAATCAATGAACGCAAAAACATGAACTTTCCAGATATTTTGTTTCACAATGTTACAAAACTCAGTTCACAACTCCACAGTCAGATTTACAAGTACAAAATATTTATGACCACAGTTTGAGCCGATGTATGTCCCGAGTCTGTGGACTCAGTAGTTTTGTTTTGATTGTTATTGTCTTTTGTTACAATTTCATTCTGATTAAGATTTTCTAGTTCTGAGGTTTTGGTTTTTGTGTTCCCTCTGTACTGTGTTAGTATTGTGTCTCTGTGTTCACTTCCTGCTTTATTTTGACAGTGCCATGTCCTATGTTAGTGTGTCTACTTTTGCTTCCCCTTGTCTGGTTATGTCCAATGAATCCTGCTGTGTCTCCCTTTTCTCATTCCCTGATTTCTCTTTTGTGTATATGAGCCCTTTGTTTTCTCCTGCTTGTTGCTGGTTCGTCTGTGTTGTCTCCCCGTGTCTCCGTTTAAGGTTTCAGGTTAGTTTTTTAGTTTTTCAGTAGAGGTTATCTTAGCTTCTGCACAGGCCATCTCCACTGCACTTCACCGTTTCAATAAAGCTCACTCACTTCACAGCAGTGTTGGCATCTTGGGTCCTTTATTAAATTCAACATGGCTCGCCCCGCTAGCCGTGACATAAGATGTGAAAACAATATCCAAAAAACACGAGAGACAAACAGGGAATAGTTTTAAGGTGCAGGGCCAACAAACTGAGTCTAGCCATGAACTCAGAGTTGATTGAATTAGCATTTTGAATTGGCTGATCTGAGCAATCAAGTCTATGTTCACTTTGAGTTAAGATTATACGTGATTAATGTAAAAGAAAAAAGCCGTCATCAGCAACTGATTCTGATTTAGCAGGTTTTCAAATCTAAACGGTACCCATCCCTAGCTGGCTGTAGTTAAACCTTTACTTAAAAAGCATCCCTAGACCCAGCTGTCTTAGCTAATTATAGGCCGATCTCCAACCTGACAATCCTTGAAAGAGTAGTTGGGGGGAGACAATCAGAGGGGCAGTGTGATGATCTTAGGTTACAAACTACTGCAGTCAAGTCATTAAGGGAGACGGGATCAAACTGCTCTAAGACAGCTGAGCACACAGGAGAAAGACTCTGATCTGAGGCAGCAGTCGGCGAGACAAGAGCCCTAATAGATAGAAGCTTGTTGTTAAAAAATGCTAAAAAGAGTGACGCTGAAAAACTAGTTCATGCATTTATTACTTCCAGGCTGGACGACTGTAATTCATTATTATCAGGATGTCCTAAAAACTCCCTGAAAAGCCTTCAGCTAATCCAAAATGCTGCAGCAAGAGTCCTGACAGGGACTAGAAAGAGAGCAGATTTCTCCTGTTTTGGCTTCCCTTCATTGACTTCCTGTTAAATCCAGAATTCAAAATCCTGCTCCTCACATACAAGCAGTGTTGGGACTAACGCGTTATTAACTCATTCACTGCCATTGACATCTATAGCCGTCAATTGCAGTGCATGAGTCAATGGGTTTAACTCATTCACTGCCAATGGCTGGCAGTGAATGAGTTAAGTAACGCGTTACAGTAACTACGTTATTATTGTGGTAACGAGCACGGTAACTAGTTATTATGCCAAAATCAGGAACGCGTTAATCGTTACTGAGATTTAGATAGGGTCGTTACTCGTTACTTCGTGTGGTGGCTATCGCGGAGCTTCCACAGATTCAGTAACATTAGCAAGTGGTGGAGGCCAGCAGGTGGATGAAGGAAAGGGAGGCAGAAGGAAAAGAGACCCGAGGCGGCCGCCGGTCCAAGTGTGACCTGAACTTCAGGTAAGAAGTTATGACCTGCAGTCTCTCTGGGTCAGATATGAACCAAGTTTAGGTGGAGTTTATTTTCGTTATTCTGACTTTTTCCGTACTGCGTGCTAGCTAGCATGACGGAGTTTCTATACAGCTGGGTGGTGCTATGAAGTTAATGATGTTGAACTTTATTTTGTTCATAAGTTATTAGAGTTGCCAACCGTCCCGTCTGGTATTCAGAGAAAATATTACGCGTTTCTTATTGAGGTGAAAAGGATCAGTTTGTCCCGTAATTCAGCTACAATGAAAAAGGCACAAAGCTGGAGTTATTCTGTGTCTTTGCTGCACAGCTGCCTCTTCTTCTCTCATTCTCCCCCCTCCCTCTCCCGTTTCTACTTCAATCATGAAAACTGATCAATGATCAGCTGATCGGCTCTCTTGTTTGTTTATCGCTCACTTTGCGCCAGAAAGAGGAAACCAGCGGATGTCGCGGTAAACAACAGCAGCACTTTTAAGCTTGATCAGCTGTTGTTAGAATTTATTTAATATTAATTTCTAGTATCAGCTGATGTTTGATGGAGCCACAGCTGTAAAGCTGCTGGTCATGATATCGGTTTGGTTATCTGGTGAGAGGGAAACATGAAGATGAAACCAGGAGACGTCCTTACTGGATCATCAGAGCTGAACAGGTGATGGAGAAACAGGTTTACCTTTTAGGTGACATGAATGAGTTGAAGGGAAGTTATGAACTGTTTCTGAGAGACAAATAACACCAGGATCCTTTTTTAGGTAGCTGACAGCTGGTAACTGTGCAGGTGCGGATCTAGCAAAGTGTTGCCAGGGGGGCATGTAGGGCAGGGGTGGCCAACCCGCGGCTCTCGAGCCGCATGCGGCTCTTTGCCTGGTTTCATGCGGCTCTTACGTTCATATCAAAGTTTGTGTTTTGATTTTTTTTATGTTGTTGTTTTAAAATGTGCGCGTTCGCTTCGCTTGAGTTCAATACGGTATTTTCATCAAATGCGCATGTGTGTGAGATGAAAATACCGCAAAGTTTCCCAGTAGGAGCAAGTTCGCCCTTAAAATGGCAGGAAAAAAATGCACAGCAAAAAGAAAATATGAAGATGAACACAGGACGTTTTTAACAGAGTGGGAGAGTTTATATTTTTTTGTTGAACGCAATGGTAAGCCATTCTGCCTTATATGTCAGACGTCATTAGCACATTTCAAAGCTTCAAATCTTCAGCGCCACTTCAGCTCACTCCATGCTAACATCGACCAGGAATTTCCAAAAGGGACTGAACTTCGCAAGCACGAGTTGGCCACTTTGAAAAGTCAGGCAGAAAAGCAGATACAGTTTTTCCAAAAATTTACGAAGCGGTCAGAGACCATAACGCTCGCATCCTATCAGCTGGCTTGGAACATTGCACGGGCTAAAAAGCCATACAATGAAGGGGAGTTCGTTAAAAAATGCCTCAGTGATGTTGTTGAAATCTTGTCTCCTGAAAACGACAAATTAAAACGCATGGTATCAGACGTCCAACTGTCCCGCCACACTGTTGAACACAGAATATCGGACATTAACACGGCTATTGAATCACAGTTGCACTCTGACCTTCAAGCATGTGAGTATTTTAGTGTCGCATTGGATGAGAGTTGTGATATACAAGACAAGCCTCAGTTGGCAATATTTGCACGGTCTGTTTCAAACGATTGTGTGATCAAAGAACTCCTGGATATTGTGCCATTAAAAGACAGAACCCGTGGCATAGATGTGAAAGAAACCATGATGGCTGCATTTGAAAAAGCAAATCTGCCCATAACAAAATTAACTGCAATAGCCACGGATGGAGCACCAGCCATGATGGGATCTGTGAACGGGCTTGTGGGGCTGTGCAAAGCTGACCAAACTATTCCTGACTTTTGGAATTTCCACTGCATCA